>NC_141396.1:66130186-66636181 GCF_034619465.1 Leptosomus discolor
CTGCGCCAGGCAACACTCACACCTTTTCCTGCTACCGAACCACATATATAAAGGGAGAAACAAACATAAACACAGCTCACTGCCTCAGCTCACGGTGTGAATCAGGTCCCTTTAGCCCAGTGGTCATGCTCACTCTGCAGGGTGAAATTCTCTGTTATATCACCTGCAGCAAGCGTGGAAACTGGTCTCAGCGCAGCCTGCAGGGTACTCAGAAACAACAGGCTCTGGTCCCTCAGAGACAGCCCTAAAGGACGGCATCGGAGAGCTTTGGAGCAGGGCTGATGTCCTCTGGGAATGCCTCTAGACAGACACTTTGGGCACGTGGTTGGAGACGATGCAGTTTCCAGCCTTTTGTGACAACGTTTCTTCAGGTGGTGAAATGCTCGTACAGCCGACACGTCCACGCTTCGCTGCTGAGCAGGACGTGACGGTGCGAGTGCTGTGGGTGAAGGAGGGGAGCAAAGAAAAGTATCAGCAAGCAAAACTCCGGCTTATGGGGATGTTGATAACTTTTCCCACACTTCAGCCAGATTTCAGCCCCATTCTCCAAAACAGAAAGGTGAAATTGCCACTTTCTGTTTACACTTTGGCCCCAGAAAGTCGTGGAAATTTGGGCTCTAATTTGAAGAATTTTCCTCTGTCATTTTTTGTCCAGTTTCCGCACACCTTAATGCTGCTTAGAATGGTATTTTTTGGACAGTTGCTTTCTTTTCTGCTTGATGGTGTCATGAATCACTGGGCGAACATTGTAAAAACGCATTTTGATGAAAACAGTGGTTTTGAAAGAAACTAGATTTTAAATGGCACAGTGAAGCCACTGTCTTTTTGTTCTGTTTTAGTTTAGCATCAAGCACAGCAAGATCCCAGACAATGGCTGTAATCCTTGGCAAGAACAATTGTTAGGGATTTGTAAATTAATAGCAATTAATGATGAGTAGTAGTTACTAATAGTGCCTCTGTTCATTCTGGGCTTTGCTCATCATGCTTGTGATACTGGAATGTACTAATGAAATACATATACTGGAATGTATGAATGAAATACTTTGCATTTGCCAGCTGTCTCCCACGTGCTTGCATCAGCCTCCTCTCTCCGCTTTCTTTTTTTCAAAATGTATCAGACTCCATTTCTTGGACAGTAAAAGAAGGTCCCTCCTGGGCTTTTGGCGAATTTTACATCGCTGAACCAGGGAAAATGAATGAATCTTCTCAGAGGGTTTTGACAGAGGCAGAGATCTCTGCAGTCCACTGCCACAGTGTTTCTGCTGCCTCATGTCCTTCCAATCCACAGCCTTTGGCGTCTGTGTCAGCATGAGTGTCCCAAATGACACAAACTGAAGGAAGTTTTGGGACCTCCGTAGTCCAATGCTATGATTGCTTCAGTAAGACAAGGACTTGAAGATATGTTTGGCTGCAGATGGTTTGTTAATACGGTATCCCTGCTGCTGACACTTCAGAAATACCCACAGGCCATGGGTAGAATTCAATCCCATCCCATTGGGGTGTCCCAAGGCTACTCAGTTTATCTCAAGATCCACTTTCACACAAAGAATTACGTCATTGTTATAAAATTTGCCTCTCAAAACTGGGGACATGTGCAACCCCCGCAAGGTCCAGTCTCCAGTCTGCAGCAAAAGCCTCTCCTGACCCAAGCCCACCATATGAAACAAGCATGGACCCTCTCCACAAGGCCAAAAACCAGCAGAATATCTGAGGGTCCTCAAGGAGTTTTGTTTTGGTTTGGGGTTTTTTTTTGGTAGGGGAATATCGGAGATATTATATAATACCTGCGACCTTGGAGAGATCTTCATAAAATTTACTTGAGGTCTGAATCAGGGCAGAAATTGCTCTGTTGTGGAGACAATAAATCAGCTGTATAGACTAAACCTGGATTTTGGCTTCTAAATGTAGGACTTGGAAGGCCTGAATATTTTTCTGTGCTGACTATGGCGGGTGCTCCAACCTACATGTCTATACTGTAGGTGTCTGAGTTACGTGAGATCGTTTCTGTCTCATTTGCACACCAGGGCTGTAACTGTCTGTGTGGGAATTTAACAACTAAAGCTATTTATGTCTTTTAGAAACATAGCTGCACATACTTCCTTGGGAGAAGAGAGTGAACTGACCCCACTACTGTCAAAATCAGCAGTGACATTTCAGGCTTGGATACGCTGTGAGAATAAATAAATCCCACTGGCTGACAGCACAGAGACATAAGATGGACTGAAGAAATCGAAAAGATAACTATATTATTCTCCGCATACCATAAGCGTTTCAAAAACATTTCCCTTCAAGAAATACTTGATTCTCAAAGATAGGCTTTGCATGGACTTACTCTGTGACTGTTCATGATTTCTTGAAACATCCTGGCAAATTCCAAATGCTCCCATTATTTACCAACACTCAGCATTTACAAATGACAGTGGAGAGGAAGCAGTCATGGGTTCTGCACCTTCCGGAAGTTTTTTTCCTGCAGTTGTTTTGACTGGGATAAAGGGTTGTTGTTTTGGGGGTTTTTTAAGGTTTCTTTGGTGGATGATATACTAAAATACAGGCAGTCTGGCAGGAGTAAAACATGACTAAGCATCATCAGCCAATACGCTCCTCAAGACTAAAACATTCAGTAGAGGCATCACTCTCTAAGCTTTCAGGTTGCTCAGCTCAGATGAGGTGAAACCTCTTACGTACCACAGCTGGGATGTTTCACATGCTGGTGGGAGTGGGAATGGATTGAGGATAGAACTGCCTAGATCAGGGCAGGAACCCCCAAGGCTGTTATGTTTCCTTAACTCAGAAAAGCACTGCTTGACAGACATGCCCTCTTCTTCTGACCCTAAAGCAGGCCTTTTTCACTATTTCTACAAGAAGAATCTTTTTTGCTCCTGCCCGGTGCTCCTGCAATATCTGATCTGCCACCATTAAGACTGAATTTGATCCATTCCGTGGACAAGCACAACCTCACGGGGCTAGATGGCTTGAAATACAGGACAAATGTGAAGAGATAAGTCTCATAAGCAAAAGGTGCCTTCTGGAAAGGCAGTTGCCAAAGGATTTTCAAGTAGTCTCTCTGTTTTTAAGTATTTCTGCATGTAAGTTTGTCTATGAGTGCACCTGGAAGGGGCTCACAAATTTACGTGTGCAGATTTTCATCCAGATCAACCCTGAGTGTGTGACTGTGATACGGTCACTCAACCTGGTGTGCATCATACAGTGTGTGCTGAGTTTCTACTCTTACACCTGCTTTAGAGAAGCCACAGAGAGATGCTACTGATGTTTTATTTCTGTCAAGCCAGCACGAAATTAGGTGCTAAGTGGTGGGCAAAGATGGTGCCCCATAAGTCTACCTAAACCGAGTGAAGCTCTTCAGAAGTTTTGAGCTGGTTTGAAGACACACAGTGAGTTTACACTGGAGACGTAGTTGGTGTTGCATGACCATGGGGTTTGGGGTTGGTCATCTTTAAAAACAATCTGTTCCTACGCTCCCAAAAGCCTAGGATCACCGAACTAGAAATTTCATTCCAGAAATGTCAAACCACATCTTGAGAGATTCTGTGTGAGTCCGAGTTATCTATGTGTTTGTGTGCTTACCCCAATGCACCCATTGATTCTTGCTGGTGGGAACAGTAGCACAGCTTCGAATGCTATTGCTGTCCCAAATGACACACGGTTGTTTCAATTCAGTATAGGTCTACCTACTCACACACATACTTTTCTTTCTTCATTTCTGCTGTCTTTTATCTTTGGCATGCATCGTAACTTTCCTCTGGCACTTTTATTACAGGAAAGTGAAGGAATTCACAGAAAGCTAGTTCAGAAACACAGGCACTTTCGGATTTATAAATGAAGACATTCATTTTGCTGTCCTGCTGAGCTTTTGACATATTTCAACAACCTCACCAGATAAATGGGAGAAGAAGGATAGATGGACACAGGCTACATAAGAAATTTTAAAGAATCCCAAGAATGTCTATGTTAAATAAAACTGAGAAAAAATAACTATGCTGAATCACAAGGTGTTCGGTGAATTCATAGCTCACATTGTCTACACCATGCAGCGTGGTTACATCTCTGCATAAACACTCGTCGGTATTTAAGATCGGTATCATATAATCAGATACTAATTCTACCAGTAAACATGAATTCACAGATATTTTCACATCATTACTCCTCCAAAAACACTGCTGCTACAACCAGATAAAGGCACTTCTTTTATCTCAGTAGGGCTTTATCTCGGTGGGGAGGAGAAGGGGTGAAGTAGAATGCAGGCAAGGTCTATGAAGCTACAGTCTATGAGCAAATTTGTCATGCTTACAGGTTGAATAAGACAAATCTCATCCATAAAAACTCAAAACAGAAGTTGAAGAAGATGTGCATATTTCTGAGCAGCAACTAGAGCATGGGGCAATAGCCTAGAGCACTGCAAGTGACAAGGCACACCACTGTTTAGGTCACTGAATTGAGTTAAAATAACCTATTCCTGAAGAAGTCGTTTAGGGTCATTTTATTCTCAGTGGTGGGAAAAACAGTGTTTCTAAGGGGCAATTAAGCTCGTCATAAGAGCAAAAGCTATGAAAAACCAAATGGGTCAGCTAAGAAAAATTAATCCTCAAACCAGTTCTGGGAAAAATTGCAGATTCTCTAGGGAATGGCATTATGGAGGAAATTCATGCTTAAAATCAGGTGTAATTTTGACAACAGGTTTGGCTGAAAAAAAAAAAAAATCTGCTCATAGAAGAAAACATTGAAAATATAAAAGTGTTTCATTTCAAAATGATGCAGATGGATGCATTTTGATTTTTCACTCCAAAGCCGTAATTAATTATTTGAGATTAAAAAAAAATAGCTTTTAGAGTGATGAATAAGTAAAAAAAATGAGCTGGAACATGCCACTAGGAGGCAAAGTATTTTTAATTGACCTCCAGATTAAATTATTCATGTATTTACTTGTTTATTTGCTTGTGGACATCACTGAAAAAATATTACAGTATTCACTTTCCTTTTGGCTTCCGGATCAAAAAAAAAATCCACGCTTCAACCCCTGCTCTAATGCAGGCTTGGGTGGGTTTAAGGAGAGGGTAAGGAAATGCCAGCCAATATCCTTGCTCCATCTGAAACCCCTTCTGCACGACTGGGTGTCGCAATGAAAGTTACTGCTGGAATGTACTATGTAATTCTGGCAAGAAGTCAATAGGGCTCGAACGCCGCAAATAACCGAAGCGTGGTACTAAGAAACCAGTGGAGCAGGCAGCAGCCCAGACAGCCAGTCCATTAGCAGCTTAACCACAGCAGATGTAAAGTCACCAGCAAAACTCCCTACGGAGTCTCCCAAAGAGCCAGATGCTACTGCTATAAAAAGAACTTCTAGAAACTTGGCATGTCTCCCGCCCACATCTTTTTTTTAAAGAAACATTCTTTAGATAGGAGGTTGTGTTTTGGTGTTTTTTTTTTTAATTTAGGGTTAGGGGTAAGGGAGAGGAGGAGGGGAAGGGAAGGAGGAGATATTGCTTATTTATTCTGGTTTGCTTGTGAGTGAATGTTGTGCTCGTGAAAACAAAATTCAGCGATAGCACGTCCTGAGACACGGAAGACAACAGGCACAGTTCCAGCCTTCTCCCACACACAGCTTTGCTTATCCACCTCGGGCTGACCTGAGGATCCTTCCTCCAGGAGCCCTGCCAATGCCCTTGGGGTGAAACACCGGCTGTCGTTTTGTTCTGCCCCGCTTCACTGAGCCACTGGTGAGCCCGGCTCGCCCTGTGTGCTGCTCGTTGGCAGTCCTCTTGCCTTGCACGCTTGGCTGGTGCCCATCAACTCAGGGGGTTGTGTTTGGCCTGTTGGTCTCTGCCTCTCATGTTGCTCTACCAAAGGACTTGCCTGCTCACTTGCAGCACTACCAGCCCTTCAGGTTTTCCTGAAATAGGTGTGAGCCTCGTGTTAAGTCCCAACGGCCGGATTCATGTGACGAGTGTGTTTCAACTGCGAGTTTTAGTAACAGCAATGACAAAACCAGTAAGAAAACCAGTAATAATGTGTAATCCTCATGGTACAAATGCCATCTATGCTAGTAAGAACTGAAGCCTGGGACAGATGAAGACATCAACTCTAGAGGTATCTGCACTTAGATGGGTGAATGCCACCCACGTGCCCAGATGAAAGGCTCACCTTTACGAGTCCTAGAGCTCAAGGGGTCTTTAAACTAGAGATACTGTTTTAAGAGTATCACAGAAGACATTCCCAAGTGATTTGTTGCACCAGCAGGAAAGGGGGAAAGAGCTGCATTTTCCAATACTGTACACTTTTTATTCAAACCAGGATTAAGCTGTCATTTAGACAAGGGTCTAAATATATATTTACAAGATGGTGAAGGCAAGATGCCTGTGAAATGGTGTTTGCTCCAAGACAAACTAGGCCCTAGGAAATCACAGGAAGCAATGTTGGGAGTGGAAGTGGATGCCCACAAAAGGAACCCTGAGGAAGAGACGGACCACTGGTGGTGGCTACCTCTGGTGTCTGTCTCTGGCATGTTAGAGCAGGCCTGGTTGCTAATCTCATGGCCTTGTCAATGGCCTGCTCAGCGCATGGCTCTGTTCAGGACTGGTGCTTCAGAGGTGGTTTCTTCAAGGGCAGTGACTCATGGGGACGATTTGTTTTGCCACTTACTTGCACCTTTGTGTACAGTCAGCTCCAGCTGGATATAAGATGTTCCTGTCATTATTAACGTCTTTCTACCCCTCCCTCTGCACTTAGCTTTTTGAATTTCCTTTAACATTTTCTTGTTATTGCCATCAGCACGATGCTGCCTTTAGCTCTCTAACTGCTGATTTTCTATTACGATTATTCAACGGCACATTTTGTTACAGCTCGTATATTCATGTAATTTGATAGTTTGTGTTCTCTTGTTTATAGTGATTTTTCTCTGTGGGGATGACCTATTCAGTCATCGCTATGCAGTTTGTATCCTGGTATTCCAATGTTCCGCTGACTATCTTTCCTCCACTCACCATATTTCCAAACTGTCTGTTTTAACAGTACCTCTTGCTTAAACGGAGTGTTGCATATTCAGATTTTTTGGTATTTCCTAACAAGCTGTACCAGCCTCTAGCTTCTCCTTTTTCCTCCCCCAAAGGATATATCTTTTTTTTTTTTTTTCTACTTTTAAAATTATTATTCACCAGAAAACGAGCCAACTTAGTCCACGTGCTTTTTCACGCTTCTTAACTTTTCTTTGCCTCTACTGAGGTTTATCCCAAGAGCATTTATTTCCCATTTCTCCTTCCCTCACACAGACACAGAAACGATGATGAAACCAGGTGACAAAGACTCCCATGTTTTACTGCAAAAAGCTACAGGACCAAGATATGTGTATTAGAGCAATTTCCAGTTTGCTTGTTCCGTAGGTCAGACTGTCAGAATGGGAAGTAATCCTTGTGGAGAAGAGATGCATTTTAGCAAACACTATATATGCTTCTGTTTTGCTTTGTGGTTTTTTTTTTTTTCTTTTACAACTTATATGTTAATGGTGATATCTTCCAAAGCTGAGAAACCCGTGAAGAGAGTTGTGTTTGCTGAGCGTTCTACTTTCACTGTTTTTCTATAAAGACTAAGAGTATTCCTTGCATACATGAGATTTACACAACTGGTTTCGTTTCTTTTCTCTCTTACTCTCTTACAGCTATATTTTTACAAATGCAATGAAGGCAAAGGGAAACGTTCAGTTGTTTCGGAAGGAAGAACAAAGGTGAGGGGAGGCTATGGCTAAACGACAAATACATTTTTGATTGATTTAGTCATGAGAAAAATTACTCCCTTTTTCTCCCCTCTCATTTAACAATTTTGTATTACTGTTTATATTCTGTATCAGAAAAAAAAATGACAATGCCCAGGTATTCATAGCTCAGATTCCAGTTTCTTCAGTTTCCTGAGTGTATTGAAGCTCCAGAAAGGCCACCCTTTTCCCATGAAGAAACAAGACAAAACAAACAACAAAAAAAAACATTTATCCAAATAACTTCAGGAACAGCACGTTTTGTAGCTCTGTAATGGGAATTTGGGCTGAAAAATGAGAGGACATTCCATTACATCGAAATCCAAGGCCAGCATCTGTGGTTCTCGGCGCCTATCTTGTCCTAAAAGTAAAGTTATTTTTAAGCATTAGAGGAAGAAGAGGAAAAAAAAACCACAACACCACCAGGAATCAGCCTCAGTCATCCTCATGCATCTGCTCTCAGCTTATTGGCAGCGAGGCCTGCAGCTGAGTGTCTCTGCACTATGTAGACGCCAACTGACATCAAGGATCAATTGCACAACATGATAAAATATCCTTAGTCAGTCCCAACCCCACAATCTTACACTCAGTGTGTAAATGGTGGACAAACCATGGGGAGCAATGATATGAAGAGGCAATATAGTCTCCCATCAGCAACGTTTTAGCACAAGGATTTATCTTAGCTAACGTCTAGATTTCAGGCAGGATTCAGTTCCTGAGCTATAAGCATCCCATGCGATTTGAGAGCCCCAAGTCATTTAGAATATTCCCATAGAGATGGCAACTATGACGTAGTGTTCATAGGAGATTTGTCCTTCTCAGCGTTAGCAGCTGGACTCACTGCATCTATGTCCCTTCTTCAGAGGTGAATCACTCTCCATGCTCTGCCCAACTGGACTTCCTTTAGGTCTGGAAACAGAGATACCCTGCTTTCATGTACACACCTACTCATACCCATCTTGAACTGATGGGAACTGGGGAAGACTATGTCAGCCGGTCAAATACTGGTGGCATGTTCTAGGATTTCACCTACAGTCACATAAATTCAAGCCAGAGGGTTCAATTCTCTTCCCCAGGACCTAAAGCCATTTGAGATGTCCTAGAGTACCCTGCCTGGTTGCCAACTGCCAGAAAGCACTAGTCTGCCATGGGCTCTGCATCTCGTCTGTGGGGCCATGGATATATGAGACACCCGGAGCATCTCAAACACCATGAACCTACCTGTGGGACACTGAATTCAGCCTCTGCGTACACACTATGGACTGTATCTCCAGCTCTACTGCTCTACTGCTTGAGCTTATCTGTTTAAAATAGGGTGGTTTTGTAACACAAGGTTTGTGTTAAAGAAGTAGGCATCTGAACAGCTCTGACAGCATCCAGCTTGCTCCCAAAGATGTTCTTTCCCAGCATTTTGAGCCGTTTGATCAGCTCCCATGAATGGACATGCATCCAAGAGATACGCCGTGAGATAAGGTTGACTCTGCTCATCACACATTCAGTCACATGGCAAGGGGGAGTTGTGTGCATTGTCTTCACAGGGCGTCCGTGTAGTCCACTGCACACATCCCACTGCTCTGCTTCACTCTGCAGTGGTCACTGGACCACAAGTAGGGTATAGTTCTTTTTAGCTATGTGATAAAGCTTGATGTCTCATGTCTTTCCCACTGAATAGTGTCAGGAGTAGATGCGTAGCCGATCTAGAAGTGTTTTCTACAGTGATGTCTACTGTGAAGGAAGACTAGTTGCCTACAATCCTGCAGAATGCTTGACCTGGGGAGGTCTGAAAAACCAGTGGAAGAGTCACTAATTGAAGAGTTAATTGATTACTCTGATATAAATAGTATGTAGCACTTGAGGACAAGCCAGTGGAGAGGCTGTGTGTAAGAAAAGTCAATACAGAGTAGTCACAACAATGACGCTCAGAAAATAAAGAGAAAAGGAAAGACACAGTTCAGTTCTCACACTGGGATACAGCTCTAGCTCTACTCCAGCATATGGGAATGGCCAAGAAACACGAGTCACTACTTTAGTTTTGGACTCAGATCCAGATTCCCACTGAGTTCAAATTCAGTGTTTTGGGATTCGTTTGTTATATGCTCTATGGCAATGGGCCATCACCCTTTCAAGGGAAGACTGCATTTGTCTTTCCCTAAACATGCCATCAGCAACACAGCAGGGAGTGGGAGATGCCACCACTGAATGACGCCCATCATGGCTCACCAGCAAATCAGTGGCACATTGGTTCTCTGTGAGTCAGGAGCTCTCAGCTCCCTTTCCAAATCCATCGTAAGCAAAGACACTCTTGCTGGTCCCTGTGCTGCAGCTCCCAGCCTTGTGCCAGCTTTACAGCTTACCACTGCTCACTTGTCTTCTTCAGTGGCTGTTTCTTTAGATGACTAGGAAGACTTTTGGTGTGGGCGTGAAATTTCTCATGGCAGTGGGTTTAGGATAAGATTAAGGATTGAAAACATCCCTGAACAACAAGTAAGGATCTTGCTAGCTGTGGGGTTCCCACTATGGCTGTGGGCCAGTCCAGATCTTTGGAATTGAAAACTGGGAGCCAGGGTTGGAAAACGGAGTGTATGTTCAGAGAAGATAAATACTTTTAAGAAAGAAAACTGGAGTATAATAAGAAAAGAAATCCAGTCATCTTTTTTTCAGTCAGTGTACACTTTGTTCAACTATGTCTTGAAAAAAAAGTTCCCAAAACCTGGATGTGACTCCTACTTAACTTCCTCCCTGGCATGCCAGTGAACATAATCAAAAGTCACCATGCAACAGACAGGTCTTGGTGGGCTGGGATAATGTTATCTCCAAAAGCAAAACAAAGCCAAGCCTGGTCAGGACAGGGTAGAAAAATAAACCAAAGCGGAAGAGAAAAAAAACACAACAAATTCAACCAAGCAAAACCCCAAACAACCAGAACAATTCTGAAAGAAGCCAGTGCTTTTCCCAGTTTATCAGATACTTTGCAGAATAGATGCAGCTGGTTACATCTCAGGTCAGATCTTCCCCAGGAGCTGAACAGAGATAAATAATGGTGAATGCCAGCTGAAAACAGCAGGCACCTTTTCCAGGAATACAAAAATAAACAATGACCATGAAATACTAGAAATAAAGTTCAGCTCATTTGCAATGGCGAGACACAGACACCCTTAATGGTACTGTGGTTTGAAGAATACTGCTGAATAAAGCCAGAACCAGAAGATGTGCTGGACAAAGCTCACGTCTTTTCCTGGAAAACCAGCCCGTTTTCCAGGAGAAATTCAGAGACAGATTTATGGACGGCCAATAAATATCCTCCTAGTGACATAAGCATGTATTACTCCTTCTTATCTGCTTTTCCTTGTACTTTTTGCCCACTCTTTCTCCAGACAGCTCAGCTCTGTCTCCTTGCCTGTTTAGTAGCAGGGACTTGTAAGTGGACATGAAAAATATGCATCCTTTGAAGGTTCCAGTCGATCATAAAGGAATGAACACTTGTTCCTTGGAAATCAAATCCTTTTAGTATATATTATGTGGGACTTCTAAAATAAAGGCATCCAGATCTACTAGACAGTTGCAGAAAGGTCATCAAGCTTCTGTGCACTTGATAAGATGAACATAACATTTTACTCGTTCTTGTGTTACTTCCTTGTATAGTCACTGTCTTAGTTACTTACACATTCTTCAAGCCTATCTCAGATGCCAAAACCGAAATAAAAGCGTATGCAAGGAGGACAGAATAGACTCACCTGGTGTTCAGTTAGCCATAATGTGTTTCACAAAAGCTGGAAACAAGAAAAAAAGAAGAGTCATTTATCAATTCCTTTCACTGAACGTGGTAAAGAACTCGGCACCTTAGCTTCATTGTTATTTAAATTCACTCTTCTTGCTTCTTCTGACGCAAAGAAGACCATACTACTTTGTAAATACGATTCCAGGTGCTAAATGTGGGGGTTTTTTTCCTTCCCAATATTTCCCCCATGCTATGAATTTCTCTGAATTCAGCGTAAGTTGGCTAAATCTACAGATTTCTACCAATACACCACTCGTGAGAAATGCTTCCTTGAGCTCAGATCACTGGTGTTTGTAAATAGAAGGAGACCACTGACCCAAATATTCATAAAAGGCTCAATGAATATAACAGACTAGCTACATCACCAAGGTGAACAGTGGTCAGTCACCAGTTAACGTTAAAGGCTCAGCTGCATACAAAAGCGTGTGTTTATGATCCCTATCAGAATACGGTGGATTCGTTGAACAGCCTGGAGAATGTAGGCTTGCAAGATGCAGGAGAGAACCACGGTCCACATACTTAGGGCTAAATCCTTTTATTCTGGCTTTCTACAATAGCAATGAAATAAAATGGAAAGTCTTTGGAGGATCTTGTAGGATTCTTAGGACACCAAAGGGGATGCTAAGCATAACATTGCTTTGCTGAGTATTTGAAGGAAAATTTAGCGATTTTTTCTAAGGAAGTCTCAGAAGGGATGTGTACCTCTTTTTGAGAGGACAAGGAACTGTCGGAGAAGGCAGAAAAATAATGTAAAAATTGAAAATAATGGCAAACAAAATAAGAATATACTGCCCCACTTCCTGAAAGGGCCATGGTCATTTACCTGCGGAAATTACAAGTGACCTTCAACAGGTAGGATATATGGGATGAATTACAGAATCTGAATTGGTCTAAAATTTGGAAAAGCACACATCCTGCCTCAGATCTTCCACAAATTTAAACTTTGTCAGGACAATTGCAACAAAGCCTTCAAGCACATGAGGACTGCTCAGACCAGAGTGCTCATACCTACCTTCATAGTTGATACAGCCATTGGCGTCTTCCTGACCAGCCATTAGCTTATCAACTTCCTCTTCAGTCAACCTCTCACCTGGGTGGAAAACAAAAAGTCTGTTCAGTACCCAGGCCCTTTTTTTTTAAGAATTTATGAAGCACAGATCAAAGAACCAAAGAATACAGATAGAGTGGGAGAGAAGAGGGTGATATTTTCTCTTCTGTTTAATTTGTGGTGCTGACTGCTAGGAAAGCTACTTTTGTACTTGCAAACTGAGAAAATTTGATCTGAAAACCAGAAAGAGAGAATAAATATGGAAACCACATGATATCATGTTCACATACTCATTCTTCTAAGAATAAGCTCTCTCTAAGTGCCAAATCTCAAAGGCTTCAGCCACTTTTTAACCAAGTCCTCACTAAGCAAACTCTTAGTAGAATCACCATATGGTTTGCCTCTGAGTTTGAGGTTCAAAAAGATTCCAGTGTCAAACTTCGGACCAGTGGATGCATTCCATTTAATTCAATTATCTAAATATTAGGTGCCTATTTGCCTGTAAGGCTTCATTTTGGTTAAGCAGGTCAACTTGCTTGGTCAACCCGCTTGGTCGACCCAATCCATTGCCTTATTCTGATGGAAGGAAGGAAGGAAGGAAGGAAGGAAGGAAGGAAGGAAGGAAGGAAGGAAGGAAGGAAGGACGGACGGACGGAAGGAAGGAAGGAAGGAAGGAAGGAAGGAAGGAAGGAAGGAAGGAAGGAAGGAAGGAAGGACGGAAGGAAGGAAGGACGGACGGAAGGACGGACGGACGGACGGAAGGAAGGAAGGAAGGAAGGAAGGAAGGAAGGAAGGAAGGAAGACAAATACTTGAGCTGTCAGTCAGTGATTTTTAGCTTCATTGTTAAAGAACTCTTTTTAGTCTTTATAACCAAGGACAACGTGATAGCTGAAATTTTGCCCAGTCATCTTCTCCATAAAGGTTACCCATAATGATACAATCTGTATGGGAAAGACCTCAGCGATGAAACTGCATGAGGAAAGGTTCACCTTACCCAGCGTAGCCAAAACATGGCGGAGTTCAGCCCCCATCACCGTTCCGTTTCCCTCCTTGTCGAACACGCGCAGACCCTCCACGAAGTCCTCGTAGGTGCCTGTGTCTTTCGTCTTGGCAATATGCTGGAGCATGGGCAGGAAGGTCTCAAAGTCGATCATTTTGGAGTTCATGTCTACAAAGACACAGATGGAAATGAAAGTTTTAGTGGATTCTGGGAGAGCTGAGGACTAACCATGGGGCTTCCACTGTGGGTAGGTGATGAAGGCAGAGCTGTGTCAATAAAGGCCAGCTAAAGGGGAGAGAAGAGCATAAAAACATCGTAATTACAGATGGAAGAATGGACAGAGTGAGAAAGAGGTCTGGCAAAGAAAGAAATATGAATTTTTAACAGATAAATACATAAATATCTCCTAGTACCTGACATACAAACATCAAGGAAAAAAACCTACCGTTAGATTTCCAAGGCTGTTTCATGCAACATAAAAGAATGAAACTAAGCAGAAGACAGTAAAAGAAGCTCATTCCCAATACAAAATCAGCTTTGCTTTGCAGCCCTGTAATGCAGGGGTGTTTAAAACCATACTGGGAAAGGAGCTTCAGAGCAAACAGGTAGGACCAGGGCTCTGTATCCCGTTTTCCGGATTCTTTGCCTTTCAAGAGCATTAGAGGACATTTTGTTCCCGTATGACTCCTTGTCCTACCTACCACTCTGGCACTGCCGTATCCTGACATATCGTGGTTGTTGAATGAGGGCCTCATTGTCGGTTCCACCTTAGTGGAGGGAAAGGGGAGAGAAGTAAGCTAGAAAACACCTACATTTAGATATGATCTGAGAGAGGTTTCCTTTGTTCTGAAGACATATTCAGTGTATGGGGAGTGCTGAAGGGAGATATTACTGCGATCATTACAGGCCTTCTAACACACACTTTTGTAGAATAATCTGTGTCCTCACAATCAGTCTGCCCCTTTGTTTCTTTGGATGTCTTCAAAATGTCTGCGTTTTTGCTAAACACATGTGAATGCCTGTCATCAAAGCAATTTTAAAAGGCAAAAACTTGTCGTTGTAAAACACATTGACGCACAGGGCCATGAAATTAATTCATTCTCCTAATTTTGAGACAATCATATTGACTGCAAAATCAGGTTTTTTCCTCATTTACTTTTCTGCTAGTGATTTGCAGAGGCTGTTTCATATCCTTTGTTATTTCACAATTAATCTTTCCATCAGAAAATGGAGACCTCATTTGCTTCACGAATAATTCTTGGAGCAATCTTTTTCAAAACCAACACAGAGGATGACACCAACCTTCTGGTTTGGGTCTACCAAGCACTTTCATGACCTCAGCCTGGGTTGGATTCTGCCCCAAAGCTCTCAAGACATCGCCGCATTGTGCATATGTGATTTTCATCTCAGATTTAGGAGTCCGGTCAAAGAGTGAGAACGCTTCCTTGAATTCTGGAAGACAAAAATATGAAAAGAAAGGCATGACATGTTCCCTCAGATAACGCCAAAGCAAGCCTAGACCTTCGCCCTAACTAACTCTGCCTAACCTTTTTATTTTGCAGTTTGGGAAAAAGTTTGACGAGCTTTGTTGTTGCTGTTATCTGCAATGTTTGTGTTCCTCCTCCCCTGCATTTTCCGGTTCAATCAGGGAATGGAATCGGAGAGGTCAAATGCTCTTCTCATGGTATTTCTGTCTCAGCTAACATCAGGAAACGCGGAAAACCTTATAGAAATGATTGGCCTTAAGAGCTTTCCAGCTCATCTGGAGCACTCAGGATTCAATAGCAGTTCTGCTCATTAGCTAACTGGATATTGTATTCAGCATTATATGCTTAGAGAGCACTGACAGCCCACTGAGGTAAAAGAGCACCTCTATTAGCAGGCAACAAGATATGCCATCATCACCTACTGGAGTAATCACACAACAAACAGTCTAATGGTGGGGGAGGCTGAAGATGTACAGAAAACCTTATAACAGATCAATTGTTATATTTGACAGTGTCACGGAGCAGATCTAGAAGAATCCTCTGATTTTGCTTTTTTTCTAGCACCCAATCCAACTGTATCTGGAGAAGTCAGGTTTGGTATGCCGTCGGCTACCGACGCCAGGCCAGATCGTGGAGATGCAATCGTTCCCTCCAGTGGTTTCACATCTGCCTGCTTTCCCCTGTGCACCCTCGCAGAGCCCTTCCCCTTGCAAGAAAGACATCTCCCCTCCACTACATCCTTGTGAACAGATCCTCATGTCCTCTTTTTCCTTCTGGCCAAAGAGGGAATCTCTTACAACTGCGAGCAGCAATACCTTGACAAGCATTCCTGTTGGAAAGGATCCCTGTTCTACCACTAATTAACCGGAGCCAGTGTAGGATCCCCAGGGACACTTCCCCAGACACTACTTGCTCGGGTTCCCTTCTCCTTACTGGAGTTGCAGACGTGCTGCAGAGACAGAGGAGCATGTCAGGGCACCTGCAACAGTCAGAGGTTGTTACCCTTTACTGAACACCCCGCATAGTGCACGGTCTACGAGTGATCACAAATATCCCTTTGGCTTTAAAGCTGTGAATCCCTGAATCTGCCTCTTGTCCTGCTGTTCCTTTTCTGTATACATTTCACTCCCACTCTCCAAACACAGAAAAGCTATCTTTTTTTTCCCCCTAGATCGTGACTTATTCACCCATTCAGCCATGCACTCTACGTGCCAGATTTTCTCCATCTTTCCCTTCTCAGTTCCTTCTCCTCCTCATTATGCCCCCTCCCTTTATTTTCTTTCTTCTCCTTTGCTTATTTCCCTCTCTCCTTCCTTTCCCCAGTGTTGCTGGGTTTGTCTCTCCTCCTTTCTCCCTCCCTTTTCATTTTTGTCATTCCACTCATACCTTACTCATTTCCTTCCTCATCCAACACTTTCAAACAATGATGCATTTTCTCATTTAGGATTAATTAACCCTCCCCTTGCTTTCTTCTTTGCATCCTCCACTTTGCTCCCTCTTTCTTTCTCTCCCTCCCTTTGTCTCCTGGATCTTTGCCTCCTCTGTCACCGTCCGGAGCCCAGGTCCCATTGGCAGCCCTCACTCCAGCAGAGGGCAATAGTGGATTTTCATGGGCTCCGCTGCCAGTGGAAGGGGGCCAGAGCCCCATTCCCAGCTCTGTCCTTTCCTGGGGGTCCCGGCAGCTGAGGTGGGTGAGAAACACACCTACCTCCCTGAGCTACTCGTGTGCCTGAAGCTTATCGACTCCCTGAGACCAACTGCTAGAGCACCCTTCACATCACATCCTAAAGGTTCAAAATTTGTCGTAGTTGCTGACAGCTCACATTTCTCTTTATTTACCTTTTTCTTTTTTTTTTTTTTAATTTTAAAGCAGATGTAACTGCCTCTCATCAGAGCATTGGCCTGTGGGTTTGGTAACCCCATTTCTGTCATTATACAGGAGCAACCTTATTTTTTTTTTTTAATTTGCATTTTCATTTGCTGGCTTAAAGCAAATTTCCATCAAAGCAATGAAACCAGCATGGCTATGGTCTCCTTTGTCCTCCTGCTAGCCATTAAACCACCAGCAGGAGCAGTGTATATTTTCATATGCCTAATTGCTACCTATCTTCTCATCTTGAATAGCTCATATTCTTCTCCTTTCAGCATTTTAGGGGGCTGAAGAGGCCAGAAACCCAGTTTCATAAATACACATAACCACAACCGATGAATTGCACTCGCAGTTGAGGCAGGAGGACATGTAAAGATGGTCATGTTTCACATGGCTTCACCCACAGACCATTCTTCTCCTTTTGAGAGTAACATTTTGGGAGCTAACATAATAATGAATCCTCGCAAAGAAGCAAGCCTGGTACAGCAAAGTCTTTTCCTTAGCAAGAGGAAAAGATTCAGAGTGTCCTTGAAGATAGGGCTGGAAAAGACCATGAGATGCTGGATTGTCTGTTTCTCCTCCAACAACTCAATTCAGAATCAGCTGCCAGAAAACCAGTCAGGGTCAACGGTTTAATATCTAACACATAGGAGGGACTTCTTATTGATCTAGTTTCAGCTGACAAATGGGGAAGCATCTAGTCCCACTGAGACACCTAGGTACTCATCTGGTCAACAGAAAGAGGGAGAGGTGATTATTATACACGAGAGAGCTATTTAAAAAAAAAAAAAAACAACACATGTAAAGGTATGACAAGTGACTATGACCTCCCAGTGACTCCCTGAAAGAGGAAATTTGACAAAATTAACAGTGCAGCACTGAGCAGAAAATGAACTCAGAACAAAACAAGAGTGACTGAAACCCAGAGGAAAGGGAGAGCTGGCAACCTTGGAAGATTCAGAGAGTGAGGAGAGAATGGGAAGAAGAAAACAAATCAAAAAGTTGTGTTCTAGAGCTCCCATGAGTCCCAGCTCTCAAGGCATGCCAACAGCAAGTGTAACAGCTATAAATCATGACAAGTGTTGCTTGCTTTCTATCCTGTGACTTCAATACATAATAAAGCAGTCCTAAGCACTGGAATACTGATTGTCCACATTCTTAAACTGGTAGCACACTTCTTGGCAAGGTTTTGACGTGTACAAACTAGCATAGAGGACAGCGCACGCCAAGGACAATCCAGGGACAACTGTGGACTGTGCTGTAGATAGAATTCTACATCTGAAGCATCTAAGCCCTACCTAGGAGTAAATATCTATCTAGCAGCTATCAATATGTCTGCCTACTCACCTAAGAACCTTCTAAGGGTCAGGTGAAGGAGAAAAAAAAACAACCAGAAAAGGCCAGGAGGAAAGGAACTGATGAACTGACTGCTGAGCAGTGATCAGTCCCCAGGTAATGTTCAGGCCACTGGACACTCCTTCCAAAGCAACTCATGGCAGAACCTATAAACCAACTGTGGGATTAACCTTGAGTGGGTTCAGTGTTTCTCCCCAGTCTCTGTTCCACTGTTGTAGCTGACATGGAGAGGTCTCATAGCCTTTCTCACACAGATGATGTTGTCTGCTTCCTGCCCCACGGCTTTCCCCTGGATATTTCAAGGACATCCTATTCACAGGTCCTGGATTCAAAGCTTTGAGTTGTCTATGCAGTGAGCACAGCTAGACCAGAAGGGAGTAGTCTGCTATAAAGAAGATGGAACTTTCTGTTTCTAGGAACGGTCTACACCTGCTCTAGACATGTTGCCTTTTATGGCAGCACTATAGGTGCTCCAAATTTGCCATTTCCTAGCCATTCCAACAGGCTGATGGCCAGGCAAGATCCCATTCTTTCTGAATAGGCCCTTTGATACAGTCACTAGAGCCAGTTCTCCTCAGGGAGAGAGGAAACAAGGCATAGAAACTAGGTGGGCCCTATCCCATCCCCAAAACATAAGCTGATGAGAGATCCAGTTGTTGTGTGCTGCTGTAATAGTTCAAAGGTTCGTGGCTCAGAATTGTTCCTCTTATATAGCTCCCCCATGACTTTGGGACTGGAAAAGGGGCAGGTTTCCAGAAATTAGCAGTTGCCTCCAATCATATGTTACTTTTGATCTGTTGTTAGACAATAGAAACTAAACCATTAAGGGGGCCTTGAAAATCTGAAGGTAATGTTGGAAGTCTGTGGCAAAGCCTCAATCACTGAGGCATTATCGCATTTTGTTCCAGTTTAGGAAATCCTTCTTTCTGTATCTCTCCTCTCTGAATCAGCCTGGCTGAATAGGCTGTGATTTTTTTTTTTCATCTAATTAACCCATTTTCTGATACCATCTCTCATAGGCTCTACCAAGTTCTGCCAAGTGTTTAAAGACCAAAGCAAAATTCTGCCAGATGTTTGACTCCAACTGTCAATTATCCCTTTAAGTAAAAAGCAAGCTGGTATTTGAAGAAAAAAGGGACAGCTGCAGTGGTAGCATTCCCAGGACTTCATGCATGAGGTTTCAGTATCGTTTTCCTGGGCTGGGATAAGGGTTTCAGAAACTAATGCTGATAGTTTTCTTTTGAAGAAGAAAACACCATCACTGTCATTATTTGCTGGTTTCTGGAGAGCTGTCACAAAACTGTAACACGTTAAATTCTGATTGAATACAGGGAAACATTCCCGAAAGCAGAGTTGGGAGACTTGCTCTTGAAAGGATTAGTATTTTGTTACCGGATTTTCTTAAAGAAAGAATATGTGTTTGGACTTAGGATTTGGGGGGGTGGGGTTTTTTTTAATTTTCTTTTTTTGGTTTTGCCTCATTGGCAGTGGAGCTGATGTTTTCTTTAACAAAATCAGTACTTGCACAGGGCATGACTTTCCCCCTTTTCTCTTTATCAACTCAACAGAGGATTTGGAGGAGGGATGGAGCAGGAGCAAACCCACGAATTGAAGCAGAGCCTTCTCAAGGGAGCCCAAATACCACACCCACGTTCACCCCAACACTTGCCAGCACCTTCCAGGGATGATATTTACTATGCACAGAAAAGAAACACATCTTCCTCACCTTCAATCTGATCAGGGGTGAATTCAACCTGGAAGAGACAAAAAATAAAAACCAGATAAAAACAGAAAACTGGAGCAAATAAGAAGAGCACTGGGTTAGTCTGTCTGTTACGATCCTGGGTACTTGTGAGGTCCATGAAAGAGACTGGCTCATAAATCCAAGAAAATAATTTTATAGAGCCTATAGGTTCTTCATTCCTCCTCTGCCTTCCCTTATCAACCAGTCCCACCTTTAGGACCTCTGCCCCCACCACACGGCTACAGATGCCCTTTGTCCGTTCGTCTGCTGCTCCTTTGTTCCTGCTGCAGTCTTTTCTCCTTACCCCAAGGGACTCCCCTGAGGGAGGAAGATGTCCTCTCCAGAGATGGTTATGGTAGCACAGTGGTAGATCCCAGGCTGCTTCACTTGAAGGGTTTTATCTGTAGACAGATGGCGATCTACTCTCCATAGCCTTTTCCAGCAGAACTAGGGGATATCAAGTGAAGCTGGTGTGAATCAGGCCCAAAGGAAAGTGAAGGAAGGGATTCTTTGCTCTCACAGCTGAATTGTGGAAAGCCAGCCATGGGATACTGTGGCTGCTCACAGTCTACATGTGTGTAAAGGGTCACAGGACCCCTTCATGGGAGAGAAATGGGTTTCTGCACATTACCAAAGGTACAGAAATACTTAGCATAGGAAGTCTCTCCTTGAGGTTAAGGAGAGTGTTTCAGGGGAGTTTTGCCCATTTCTTGTGCCTTTTCCTAAAGCATCCTCTAATAACCATGGCTGCACTGTATTGGACAACTCTGGACCTTGCTCTAAGTGTCAACTGTCTCTTGTTTTCTCATCACTTTATATTTCCTCCTACGTTTTAGGGTTGTCCCAATCCCTACTTCTACATGGTGCTGCCCTCTGGGTTCCAAAAATGCTCCAAGATGCCGACAGGCTGCTGCTGAGCTCGAAAGCAAAAGAAGGAAACACAATGTGCGAATGGGAAGGCCAAGCTTCTGAATGAGCAGGCGCAGGTCAGCGATGTGAATTGTCACCAGAATTTACACCCGCCTCTCAGGGGAAACCAACAGGTTGGGTGTCTCTGCTGATAGGGGCATTCCTGCAGTGCAGGAGGACTGGCAGAGTGCCCTTAAGGTGAATTCATAAACAAAGAGAAACCTTATTTTGATATGCATAAACATGCAAATGCACACGTGCGAAGCATACACTTGAGACAGACCTAACAGTATATAAAAACACACCATGGGAAATATTCTTCTGCAGACATACACAACCCTTTTCCCCTGAATACATGAACAACCCCACATATTTTGGGTTAAATTTTCCTTATGAAGCTGACCATCTGTCATTACTTAATATCATATTTTGCCCCTTGGCAGCAAAATAACCAAGTGGAGAAAAAGCGTAGGGGGAACATCAAACACAAACTCCCACTTCCCTCGTTTCAAGGAGAAATGCAACATGATGCATCTCTTCATCATCTAGTTGGGATTTTCATGCTATTAAAGGCTGGAGCTGTTGTAACTGCCCAGCTCTCCAGCCAAGACGGCTGTGACATGGCAGATCACGACAACACCAACCTCTTTCTTCCACCCAGGGGCTGGTGGACAGCTCCCAGACACATTCCTGTCTCCTGGTACCCCAAGCAGCACAAGGAGCTCTAGCATTCATAGGGCACAATGAGAGCCTACAGGGCAGATCAGGACAGTCCAAAATTCGTTCTACTCGTGCTCTTCAGGTGTTTCATTGCAGGCCACCTCCTGGCACAAATTAGCAGTATATCTTGTTGGTCACACCACGTGGCTCCACAGTACCCTGCAAATTCATTCCAGGGTCCCTCTCTTGACAACGTAGATGCTCCATGAGAATTTTGGACTTCTCCATCACCTGCCCCTCAAGAAAGTGCCATCTTCTAACCCAAAGCTGTTTGTGCATATTTTAGAGCATTTTGCAATGATAGTCACTACCATCATTGTTCACTTTTTTTTTTTAAAACTGGAAAACAAAGTCATTGAAAGAGGAATTCACTCTCCAGCAGAAAGTTACAGGGCTCATCCTACAGCCTCTTCACAGAACTCTGTTAAGCTTGATAGAACGTCGCTGCACAATGAGTAACACTGCATTGATAGGCATCTCCTTCCAGGCAGCCCTAATTATCTACCATTATTTGTGGCTGAGGATGTCCCTGAGAGAAGGTGATTCCCAGACCCTCTTGCAGGGTATCCTGCATCAACTTCTGCATATAGCTGGGGGCTGGGCAGTCTTGAAGACAGGGTATTTGGTGCAGGTGAATTTACTGGCTTATTCTGCCTTGCTAGAAAACGCCAAAAGACCGTATTATGCAGTTAGGTACCTCATTTGAGCACTGAAACAGCCTTAATCCTTTGGCCCAACCCTTCACCTATACGTATTTCATACCAATGCCCTGCCTATCTCTCCCTACCATAGCATTTCCGACCATCTTCTGGCTTAGGTGAAGGAAGAACCAGAAAAACGTCTGGTGAACTTAGAAGGCAGGAGTCAACGCTAACCCTGCAGTTGTTGAAAATCAGGCCACTATTTTTGTATCTGCCCTGTTCAGTCCTTATCTGAACTAGCTCATTCAGGGGATTACCACTTCGTGGGCAATTCTCGAACATGATTTACAGTGAATGAAATCCAATTAATAAAATAGTTGCCTAAGTGGCAGCCAGGAGGTTGTCTGCAGGGAAGCATTTAAAGAAAGCAAGTAAGGAGCCCCTAAAAGAACAGCAATGTTCTTCCCTTTTCTAACACACGGAGGGGTCCAAGTACATCTTTGTCATGAAGGCTGTAATCATCTAGATTGGGTCCTATCCCAAATCCACATACCTTAGTTTAATTAGAAACAAATAACGCATTTATACAGGTGCATTGTCAGCAGCAGCCTTATGCCCAGCGTGTCTAATTATATCAAGCTTTGAGAATTTGACTGAAGCTAATTGCACATTGAGCTTATACAGGCATCACAGCCAGAGTGGGTGAAATAAGGCCAGAGCTGCTGTCAACTCGTATTTAAGTCACTATGATGGATGGCTCTTGGGGAGAATTCAGCTCAGCTCAGTTTAGATGTAGACACCTAGATGTGTCAGCGACCCCACGTTCGCTTTATACCAGCAGAAGGGAACAGGCACTTCCAGGGTGTAATTTGACTTGTTTTAGGCCTATACTTGAGGAGAAGATGAGTTATGTTCTCCTTTTCACTGGGTCGATCCATCAGTTCTACAATGATGATGAAAAGAGTGTAGGCTACTTGTACAGATGTAAATATCCTTTTCCAATCTGCTGAGTCCCACCCAGAAAGGGTGAGCTAGCCCTTTGGCAGACTGCAGGCCAGGGGAAACTGTGCCAGAGCGAAAAAGGATGACTGCAAATTCCCACGGAAGGATCAAAGGGAAGGTTTGAGCTGAAGGGCTGAGCCTGCCTGACCTCTAATCATGGCCCCTATAAAAACACCACCCAGAGCTGGAGAACCGTGTGTGACAGCTGGCAAAGCGGTGGCAGACGGTTTGACCAGACCTACCACCTGGGCACGGTTTCCTTTCAGGAAAGCTGTAGAGATGTGTGGGTGGCGGCTGCTGCTATTTTCTCCCTTCTCAGCACATACCACCGTGGAGTTGCAGGGAAAAGCGAGTCATCATTTGCCCGGCCACAAGGTATCATTGAAGATGGATGAAACACACGCTGGGTTATGTTTAGACTGAAGACGGCTGGGGTTTTGTTTTCCCTCTCCCCTCTCCCTCAGAACGGTGTGGAGCACACAAAACCAAAGCCAACCAGTACCAAGAGCAAGGGTGCAGCTGTCCATAAGGACAACAGGGTCACTGCCCCAGAGAACAGAGGAGGGATCCAGAGGCCAGGCTGTGAAAATGAAGTCAAGCAGCAGGCAAAGGAGTCCCAAGGCATTGCAGCCACAGACAGTGACCCCGTATCCATGCTCTGAGGCAGCTCTGCCTCACAGCTCTGCTGCAAAGAGCATCCAAGGGTTTGAAAGCCCCCAGTGGTGTCTCTGATGCTCAGGCCCACTCCTGCCTGTACCACCGCTGCACACTAGCGTCACTCCACACCTCCCTGAGCTCAGCCAGCAGAGCAGTCCTCGTTGCCCAAAGCTGGATGCTGCAAACCCTACTCACAGGCTTAATGTGAATTTGCTTTCCCAGATACGGCTTTACATTCTCCAGTTACTTGCAAGTAGACAAGGATGATTTCCCTTGGGGTGTTGTTTGTTTGTTTGTTTGAAATACATGGGCACTTCAGAAGAATTGAGTTTCCCCTGGCATTTTTTTCTGTCAGCAACTGAGGCTTTAAAGCAAGGACATTCCTGTGAAAGCCAAGCATCCACAGCACCGAGGCTCACAGTGCTGGTATTTGGTACAAAGCTGTGTGAGAGACAGAGCTGCTGATGGCTAATCTCTTTCCACTTGTCTCCTGCCCTGATGTGTGAGCTGTGCTGCACGTCCTTTGAGGACACCAGATGCCTGAATTAAATCCTTTCCATAACAAATGGGAAGAGTTATGCCAGCTTCCCTGCTGTTTTAGCAATCTTGGTTTAAGGGGGTCATCACCCGGTCACTGGTGGCATCAGCTGTAGCCATAACACTGCTGTCCTCTTTGCTTAAACAATGGCGTGAAGTTGGTTTTGTCCCAGAGACACCAGGAAGGATGCAGGCACCCCTTGGTGCTGTTAACGTCATTCACAGCTCCCTATCTTAGGGAATTTTTTTATAAACCCACAGTATTCCAATCAAGCACATAACTGTGCAGGATAAGTCAGACATAACTAAGTCTGAAATAAGTCCTATTAATAAAACTGTGGCTAACTAGCAGTCAAAAGGTTATCCGGGGGGAAGCATTTAGACAATGCAAGAAAGGAGCCTCTCCAGAACAGAAACGATATTCTTCTTGTTTCATAGTGTTGTAGGACTCCTAATACAAACAGCAAGGTTTTCACTTAGACATGGCAGGGCTAGTTTTGGAGAAGGAGAAAGGGTTTGGTTTTGTTCTGTTGTTCTGGGTTTTTTTTTTATTGTGCTCTTTGGAGGCTGATTTAGGAGGCAGAAATGGAGCAGATGGAAAGAGGCCCAGAAGGCCATCAAGATCAGTATCGCGGTTTTGAGGTTACATTTGTATTTCACAAGCGTGTGGTATTTTCCACTAAGATCTTTTTAAACTTATTAATACACATCATCCACACCATCCCCTCTCCCATCACTTTCTGCACAGAGAAATTATGATGTACGTAAACTCCTCCGCTGCCCATGGGCAAACCTTGACACATGGTCAACTCTCGTACAGCTCCATCTCTCACTGCTGTTTGATAGTCTCTCCTGATCTCTCACCTCCTCTGCCTTCTGCAACTCTTTTGGTACACCCACATTTAGCTCCCAGGGCTGCCCTACGGACTTTCCTCATGTCCTAAGGACTCAGCTCATGGTCCGATGGGAGGGAAGGCTCGGTACGACATACAGGCACTGGATTAGTGTATGAGCTGTGACACATGACAGTACAAGATGCTCCATCTGGTCTTCATGGGGAACAGCTAAAATATCATAAATCTTTGCAGAATAGAAACCCAACCATAAAACTACTGCTGCTCTGTGTTTTCAGTTTTATGTTTGGTCCACAATGTTTTCAGAAGAAAAATTATTTCAAGTTGGACTGAAATGACAGATCATTTTGGAATGGCAGAAAATATATTGTTTGGGAGTCAGATAGAGAACTGAATTGTTGACCTTTTAAAATGCTTAACTATACTGGTAATGAAAGTGAAGGGAACATAGAAATCAACCATTATTTTCAGCTGAATTGGTGAAGACTTTCATTAATAAGAGTTGTGTTTCAAGATCAGGAAAATGAAGCAAAGTCTTTGTCAAGGTCATGCAGAGGATGCTGCTACATAAGAAAATATACAAGCACTTTTTTCTCCAGCCTGCATTCTTTTCCGCCGGAAGACAGTCACCTTGAATCTTCCTTTTATCTGGGTTTCCCAAGAGCTGAAGCATTACAGCATTATGTCACCACTGCTCCTGCTATAACTTCATCAGAATTTATGGCTTCCATGTCCCTATTTTATTTTGGAATAAGCCTGGATGAGATCTGCCATGTTGTGGCTTTTGATTCACCTGGTCCCTCAAGAAGTGGATGCGAAAGCCTTGTGTGAAGGAGCAGTGTCTGGTTTGAGATGAGGAAGCACTGGTTGGAGTCTCAGGGTCACTCCATGGGATGCTCCCGAGTGGATACAGAGCTGGAGAGGGGGAGAGCTGAGGTGGGTGCATAGCACTAAAGGTCATAGGGTGGTGAAGGACCGAGGAGAGTCATGAGATCAGTGGTGCAGCCAGATTGAGAAACAGATTCAGGGAATCCACGAAGTTGCTACCACAAAGAAAGAAACACAACATAATCCTGAACCTCATTACCTCAGACTAATTCTGCTCAACCACACCGTTTTGCTTGGAATCCCCACTGAGTGAGGAACCACGGCCTGACGTGTCCACAGCACACAGGTTCAGCTTTGCACTTCTCAGGAAGCTTGTCCAAGCACGTGGCAACTCAAAGCACCTTCACCTTCAACGATGATGCTCTGCATCCTCAGCCTGAGCTAGAGCTCTGGGTCGCAGTCCCCTGGCAGGCTTTCACATCCCCTTGCTTCTTGCTTTCTTGTAAATACCTTCTGGGGTTGAAGGAACAATGTGCTTTTCAATCACTCTGCTTTTCCAACTCTGGTAGTAGCCTATGAATCGATAGCTCCCTTTCTTGGATGGGGAATGTGTTGCCACAACTTTCCAGAGTGCAAAGGGAAATTCCAGAGCCTCGACTGGAGAATGACACAGACGCTTTGGAGAACAGAGACGGCTTCTGGCAACAGCCAGCACCAGAAATATAAAACACTTTGTAGACTGACTGTTCTCCCTGTAGCAACATCGGTTTGGAGTCTCCAACCATTTATTGATGGCTGGCTTACCGCTTCTCTGCAACTCCCCCCCTTCACCAGCCCCACCAGCAGATGTTTGCTCAGATGTTTGCAACCATGGAAGAAATTATAAAACCTAAAAAATACCCTCTGATATATCCTGGACAGGAGCCTGGGGTGTAGGAGAGGTCAGATGCTGCCTGTACTGTCTGCTTGAGGTAGACACTAGCTCTGGCTTGGGTCTGTGATGAAGGAGAGAAGAACCCCAAGGATCTGGCAGTTGTGGACCACATTGCAACACATCCTGGGGGTTTCAGGCCCTCAAACCTCCTGGGAAGTGGGTGCTAAGAAGGAAAAAAGTTCCATCTCTCAACCCACATGCATGGGGACAGGTGGACTCCACCATCGCACAGGTAATTGTGAGACAGCATCGCACTTGTGCACCTTGCAATATGATCATCTTGAGATGGACGGGCTCAAAGAGCTCGGGGGAAATTAGTCACCAGATAATACATTTGGTGGATATAATGTGTTGAAAAGTGCCCAGGAAAAGTGAAACCCTTCTGTATTTAATTTGGTAAACAGCTTAAAGCAAGAAAAAAATAAGACTTTATTATTATTACACTTATTATTTTGACATAAAAGCCTTTCCCTTTGTCTTTCATTTCCGAAATCAAATGTTTTGTCTGGTAAATACTGGCAGCTTTTTCTTATCTTTTTTTTTAAATTTTAAATTCAATATTTTCATATTGAAATGGCATATTTAATATAGAATCGACTTAAGAATCCCATTCCTCCACATTAGATCACTCCCAGTCCTACCAAAACAATTCTTTTTGGGCTGAACACATCCATTTTGAATTGCCAAAAAAGAATTTTTGTGGGTTTTTTTTCTGTGTTGCTGAAACCTCCTCCTGAAAATTCAAGCTGGTTTCTTCTAATATTTTAAATCCCCCACCAAGCCTAAAAACAACCACCCTTTGCTGAACTAATTCAGCTCTCAGATGACACAGTTGCGTAACTCCTCTAGGCTGCTGATGGACGTGTCAGTCATGCTCGCAGTGAATGAGACCATGTGAGGCATTTAGTTGGCCTAAGCGAAATGAGTTTGGTGGATCTCAGGCAAGATGCAGCAGAAAGTCATCTGTAAAGCAAAAATCTCCTGGAAGCAAAGGAGTCGTTTCTGGATGTGGAAGCTGAAGCTCTTGCTTGTACACAGCAAGGCCCTCCAAGCAACAAAGTGCCTTGGCAAAATACCTCCACTAACAGCACCAGCCACCATGACCGTCTACCGTGCTTTTCTTCCTCCAAGGTCTACTCTGATGTTGTTTTGCAGCCCAGCAACACACACAAAAGCACTTCGGTGCCCTGAGTAGAAAACATTAAGGTTTTCCCAGACTTAGCCTGACATAACCCCACACCGTGGAGTTCACACAGCGACATGAAGCAAACATCACGCTCTCCCAACTCTGTCCTAAAGGCCACCATTGTCATTGCAGTCATCACCACCCCAAGCCCTCCCAGGGATGGAACGATGCCGATCACCAGCCCCCAGCAAATCCAGTCCCTCCTCGTGCACTTGCAGCTCCTGCAAACTCAAACAGTAGCTGGTCCCCTTTAAAATGTCACACTCCTTTGCCCTGCAACTGTCATGAAAAAAAAACCAACGGAGGATTAAGCTGCCAAAGCGTCACCACGATAACGTGCTGGCAACGGGGAGAGTTCTGCTTTTGTTTCACGAAGCTGGCAGGCGCAGCATACATGCCGCTCCCAAAATAATCACACTATAACCCAGCCCCAGTTTCAAAGGGGCCAAAACTTCCCGGTAGAAAAATCCATGAGCACAAGTTAATGTCTGCCATACTTCATACTCCGGGGGTTGTTTTTGGTTTGTTTTTTTAAAAAATTCTTTTCCGAAGCAGGACGTTATTCGTCGTGAGCTGAAAAACAACGTGCTCCGATCTCGCTGTGTAACCGCAGCGGTACTGGATGTTCCTGCCTGTCCCCAGCATCACCAGGGAGCTCAAGTCCGAAAAGCTGAGCCCCAGCTGGGAGGTTGGTCAAGAGGAGGGAAATTTTAAATCCTGCCCTTTTATCAAAATTTCAAATTGTGGTGGGAAAAAAGAAAAAAAGGAGAAACCCTTTCCCTCTCCCTGCTGCCACCATGAGTTTTTCCTTTCCATTCAACCTGCTGGGATCCTTTGCTTGATTTAGTCGTCTATTTATTTATGTAGAAAGAAGCCAAATCTTCTACAACCACAACTGGAGCTGACATTTCAGAGGTTTGTTTTGGGTTTTTTTCAGTCCGCTTCCAACGATATCAATATCCCAAACTCAACCATATTAACGAGTGATCTGACCCGTGATGGTTTTCTCCAGACTTTGCAGCAGAACCTGCAAGGTGGCACTGAAAAACAAGTTTCTGGAGGCAGATTCAGTTGCCGTGTTTATAAAGTGCTGTGACTAGGCAGCATGGCATTTCATGATACTTAATTCCTAAGACAGAGGGGGATGCATTTTAGGGGGGTGTATGTCTTTTTCCAGTCATTGAATCAAGGAGAGAACATTTTTACCCCCTTCAGGCAGTGACTGTTACCTACTAGTCAGCACTAACCACAAACACTGAAAAGTTTGAGCTATAATCCTTACCACCATTTTACCCTTTTTTTTCTTCATTTTTTTTCTTTTTTTTTTCCCCCAAGCACTCAGCAGTTATTGTCAGGCTGCTCTTAACCATAGCCACGTTCTCAGTGATGCTTCATTTATTTTCTTACTCCCCATTGCTGTTTTTTTTTTAAGACTGGGTGGGTTATAAACTGGATTGTTTTTCTTCACAGGAGCAGATTTCTTGCAGGAGATTTTTCAGCACGTCTGGCCGGTGGTTGCCATGTTCCGCTGCTTCCCAGAAAACACAATCGATGGAGTGTCACTGTTTCTATTCTGGGCTTTGGATGCTCAAGTTTGCTGGAGGAGAGCAGCTTTTGCAGGCTGAAGGCTGGGTTGGCTCTGGCCAGGTCGCAGGCTGAGTGCCACCTTCCTTCCCAGCGCGATCGCGACAGGATGAGCTGGGGAGTTAGGGTCTCCTGCACCTGTTGGAGGGCTGGGAAGGGGGCACTGGTCCCCGGGTCACCCATCCAGGTACCTTGCGCGGGTACAGTGTGTGCTTACACATGCACTGGGCATTTGGATAAAGAAAAACTTCATAGGGGTATGAATGGGTGCAAATGTTTGCTCATCTATGTCTGTATATTGACTCGTATTTACACATGAATACACAAGAATGCAGACTCACGTTTCTTTCCTACATACATGTCTATGCACACATGCAAATACTGTATATTTTTATATATCTATCCATGTCTGTCATATAGAATTATAGAATACCTGCTTAATAACACTTAGTTGTTATTAAGTATTCTTGGCTTCAGTTTGGGTTGGGAGAGACCTTCGAAGACCATCTAGTTCCAAGACCCCTGCCATGAGCAGGGACACCTCCCACCAGACCAGGTCGCTCCCAGCCCCATCCAGCCTGGCCTTGAGCACTGCCAGGGAGGGGGCAGCCACGGCTTCTCTGGGCAGCCTGTGCCAGTGTCTCACCGCCCCCACGGGGAAGAATTTCTTCCTAAAATATATACTATGCGCAACTCACATTGACAACTGTACATGCACATTAACCCCCAAGGCAGCCAGAGAAGCCAGAAGTGAGAGAGGATGGTTTATAAAGGACAAGTACGAATCTGCACTGATCTTTTTAAATCTAGAGGCCAGGACCTTTTGGACTTAGAGCACAGATCTTTGGAAAAGAAGGATGCAGATATTCAGCTGGGCTAGATCAACACAGGAGCATGCGTGGCTGGAGGGGGCTACACTGATTGACTCCCTGTTGGGAATCAGTCCGTGACGTGGACAGTATTCGTGAGCAAAAGCCGCTAAAGCTACCCTGATCCCTGTTATTAGTGGCAGCAACACGCGCTTCCCTGGCTATGCCTGGGATTCTTGGAAGCAGCTGTCTCATCAAAGAGAGCTGGGCTGCAGGATGACCACATACCCTGAGCATAGCACGATGATTTCTGTTGGAAGTTTGGTGAGTTCCTCTCTGCCCGTCTGCTTTTTTAGCATTCAGATTGCAGATATAGGACAGGGGAGGGAACAATGCCATGTAAGACGTATGCTTACAATGAGACACGAAATTAAACTCAAGAAGATTTTCTTGGGAGGGAAAAACCCCAACATTCTGGAGATTATATTGGCATTGCCCCTCTGCTAGTATTACATCCATTTCCTTTCCCATATTTCTTTCCATTTCTTTACACTGGCCAGCAAATTACAATTTTATACATACTTTTGTATATATATGAAATATTGTTAGGAAATATGCTTTAACGTTGCTTTGTTGTTGCTGTTTTTCGTAATGCCTGGGCTTTAACCAATCTTTTTGCCACTTGGAAACCTTACAAGAAAGTCTAAGCAAACAAATCAGTCCTTGGGCTGGGGGAGGAAAGAAGACAGAGATGGAGGAGCTCACGGTTAGTCTAACGTGAAATCCCCATAGTTTGAGGCCATTCAGAGCCACTACAGCTTCAGGAGAGGCTGGGGTGATTTGGGATCCAATGTCCCAGAGCCTGTGCCACGAGGTGGACAGGTCTCATCAGCTGGAGCCATGGGCATAGAGCAGCAGCAGGAGCTCTTCCCATGCTCTGGTCTTGGTGCAGAGCTTACTGGTTACTACCACTTTTGGCCAGTCCAGAGCAGGTACCCGCTGCACGCTTCTGCCTGAAAATCTGTGTAGATACTCTCTGCCTTTTTCTGCTGCCAAGGGGAACTGCTCCATAGTAGCTTTTAGGTATTTATATCAGCTCTACTCAACTCAAAACCCTTCAGGAAAGCCCACCTCAGAGCTATAATTATCACTGCCCCCCATTTTGCTGCTGGAACATGTAGGTGCGGAGATAGGTCTTCACGCAAGGTGACTGCTCCCAAGGTCACAGCTGAGGCTTGCACAGCAAAGCTGAAGGGCTCTTCCACTTGGGAACACTTTTCACACGGAGAGGCGTTGCCCTGGGCCAGCACGGCAAGGACTTAGTGGCAGTTTGGCAACCAGCCTGCCCTTGAGAAGGGATGGGGTGCAGGACCAGGAGGGAAGGCAGCACATCATCCTCTGGCTCTGAGGCACGTCGCCATCCAACTCAACAACCTGTGTGGCTCTGCTCCACGCAGGGAACACCCGCTAGCGCCTTTTTCCATCCTGTCAACGCAGACACCGGGGGAAAGCGCACCCAAACACCTCTGCCTGAACACTAACGCCTTTGCAAAAGTTAAGGGAAACCCAAAGTTTCTGTTTCTACTAAGAACCGCTGTTCCTCTCCACCCCCATCCCTCCTATAGCTACTCTCAACATTTTTTCCCCTTCTCCGAGTTAAGATTTAACTGGTTTACGAGAGGAATAAATACTCTGTCTCTACAGTCCAGCTTTCCAGCAACTTGGGAAAAGTTAGCACTTTGGCCAGGGCCTTCTGCATGCTCTGAGCTGTGCATTTAATTTAAATTTAATAGTTATTGCACGTTACACAAATGGCGATTAAAACCATATTGATTGAGGTTTAGCAGCTATGTGAGAAATGCAGATCTTATTACAGAGCTGCTCCATATCCAGAGTGTGCTTTTAATAACTCCCTGCTCATCAAGGGGCAGACTGGAGAGAGGAAAAGGAAAAGGCAAGGCTGGGAGGCACTGGCTCGAGGGACAACGGTAAGGCTGTGGGTTGAGGAGCTCTCGCTCGCTTCCCACCTCAGGTATACACACCCATAGCCCACGATCTCCATACCGTTACGTTGCTCACTTCCCCATCTATAAATCAAATAAAATCTACCTTATGCATGGCTGCAGGCATGTAAGCAAGCCTACGGAGGCCACATCCACCCCACGTGGTGGAGAAACAGGCGAACACGTTGGCTGAGATCTCCGAACATAAATTTCCATGGCAGGTTGTATTGCCATAAGGGCTTTCTAGGTCAGGACCTGCTGCAGAGCCACTTGAAAACCCCAGAAACTGTCAAAACAGGCTTATTTGTCATTCTCTCATGACCCTCTTTTCAAAAATCTGCAAAGTTTATTCGGTGGCAAAGCAGAAATAAACAACCTCTTGTGTCCTAATTTGTCTGAGATAACAACTGCGAAGAGAAAATGATCTGGGAAAATAATAACTGCACTGAAATCGCCCTGCTGAGAGCAGTGCAAACCCTTTCGGACCAGCTCTTTGCTTTTGCACAATTCTTTGCTTTGTACAGCTTGCACCATTTCTGTGCTCCACGCAGCAGGGAAAAGCAGGCTGGGAAACACTGCAGAGAGACGAGGGATGTATAAATATCAGGGGGGACAGATGAAGATGTGAAACATGCAGGGTACAAGGGGAAATGTAGAGGCAGATGAAAAAACGCCCTAGGCATGCTTGCAGAAAGTCTTACTTTTGATGATTTCAAATGACTCGGTAAAGCTGAGCTACCCTTGGGCAGGGTTTAGCCAGTGTCACAGCTTTTTCTTCTCTACTGGGGAAATAAAGTTGATGGTGTTTAAGACGCTTTACAGAAATCATCTTCTTTCCATGAGAGACTAAGGAAAACCACATTCAGAAAATCCCACTGCACTCCTGGCTCTCAGCAAGCCAAATACAGACTCAGAAAGCGGCACATTTCGCTTTAAATGCTCCAAGGTCTGAGGATTCAGGAAAGCTGCAACCCTGAGTTATTTCAAATCAAAAAGAGCATATGATACTTGACAGGTTTTCATCTCTACCTCCCTCAGACCAAGCTGAGCTGTTTACAGGTTTGGTTTTGTACATCTCTGTGCCACAGACATCAGACATTGCAGAAAAGTTATTTTTTGGCAGCTGCATAATAAAGACTTGGAAGAGGAAACTGCCCAGAAAAGTAATTTTTTTAAAGAAATCATACTACTATGTATTTTAGGGTGCCACTGAGAAACTTCCAAATTTTTTTTGTGGAAAAAGTCATTTTGATTAAGAATGAAAACAGCTTTGGGTTTTGTGTTCTACTTGATGACAGTTTTAGTTGGAAATGAGGGAGAAAAATTGTTCCAGATCGGTCAAAATGTTCTCTTTTCCCAAACTGAAGTAATTTCAACCATTAAAAATTTCTGGGTATTTTTTTTCATATAAGAAGGAAAGAACCCTCCAAAATTAATAGCTGCTTCAGATCAAAAAAAAAAACCTAAACAGGGAATTAACTAAAAAAAAGTTGAAACTGGTAATTTTCTTTATCCTTTTCAGATTTTTTTTGGAAACTTGTTTGCAAAATCTCTGTGTATTTGCAAACCATTCTGGTATCATCAAACTGCACCTTTCAAGTCTCCCCAAAAAGTATTTTTACGAGAAATGTCACCCAGCTCTGCGAACAAGAGAGATATACAAAGATAGCCAGTTTTTCGTTGGCCCAGAAAATTCATCTGGAAAGCTTCAGTTTCCAGTGCTGTTTGGTTTTGGCCCTAAGAATGAGTGGAATATACCACAGAGAAACCCTTTTGCTGTGTTTTAATGCGTGCTTGCTCAACTTCTTACTATTTCTTTGCCACTCTGCATCCTGGTCTGCGTCTCTTGGGTGTCATCCCCTAGCCCTAGGGACTTGAGTCATCCCACATCCCCTCTTCTGATGAAACATTTCACCAGGTCAAAGGCTGCAGGTTGTTTCCTAGGGCTGAAATACCCTTTACGTTTTCAGGTGCTGGTTCATTTTTGTCAAGCAAGCCGCTAAATTCATGTCAGCCCGGGGCTATCTGTCCTGAGGGAAGGGACAAGAGGGAGAAAAGTGCTTTCTCCACTATTAAAAGCTGTTCCCAGCCTGTCTGGGAACATCCTGTGCTTCCAGGGTGACACGGTGTGTGACAAATAAAGGAGAGCATAAAAGAGCAGAGCTGCCTTTAGAAGTGTGATCTGGCAACATGGCATTTTAATTACGCTTATCTCTGGGTTCCATCCAGAAGTACTGAAGCAAATTGCTTATAAGCTCGACCATCACCTGATTTTATGTGCGAGGCCACGTGTCTCAGCCGTTGACTCCCGAGAAAATACCTGAGGTAGTTGCATACAACAGCCTCTCACAGGCGAGGAGGCTTTGGAGAAGGAACAGAGACCTTGCTGACAGCCCTGACAGCATCCTCCAGCTGAGCTTCCCACTGGTATGTGTGTAAGGTGTGTATCGTCACACCTCTGCATCACCTGCTGTGCAGATGGCACAAGACGAGGTGGGAGAAAACACCGTGTATAAAGGGAAAGTGCTACGTTGGATTTTGTCATGAATTTGGAGGGGGATCCCTCCAGAAAGATGCTCCTTTTCCAGCTCCCTCTCAAAGCTATTGCTGCCCACCATGGCCTGAAATCCTCAAGTCAGGGTTTTTCTGAGGACCGCAGGCTACTGAATTTGGATTCCCTCCAGTTTTTTGGGGATGACAGACAGGGAGGATGCAGGATTTTGTTTCAGACACGATAAAGATTGCTCAGGTTCAGGATCCTGTGGCTCTGCTCCGTGGTCAGCCCAGAGACAGGATTTTGGAGTAGGTCCAACATTTCTTTTAGAGTCGGGCCTCAAGCAGAACTGCTAATATTCAGCAGCCAATGTCTGTACGGTGGAAAAGTCCCCAGACTGGTAGAAATCCAAACCAATGGAGCTATACAGCACCGTACAAACCAGATAGTTTTACTGGCTTGCATCCAGGCACAGCCCAGCTCTGGCAGTTCTCTACTGGTGAGCACCAGGTATTTGCAGTCCTCATTAGCTGAGGCACAGACGTGAGATGCCAGAGCTCTTCACTGTGTCCAGATCATGGTTTGAGTGTCCCTGCTCTTCAGTGGGCCCTCTATTCTACCACTGCTTTATTCGATCTACCTTAAACGCTCGTCTTCAGGTGAAATAATGGAACTTCTGAAAGTGCCTGTGTCTCTTTAGCAACTGTAACGGGAGCCTGAAGAGATTAGCTCAGCCTTGAATATCTAACTTGTAGATGCCTGAAATAGAGCAGATGAATTCCATTTTTTTCCTTCCTTTTTTTCTTTCTAATTTGGCCCAAAATGCTTTTTTCTAACCACAATCTTCGGGCTCAGTAGAGCTCGTCTGGGTCAAAATCTGCATATAGGATGTCAGGTTAGGTAATTAGGTAATCACAATTAGGTGATTGTAAGCTCTCCAAAACAAGTACTCACCACACTCAGTGACATGAAATGCTACTGGAGCATGCAGGAGCCTTTGGCCTTCTTCACTCATCCTCATGTTTCTGCCTGGTGTAGGCTGAGCAGGGCAGAGGACCCTGGTTATCCTGGTTATTCCAATGGAATAGAATTTCTCCTGTTTCATTCTTTTCTAGTTCTTCTCCTGTGCCCACAGCGAGGGTATCAGGGCATTTTGGTTAATTATCTTTCTAGTGCAAGAGGGCAGTGGGTCACATGTTAACCAGTTGTGGAAGGTTTTTAACAATGCAATCCAAGCCTCCAGTGACTTTCTGCCCTTACATGGATTGTCGACTAACACCCTGTGCTTGAGATAGTAACTCGAACCTGTGCAGCCAAAGGTTTCAGGGTGGAGCTCCTCTTTCTTCACTATAGCAACCTGAGACAGACATCTCAGCTAAGCTAAACATTTAGGTTCCCTACCTAGAAGCCAGGCTGGGCTTTTTCTACTTTCAAATAAAGATTCATCCCACACTAAGAAAGATATCCGGTATTTAAATTAGATGGCATCTGAAATCTTCCTCTGGAGTTACAGGGGTTTGTACCATTACTATGCTGAAAAGGGAGTTGTCACGATGCATCTGGAGATATTTTGTCAGATCGATGCAACTTTTGAGCACACGCCTAAGAGGCATTCGTCACACGCTAAATTAAAAATAAATCACAATAAGCTTACGGAAGTTCTCACACCTTGCCAGAGCACTTGTCCGTAGCAAGAACGGTGAGTCGGAGGCAAATTCCTTAAAACTCAGAAGGAAACATTTCCTACTGAATCCCACCAGCTTGCAATGGGGTCTCTCGTCTTCTCTAAACTTTCAGTCAGTTTTGCCTGGGGCCTCCTCAAGCCTCACTACTCAAATTTCTCTGTGCTTGAAAGGCTCGGGAAGAAACCGCTAAGAGAGAAAGAGGCCCAGCATGGGCTTGGTTTAGCCTGGCAGGTGTCTGCCCACTTCAGAAACCTGCAAATATGTGAGCGGAGGAGGGAAATTGCTCTCTCAAGCTGTTTCTACTGCGATACACTGCAGGCCAATAATAATAATGGTGATGACAATGGAAATGTGTAGCACCTGGACGGAATGAAACCCAGGGAAAAAATAGGTTGGAGAGAGAAAGATGAGAGGGTGTTGGGAGGCTGAACGCATATGGTGGCCACCTTCAGCTGTCTGGATGCCTGGTCTTGGAGGCTCAGGCATACACGTGTAAAGAGGTGTCCCACATCATTCTCAAGGAAGGCTTGGCCAAACTCTCAACGAGATCTAACATTCTGACAGGTTTCAAAGTGGGCAAAGACCTGCATTGCCCCCCCATATCTTACTAGAACATAACATGAATTCTCCTTGCAAGCTGGATATGATATGCATACACTGCATGGGATATCCAAACAGGCTTTCTTTGAATCAGACAAGCCCTTAGTAGTTGGATGCCTTTAGTATGTCCCAGGACATCACCTACTCAGAGACTCAAAGAAATGGTCCCCACACTGAGTACTGTGCTGCCCTGTGCGTGTGGCTCAGGACAGCTCTGCACTGCCATCTGCCTGGTGCGCTGTTGACAGAGCTGTGCTTTCCTGGTGCAAAGCAGGGGTGAAAACAGGTTGGTGAACGGCTTTGAAGACACCTGCTCCTGTTGTCTCTGCACCAGAGGGAAAGGGTTCTTCAATATGCTGAGATTCAAATCACGCCCACGCTGGGATGTCCTAACCTTGGCCCAGGAAATGGCTTTTTCTGGCAAGAAAAGCCTCCCTCTTTCTGATGCAGCCCGTGTTGTATCATGCTTTCCACGGGTCTATGCTGCCAAGGACCTTACGGTCCTGCCACCAGCCAGCTACAAGGTGATCCGCTTCTGAGCCTCCCACGCCAGAAGAGATGCGTGCCCATGAGTTCATACTCTGGTTCCCTCACACATCCAGATAAAATATTTCTTTTGCACACTCAAAATCTCTCTCAAGTGGGCCAATACCTCAACTTCCTTATTCACAAAGAAGCCTTTTTGCCTACAAAACCCTTCACGCCTACACAACTCCCCCCTCTCTTCTTACAGAATTCAGGGATGTAGCTAAATTCCTCTCTCCAAATAAGAAGTACATTCAAAACTTCCCATGCAGCTCCAAAACTTCAACAAACCAGGGCACACACCCCATGGCTACTGACTGCACACACAAACTCCTAAAAACGTGACTACAAAACCTCTGTCTCACACACAAAGGCACAAAGGCATCACATGCTGCTTCACCCTCTCTTGTACACACATTCGTTACTCCCATAAACTGAATTTCTTTAATACAGCCACATGTTTAACAGAGCATTTTTTTTCCTTTCATGCACACTAATGCAGCACATTTACCCAACAAAAAAAATCCTTGTTATCCACAAAGTAACTGCTTTTTCATTCCCTCATCCAAACCCTTCTCACAGGTATGTCCGCTGTTAACTCATATGCATTTCTCCCACGTCCAAGCTCACTCTGAAATAATCATTTCAGTCACTTCAGCCCAGAATAAATTCTTCAGTAAGGCACCAAAACCTGCATTTGTTGTCAAAATGGGATTTTTCCCCGTGAAAACCAGTCCCTCTCCCCCAAGAGCACTTTGCTTCCCTTCCTCCAGACTGCAGCCACCCCAACCTCCGCTCAGCCCTCCTTCACACGGCGGCCAAGGCTCGCACGAGCTCCCCTGCACGTCTGCCCGGCTGCAACCCTGCCATCGCACTGCAGCGCGCTCGGTGCTTTGGAGCTGAGCAGCTGAGTCCGGCAGGGTCTCATCCTTCCTGGTGCTGCACGATGCCATCATATTGCCCTCGTGGCTGCTCCCATCCCGGATGCTCTTACATCTTTTCTGGCAGAAAAAGGGAAGGGGTTTTTATTTTTTAGTATCCCTGCAGATGTTCAGAAGCCTGCAGGGCTTTTCAGGGAGAACAGGTTTCACATGGCTCCAAGATCACAGTACTCCACGAAAATAAACGATGACTGTTTTTTCCCCAGGCACCTGTATTACTGCATGCTGCTACAATAAGCATATCGAGTGATGACAAGGGAAAATGTGGTTATTGAGGATAACTCTATATGGTAAGCCGTGTCCTTTCCAGATCCTCACACACACCAGCTGTCTCTGCATGGCCTTTTAATACCCAGGACTCACCGGGCTTTGAGCAGACCCCATCTCAGCTAATTTTAGCTGCTGAAATGTTGGCACCCAAATACCTGTCTCATCTCCCTCTATCAACAGCGTCTCCCCAGGGTGATTCAGTCCATCCCGATATAGGTGATGCAAGGGGCAAACCTCCAGAGAGTTTCTCTCTGCTGGTTATAGATGATCTGTTTAAGGTCAATGATCAGCTTTCCAATGGTTAAAGCTAGATGAGCCAAGCCCACTTTCTGTGTCCATTACAATAAAAGACGAATCCTGTTTTGCATCAGCCTTTCGGGAGAGCAGAATATATTTCTGGCAAAATGTGCCCCCCCCGCTAAAAGACAGCGTTCAGGTGGGAATGAATTAGATAGATGGAAAAGACGATCTTCTTGCTACAAAATCTCTTCAGGACAATTTGTTCCCCAAAGTAAAGAAGTTCAGGGGCCATTCTAGAGAAACACTGTCTTGAAAAAGACTTCCTTGCAGACTCAGAGAAACTCTTACAGAAAAACAAACAAACAAACAGACCCCAAACTTCTTTTCTGTGAGTTGCAAACAACACTCAATCGCACCCAATGCACTCAGAAAATTTTTCAGTATTGGATCAAACCCTGCAGGAATCTGTGATACGCGAATAACATTAAAACTTTAGAATAATTGCATTTACTTAAGGGGACGTATCTCACATTTAGGCCACTGTAACTGACATCCCAGTAGAGACCCTAATACAGACTGAGGCCATGAAGCAGCAAGAGAAAGGCAATGGGAAAATCTAATGTGATTCTGGAGTGCAAAATAAGGCTCTTGGACCATTATCATGACAGCAGACTGTAACAGTCAGGAAAATTGAAACAAGAAGTACTTTCCTCCACCACAGAAATATTTCAGTTTTGAGACCTTTTAGTCTCTAAAATAAAGTTTAAAAATTCCAAATACAAAGTTGTGCAATAAGGACTGAGAATAAATATTGATAGTTTGAGACATTCCCATCAAAAGATGCTTTTTGATAATTTATGACATTTTGTTTTGATACAAGGTTGTTTTCCTCGCCTTTTTTTAACCACAGATTATCTTCTGCCTGAAAATAAGAGCCAGTTTCATCCTGGAATGCAGAAATGGGATGTTTGGAGAATTTCAAAACTCATTAAAGCATTTTTTTCAAATGCTGTACAATGATCTAGGGAGGTATTCTGATCTACACCAGATGGCCTGAGCTCCACCAGAGCTAGGTTTATGAAGCAGGAAGCAGTATATTTGCCAGACCCAGCCCCTGTGCACAAACAGCTTCAATTTTGACAAAAGCATTTTTGATGAAAAACATTTAATTGTAAAATTCCCAGGAAAACTTCCCTAGAGAATATCTTCTCCCTTTGCTATGAATTTTGAAAAAAAAAAAAAAAAAAAAAGAATAGCCCAGGCTCAAACCATGCATCTACCAATGCTTTCCCCAGACCAATTTGGTATGTAATAGATAATGGAATATTCTCTGAGAATATTAAGGGATGTTATCACGGGAGTACTGGATTTACTTATTTTTTAGGAACTCAATATGTATTTTTCAGCACTTTAAAAAACAGGATAAGAGTCGGTAACTGCACATTGCACTGGAAGGAAAAATAAGAATTTGCAAAAATGAGTGTGCAGGGTAAGTTTAAAATAAAATTTAAAAAAGACAGCAGAAATTAATTGGTTTCAAATGTTATTTGGATTGAAATGTATTTGGTGATCTTGAAATTGCATTGACTACAAAGATGCTTGTCTGTTTTTTGAGCAGTACCAGTCTGGGGTTTGGGGTTTTTTAAATCACAACTCCTCTCTCTACTGGACTTAGCTGCCCTTCATACCACAATGTCATAGTATCCCAGCTGATTATTACCACAAGGTCATGGTATCCTGGCTGAAGCTGTCTGTGCCCTCAGAGAGAAGTTATTGCAATCGCCCCCTCCTCCTTTTACGGTGCAGGAATGTTAAGCACAGAGATGTTAGCAGAGTGCTGGATCCCACCAGATACTGCTTGCCCAAGGTCACAGTGGAAGGTCATTTCAGAGCACAGCACTAACTCTGGTGTCCCTTGCTTTAAAAACTAGCCCAAAACCAAACTCCTTGTAATTCAACTTCTTCTTGATATAGTTACAAATGATTGTGCTTTTTTCACCAGTATTTAAACCTAAAGATTTTCAAGGTCTTTATGATTCAAGGAAGAATTAATTCACTTTCAGTGCTTGCTTTGTTGGAAATCCCCAGCTGCAGGAGTCAGCTCCACGTGGAAGAAGCAAAAGGTTTCAGCAGCCTGTGATTTACAAGCTACCCATGAGACCCATAGCGGAATGCTTAGGAGACATGCTGGAGAGAGAGTAACATATTCCCTTTCTCACATAGTTTCTATGTTTTCCTGAGGGAGAAACTTTCTCTTTTCAGCTAACAAGAGAGGGTCCCAGAGACATTCCTCCCTCATCTCACTCTGAGAGGCTGGTGCCATGGATGGCAGTGGAGCTCTGTCCGTTTTCTTCTTCGGCATTATCTAGTCTGGTCTCCTGTCCTCTGGCTCACCATAAATGCAGGTGATCACCAGGACTCCTCTGTTGGTCACCCAGTTTCTTGCAAGAAACAGGAAAGAATCAGGCTGCTTTAAACTAATCAACAAATTAATGCTGATTTACGCCCAGTCATTGCCTGTCCCAAATCCCCATGAGAAAGAAAAGATGCTGCAAAGCTCCTCTTTTTTTCCCCAAGGGCAATGCCTTTTCCCAAAGGAGAATTCCCAGAGGACAATGCCTTGCAAATAACTCCTGCTATATCCTGCGATGTCTCTCCATCTTGGGGTATTTACTGTGCAAGCAATATGGGAAAGCTGTTCCTAATGACGTGTGCAGGGGTCTCTGACATTGCTTGTGAATGCATGTGGTGCATAGGGAGCAAAGGGGAACTAGTCATTTTGAGACCTTTATCTGCTTATTGCATTTTTCTAAGTCAAGAGGTCACTCTTTGATAGTCCATTTCATGGTCATTTCCACAGGAATATATAATTTCCTTCTTCTTATCATTCTCTGAGAGAAATTTCTTTTGAAATAAAAGAAAAAATCTGCTGAAGGGCCAATTGCCATGGAAGAAAAGCACATCATTTCACTCAAATCACCTACTTCACGGCTTTAAAACCTTGAGTGTTTCCTAGACACTGGCAGTTTCCTGTCAATGAGGTTATTCACTGAAAGGGCGATGTGATGCCAATTAAGCAGCTCAGGATTAGAGTAGTGACCCCAAATTCTCTCAAAACCAATTTCTGAAATGGCCTTGGGAACATAATCTTGTCCTTACACATTTGGGAAAGACTTCAGCAAACTCTTCTGAGATTAGCAGTGACTCTTTCCAGCAGAGACTTCTCTAAAGGAGAAGGAGGAAGGGAAGGCTCATGCCCTTTGGAGGAATCCTTGGGGTAGAACCTGAAAGCAGCAGGTCATTCAGGAGATCTGGATTTTTGCCCAAGTTTCTCCCTGCCTTCCAAGACACACATATAAGCACATAGTTCCTTTGCCGTTCAGCTGGGCTTTTTTGGAAAACCACAGGACATGTCACTGGCTCACTTTAAGGAAGTCCCAGGCTGGTGATGTCTACTGAAGTGATGCATTCCCAGCAGAGAGAAATGAATTCAACCCATGGTGCGAGCCCCCTCCAAACCTACAGTCTAGCCTTGGCTGTTGGTTAGCCCGTGGTCAGCCCTGAGTACGGTCAAGCCTTCCTGGCTTCTACCTGCAATATCGCCTGCAGAGGAGCAATAACTTTCCCACTGAGGTCAGCGAAGCTTGCGTGAGAGAAAGTTTGCTACTTGGGGGATAAGAGGGGACAAACAGGTCTGAACATCCTCAGATAAAATAGGATTCAGCTTTTATCTTCTCTGTTTAGCAGAGTCCCCAGTGACTTTGCTCCCACTCTTACTCTGCCTGTGGCAAATGCCTTTGCTGCTCAACTTCTGCTCAAAACCAAGAGCTACTTTGGGACAATGTCATCTCACAGCATTGAATACACCGTCACCAGAACCACCACCAACCCGAGCCCCGTCAGCCTGGCACCTCCCATGCCAGGTTAAAAGATACGTACTTTGATAGAAGCTGGGTTAAATTCAACTTCTTTTTTGGGTTCTGGTTCTGCTGGTTTAGGTGCTGGCTTGGGTTCTTCCTTCTTAGGTTCAGCCTTCTTAGGTTCGGGCTTCTTTGGAGGCATGTTGGTTTGCTGGTGGGCTGCTTTGGAAAGGGAGAGAAGGAGACAGACAGACAGACAGGAAAGAGGTGGCTGCTGCAGGATAGATCACCAGCACACACAGGTCTTTATTCCTGTCCAGTCTCTTGAAGTCACACATTGTGTCACTCTCAGACCTGTCACATGCCGGAGCTTACAATAGGGCCGCTGCTATAAAAGGACAAAACATTCACCCAGCTATTTTAGAGCCATCGGATATGGCATTGTTACGAATTAGCACTTAAATGGAAAGAGAGTTTGGGGGGTTTTAGGGCTGAGGCTGGCACTGGGTCAAACATTTTTGGTGTGCACGTGCATGTGCATGCGTGTGCGTGTACGAGGAGGGGGTTGGGTTACCACCCAGGTCCCATCGATGGGTTTTATCCTCCCCAGGGCCAGGCTGGCCCTTCCCTTCCCAGCTCACTGGCTGCAGAGTGTCTCCCTTTCAGGCTGGATGGCACGCCTGGCCTTTGTTGTGCTGCGGTTCATTAAAAGCCAAGCACAGATTTATATTTAGACATGAGGATGGAACTATGTGGGAGGTTGACCATGAGCATATCAGCAGAGGCAGGGGAGAATTCACGCGTCAGATCACACACTGGTCTTCTCCTGGGGAAGTGCAAAGAACCTTGTAGCAGAACGCATCTAACGAGCAGGAAAACACACACACGTGGTCTGGGATAGAATTATAAGTACATCCTCATGGCTGAGATTTTCCCGATCATTTTGGAGATTTGAATGCCAAATTCCTGTTAAAATAACTAAGATAAGGGTACCCATTTGAAGCTTTTCTAATCCCAGCCTCACTTTGATTTAAATAAACCCCCTTCAAAGCATAACAGAGTTAACAATTTTCAGATCTGCATTTGAAAACTGTCGTTTTTCTAAATCAGGAGGTCGCTGAGGCGCGGTTGCTGCCACATGGCATAGATTACTTTTTTTTTTCCCCAAAAAAATCATGCCCTGTCACAAGACAACCACCCACCAAATCACAATGTATTTGAAAAGGGGATCTACACCAGCATTTCAAATAAATACCAGTTGAATCATAAATCTCCCTGTTTTACTTACTATGTCACCCTGATAATCTACTGTTCAAATCCCTTTGCGACCTGCTTTTCCCAACACTGCTGTCAGCCTGACCCCCCAGCGCCTGCCTCTGCACTCCTCGCTTCCCTGGGTGGCTTTGCTGGAAAAACACTTGTGCTTTATCCTGCCCAGCTGCCCCCAAATCACAGCACAGCCATTGCTGGCAGCTCTGAAGGGCAACATGGGTATTATACAGAAAGTTGGCCACCCCTGTTCAGTGTCTGTCTCCACTATGGTTTCAGCAAGTGAAAACAGTTGGGGATCCTGGAGAGACTGGAGGGGGAACGGAGAAGGGCTGAGCTTTGTGTCTGTATACCATAGTGTGCAGCTCCAGGTCCCACTTGCTTTCTGATTCCAGGTTTGAGGCAATGCCACAGTATTTTCTGCAATAATAAATACATCACTGCCACAGTGTGATTATCACAGTAACAGTCATTTGTGCTTTTTGGATAATGGGAAGGAAATCTCATTCCTCTAATCACTTCGAGAACATCATCTATGACAGGAGCTCTGAGCTGCTCCTGGCCAAGCTGGTGAGGTAGTTTGGTTTTTCATGGAAAGCCTGGAGAACAGGGTATTTCCCTGCCATGTGTCACCTTCCAAGAAACTAGATTCTGATCAAAGCAGGTAGCAGAGAAAGGTTGTCTCCATAAGAAGCTGTGCAGAGATCTGTCCACTCGCTCTGCCCAGACTAGGCGCTAGGCCTGCCAATTCTCTTCAGTTCACAAAAGCCACAAGACCTGCTCTGATGGAGCCCACCAGTCCCAATCCACATTTGAATTGTGACCTGGAGAAGACGTTTCTGACAGCAGCTTACTAATTTATTGTTCTGCTCCCTATAACCCGTGCAGCCAGAGCAGCAGTTGAGCTTCCCTAAAGTAGAAACCTACATTTGGTCCCTGGGTTATAGAGTGGGATTTGTTTGCATTGGAGATGCTACAGAAACGCCCTGGATGTTCCCACCTGGCCGTCAGCTGCTGCTGCAGAAGGGCCTCAGTCTCCCATGGGGTCTGTGCCATAACTGCGTACCTGTCAGTCCCGTACATATCTCAGATACCATAGGGTATCAGAAATAAGAAAACACTTATGTAGGCATATAAATCTCATCTCCTGTGAATTATTGAACTGCAGGACACCCACACAGTTCTGGAGAGGCCGTTGTAGGCAGAGGCGTCCCAAGTGACACCAGATACTTGCATTTAAGCAACTGAGTGAAGCTATAGCTACCTGCAACTGAGAGAGATGCATCACCCTCACACTGAATATATGCAGCAGATCTCTGTTGACTGTGGTGGGAGCAGAGCCACATAGTTCACATAAAGATGTTTACATTGCAGACACGTAAATGAAGTGAGATGAACCCTACCCAGGCTGAATTCCATCTTCTGAGATTTCCTTTATACTGCAAAGCCCATGAGTAGAGGTTTTTCTGTAGGTTTCTGTTTCTCATTTGGCCATTTTCTGTCCTGGGCAAACACGAATTAAGTGTGGCAAGTGTCTGGTGTCCCCTTCTGATCAGAACAAGTGATCCCTGCAAATTTTGCAAGCTGTAGTTATTTCTGCAAAGAAATAACAGAAATCATGCACTGTTTCCATGCCCTGTGAAAAGTTTTGCAGCACTGATTTCTGCATTGAAATGAGTCATGTCTGGAGAATTGTAAGAGCAGACCCAAAGAAATACTAGGGAGCAATTTCACTGTGTTCTCCCACTACAGACCTCTCGATTGTCACCGCAGGAACCAGCTCAGACCCAGGAAATTCTGGGTTCTGCTAATTCAAAGCAGCAAATCTGCTGTGCAAATTAGCGTGCTTTCTGCGAGCAGCCGTAACCACAAGGACGGCATCTGAGGAGGCACCAGCCTAAGCACATAAATATGTTTTACACAACATTTGAAAAAATCACCAGGTCTTATTCCTGAACTGAAAACAGCACTGGGAAACATCAGGCAGTTAAGATGCCAGCAGCAGCTCAACAGCAGCTTGAGATCACGTCACCTCCACCTCTGCAAGATAAGAAGAGACCATAATAACAAGGAGAGTTGTATTTCACTTTCTCTTCTGAATTCCACAAATGAGACACGGTTGTGGGGTTTGTTGGTATTTTATTGTGGTGGGTTTTTTTTTCCCCTCAGCTGTTCTCTAATAAAAAGGTATTAGAGAAATAATAGCAAAGACGATCCAGAAAGGTGGTTGAAAGCTCACCTCGATCTGATTCTCGGTCAAAAGTTGGTAGTCATGCTGCCATACAAAGATTATCTCAACATGCATTTTTGTATAGTCATGATAAAGTACATTCACGACACAGCTGGCTTGACACAGTTCACAGAAAAGATCCTTTGCAATTCTGTCAGAATTAAAATGGTTGCAGCATCCTGCCACTTTCTGTAAATTGTCAGTTCTTCTTGGGGGGGAGGTATCTGGCAATGTCAAAAAATCCCAGTTAAATACTTTGGGATTTTATTCAGTCTCCTACCTGTCCATTCCTCTTCTAGACCCATGGCCCATCCCCTCCTGACTTCTGTTTAGTTTATTTGTGTAGACCTATTGATGACCAAAATACCCTAACAGATCAGCCCTTTCTCACAGCTTCAGGTGGTTCTTCACTTTGCTTTTTCACCACGATGTAGCATAGATGGCAGGCAATAGCCCCATCTACGTGATTACTGCATATATGTATCCTTATCTTTGTTTAAATATACAATATCAAGGCAAAACATGGAGGCACATTATGAGTTTTAAGTACCTGCAGGGCTGGCTAACCACTGCTGGGTGGATGTCCTGGACCAATTCCATGGATTAAAGATACTCCAATGCCCTGTAAATCCTTCTGCAAACAGCGAAATCAATGCAGCTAATCTTGCCCTAAATCCCCCATTCATCTCTTTCATGAGGATCCTTAGAGTCCCAGCAGCTGCAAAAAAAAAAACCCTGACCAAAAATCCCTCTTCCTATTAATAGGTTTTGAAGGGCAGGGGGCGGGGGAAAGTGCTCTTCAATTTTTCAGTCATGCTTGCAACAGATGTTAGCAGCAGACCTCTGTGCCAAAAAGCTATTCCAGAGTTACCCTAGAGTCCTACACGAGAGGCTGGGCTAGCCATGAGTTTTCTAAAATTCTCTTGATCGTCAGGGTATGATAAGTTTCTCCCGAGAGATGGACCGGGATCATCTTCAAAGAGAACAGAGCTCATCAAGACATTTCCCACAGAAAAAAAAAAAAAGGACTTAAGAACCAGAAAAATAGAATATAAGTGAAAACAAAATATTCTGGCCAAAATCAGAATCGTTTTAGTTTGGGAACACTGACGCAGTTCCTTATGATTCTCTGGTCCCGGACAAGTCTGTCTGTCCAGTTTTACTGGAATCAGAGAACAGCCCAGGTTGGAAGGGACCTCAAAGATCCTCTGGTCCAACTTTTCATAGGAAAAGGGATCTTAGATGAGATTGTCTGGCAATCTTACCCCATTTACTGCAATTTGCCACACACCCCCTCAGACCAAGCAGAGGAGATTGCACAGAGAATGTGAATTGCCTCTTTCCGAGGAAAATGAGTACCTGAGAAAAGTTAACATTTTTTAAGTGATATTGTTGTGGGGTATTTGAATTGGACTATTTGGGGCCAAAAAGTATCAGTTTTCACTTATTTGACTTCTCAACAGAATAACATCCTCCTGTTCCCAAGTAGGTTGGAGTTCTCTTTTTTTTATGTTAAAAATAAAACTAAAATTAATCTTTGAGTTTAAACTTCAATTCTCTTTTTAAAGACAACCATTGGTGGAAACTCTCCAGACATCTTTAAATAAGAGGTAGAGAGCACGTCAAAGATGTTCTCTCTGCAACTGAAAGTTGTGCAACTTTTCCCAGTGAGGAATGTTGTCATTAGAGTTGTAAGATGGCTGCAGCTTGAGCGTCTTCCCCAGAGAAGAGAGAAAAAGTGGTTTTAGAAGATTTGCAACCAGAAGACTATTTATTTTTCTGCTTCTTCAGTCCCCAGCACAGCAGATGTCTTGTCAGCTGTTGGATGAAGAAAGCAAGCTCCAAACCACATCTGCTCATATGCTACTCAACCTCTGTGCTTTAATATAACCAAGTTATAAACAGAAAGTCAGATATTTTCAAATGGCAATGGCATTTCAAAGATAGTTAATGAAAACAAAAAAGAAAAAAGGAAAAAAAAAAAAAAAAAGAAAACCAGACAGAGAACTTCCAACAAATTTCGATTTCTCTCCCTATTTTTCATTGACTATAGAGTTTGTCAGCTTTTCCATCCATGTCTTAACACCCGAGTGGTTGAAACAAGACAAGAAGATGCTGGAAGGAAGAACAGAAGGGGTTGTACCCACAGAGAGAGAGAGGGATGTGGTGGGGCAGCTCAGGGGGTGCTTATCTGATGGGAAGCTGCTGTGAGCAAAGGTGGAGGAGGGCAGAAATAAAGGTAAAAATTAGAATTTTCTCTAAGATTACTGCTGCTGCTCCCACTTTCCATAGGGTGAGTTGGCTGACCAGTATTACTGCTGCTCCCTATAGGAACATCAGCTCGAAAGAAGAGCAAACGCCTGCCTTTGGACCAACTCTTCAGCTGTTATAGATCAATGAGTTCCACTGACTTCAAGGGAACTATGCTGATTTATACCAGCTGTGGATATGGACCAGAATAGTACATTATCTGGCAGTAACCATCATCTACTTTCTGACTGTTGGGATCAGGAGAACACATGTTTGCTGTTCATCGGGCTGGAGCAGGGGACGGGGAGAAAAAAAAAATTAAAAAAAAGAAAACACTGAATCTATATAGAAAACGTAGCACTGAAGATACCAAGCAGCAAAGCAGCGCTGGTGACACAAAACTCAGTGGAAATGTGCTCTTGCTCTTGCTACATGTGGAATTTAGTCAAAAATTAGTATATAATGAATAGTGAGACTATGTAGGTATCGTGTGATGAGGAACAGAAATGAAATGCTTTGTGCGTTACAGCCTCAGCAAACGTCTAAAGTCCTGCTGCAAAGCCAGTAGAAGTCTGCAAAAATCAACAGGATCCTTTAGGGGGCTGTAGAAAGGATAAAGTGTTAGATGTCAATTAAAAGGTCTAATTGACAGCTATTTTGCAGAGTTCATAATAGCCCACTTCTTTTAAGTATAGACTTTTATTTTCTTCAGAAAATCATCTAGTTCCTATTAGAGACATTAGGGGACAGTGATGTCATTTAACCTTGGCATCTATAAAATGTCTAGCTTTTAGATGAGTGATCGGCTATGCCTTTTCTCTGTCAAAATGAAGAAACTCACAGAGGATGATTCTTTCCAACTTTTGGTCTTTGTACCAGGGAGAACGAATATCCTTCTAGACTTTTCTTTCACTACATATATTGGCAAAGGAAGTCCCAGCCGTTCGCATTCGAGGCTTAACTTTCAGGTGCTTGAAGTCAGGAAATGCCGAAAAAATCCATACAGCCCATTTCATCCTCATTAGGATATTTCAATTTTCTTTTGAGGAAAGGAAAAAAATAACACATTATTTTATTTCCAGAAGGAGTATACCTACCCCCAGCCTCTGTTCATCACAGGTTTTTTTGCCTTTGTCTCAGGAATTCAACAGAGTCTGAGAACTCTTCTTATGGGCTACAAGCAAGTCAACTCATGATCTTCTCAGGGACAAAGAGAAACGATCAGCCTCTGCAACTGACAGGTTGATGACAGGTTGATAACAGTTTATTACCCACACCCTGACCACCGGTTACTCAGCAGACAAGTAAAAACTTCTTTTCAGGGTGACCTTGCAGATCCTAGAGCAGATGCTGAAGGCAAAAGTGGTTGATCCAAGTTGATTTATCCAGAAGTTCCTGCTGCCATCACTATTTCATCATTACCTCACGTTTTCAACTTTATAAAGCCCATTACAAGGAAAATGAGATACACACCGCTGATTTCAACTGGCCTGTGACATTTTGCTCTCCTCCTTTCTGCTTCTTCTCTCTCTCTCTCTTTTTTGGTACGGCATGAGCTCAGCAGCTCATATGGCACTGCGACTATTTTTACAGCCTTTGGCTGTCCCCACTTGTACTGCAATGTGGCTGCTGTAGATTTGAAAGCTGAGCATTTCGTGTTGTTACTAAACCACTGCCAGAGACAGCTGCAATGCAAGGGATGGGCAAAGGTGGATTTCTTCCTTTCTTCCAAGCTGTGTTGTTTCAGTGGGATTAAGTGAAAAGCAATCCCAGGGACTGTAAGTAACAGCTGCCCTCTTCTAGCAACCTGAAGCGAACTCACAGTGATCTAGCTCTATATCAGGGAAATGACCCAAAAGGGGCCACTAATGACGCAGGGGAAAAAAGAAAAAAAGACAGCAAGTTAACTGGATTCGCATTAAAGTCTGAGAAGACGACATCTCAGGAGACTTCTCTGACCTGGTACTGGACACAGGAGATAATTAATCATACAGCCTCCTTAATTGGATTATCTATAAAAAGTTGAACATCCCTCTCCTCTCTGCACATTCACATGCAAGCAAATCTGTAGCATAAATTCTTGCCACTTAAATTAAACCAGTGTATCAAACACGGGAGGGAATGAGGTAGGTATTTCGGGAAGCATCTTCGCCCAGGCCCATCGTCAAACACTGATTGTTTTCTGTCCTTAAGCAGGTGAATCACAGTGGCAGATCAGACATCCCAAAGCAAAGTTTGTTCTGAAATCCTCCAGAAACAGAAGTTTTCCAGTCACGTCCAGAGTCTGAACACTGGCCGCTGTTAAATACCTCATGTAACACAGACTCTTGCTTTCAACCACACACACAAAAATCTTCAGGCAGGGCCTGCAATTGAATTATTTGAAGACACCAAAAGGCAGCACATTAATGTGAAAGCCAAGTTTGCTTCCACACTGGATCTACAAGTCATCCTTCCCTTTTTCCTCCCTCCCCCAGAATACCCTATTTTTTTGTGTCATTGTCCATTCAGGTTCTGTTTTAGGAACTAATAGAAAAAAAAAAAAAACCATGGAAAAAGGGCAATTTGTTGCATTCTCTTGGAAATCTGTCTTACTTGCTTTTCAAAGGCATCTATATCAATCCACTTACCAGACAAGAAGCCTGGAAGACTGATCAGGATGGCTAGTTATACGAAATGAGCTCCAGCCAAAAAAAACCCCTGTATTTCAAACTGTGAAGTTGCTGTAACTGCTGCGGCACTGCAACTTCGGAGTTACCAGAGGTCCCAGGCTGAGTCTGAGACATCTACTTGTCCATTCCATTGCTCTCAGAGTGATGCGCAGGACACATTCATGAATTTTCTAGGGAGCTGCCTCTGCTGCGGTCACTACCAAAGCCCAGGCCCAGGGTCCATCAGAGCAAGTTCCCAGGACGCACAAAACCGTCGCATTAGGCAGAGCTTTGGGAAGCTCAGTGCTTATGTTGTCTCCTGATGTGATGGGAGATGAAGGCGGAAATCCCACATCACAAGAAACAGCCCCCAACAAGTCAGGCCTCTGTTGGAATTTTCAGTTCAACGACAAAAATAGATTTACTCGGCTTATCTCGTTTCTGCTTCCTGTAGGCCAAATCTTACTTGGAGATGAGCACTAACAACTTCAAATGAACCATAAAGGCTCATGATCTGGCCTTGTTACTCATTTCTCTACTCATTTTTTTATTACCAGAGATATCTAAAATTCTGGGCCGTTACCATAAAAAGGCAACTTTTGCAGTGATATCAAAGTAGTTTACACCTTGCTATCACTTGTCATTATCATTTGAGTCACAGGACTATCTTGAGGTCCCAGCAAGTTCCAGCTTGCTAGCTACAGACATTAGGGAAAAAAAAAAATTAAAAATTTGTGTAAAACATAGAAATAAAAATCTAAAAATTTAGAATACACGTGTACGTGAAGGAGGAGGAAAAGGGAGTGGGGAGTGTTATGCTATACCTCTTTTTTTGTAGTGGCAGGATAGATTATTTGACCAAAGTCAAACAGGGAGTCTAGGACAGAATTAGGAAATAAATAGATTTCTCATGATGTTTCCACACTGTGCTATGCATCCTGGGAGCTGCAATTCCTGCAGAAGGTCTTGGTGTTGATGCCCTTTTTTCTCTTTTTTTTTTGAGGGTGGGTGTGGGTGGAGTGTGTGTTTTGTTTTAATAAGTAGAGGGGATATCAAAAGGGAACATGGAGTCTTTTCTTGTGATGTCACAAGTGTAACATTAATGTCACTCCCCAAAATACTCATCTTCCTTTTTCATGCAGTGGAATTTCTGGCCTGGTTGTGAAACTCAACCCGCCTGTGAAGGGCTGTAACCCAATCTGAATCAACGGGTTGGGAACAATAGTCACATCGAGTCGGCTGGCAGAGAATGCCAGGAATGTCCCGGGCTGAAGGACTCAAGGGTTACCTCCACTCCACGCTCCTGAAACACTGGGGACCCTCCACCAGGCCCTGCTAGGCTGAAGAAGCCACAGAGGTGTGAAAAGAGAGCTGAGCTCTGGCAGCCAAGTGAGCGTTCAAGTATGTGCAAAGCACGTGGAGATCTAGATCTGCCTGTGGGTCAGCGACAATTCAGCCTAGGAACAAGGAATACGATCTCATGCTAACCCCTCAGCGTTCATACCCAGGGCTTGCCCTTGGGTGTATTTCTAGTTACATTTCTTGCTCTGCCTTAGCCATCACCTTATCCTCTTATTTCTTGTTTCTTTCTTGATCAGCTGGCACATTTCTGAAGAAGCTTGAGATCTTTTTTAAAAAGGTGTCCACCAACCATGTATTCTTGGGTCTTCATCTAATTGAACTGTCATTATTCTTCAAAAATTACCCATTTCCCCTTTTTTGTTGTACTCTTCCCTCTCCTTCCCCTAGCTTTTTAGTTGTGCCAAGAGACATTTCCCACATACAGACTCAAGAAGCTGGAATAAGATTTGGACAGATATCTAGTGACTAAAGACTGCACGAGCTCTAGGGTTGGTCAGCTGATCCACTGATAGCCTTCACTGAATGTCATTTGAGATAAGAGAGGAACAGACTTTGGGACTTGGAAAGCTGTTTGTCGTGAGTCAGTTTGATTGAATGTGCATTTTTCACTGGGGAAGCCAGGACAAATCACTGACCTCTCGAGTGCTACTTTAGGCTGATTTTTTTTTTTCCTTTGACATTGTGCTCTGCTCATCACAGAAAGGGCGAACGATGGATACCCTTCTGCATGGAGAATACATCTACAAGACTCTTTTCCCCTTTCACTCTGGTCCTCAAACGCTTGTCCAAAATGGCTTGAGTATGTCGACCTACCAGACATCTGCCAAGCCTGCCTATCTGACTTTGCTAAAGGGACCAAAATGACACTACTTTGCAGCGGGAAGACAAGTGTAGGTGTATTGTTTGTGCTATGACTGGGTTATTAGAAGGCATGTGGGAAGGAGGATTGACGTTCTAGTCTTAGGTTTTCTTAACTCCTTCAGCTTTCTGCTTAAAGAGGTGCCCAGTTTCACTTACACAAGTTTCTCCAGAGATGATGTTGAACAGAAGAAGGTCAAAAGGCATTTTGAGGTAAGGACTTGGGAAATACGACGTTGAACCTGCACTCTGCCAAGCGTCCTCTGTGCTGTGATACCCACGGGGGATATCAGCCTACTAACAGAAGCAACTAATGAGTCACGTCCCGTGAGAGCTGTCTGCAGGATATCCTTCACACAGAAAAGCAATCCCTTCTGGCCCCCAAAATAGCAATTTATTACCAGCTATTTATTAGCACTTGACAGCAGTCGAAGAAGCGCTGGGTATCCCTTTCAAGATCCCAAAGGGATGTCTGAGAGCACATCAACACTTAACCTACGCTTGGTCTAAGCTCGCTAGTGGACCTTGGACTCCAGCTCATGGGATAAGAGACATGTGATCCCCAGTAGCTCAGGCCAGTCACATCTTGGTTTTACAGCACACTGCAAGGACGTCGAAGAAGATGACAGTTTTAATTCTTTCCTGTAAAGAATTACTCCAATTTATACTTGTTGACATCAACAAACCAGATCTGCTTGACTGTTTTAAAGTATTTCCCAAAACCCAAAAGTGGTTCTGTAAGAATGTTCTGAGGTTCTGATATCAAAGCATATTTGCTGACTCTCTGGCTTGTTACACTGGCTTCTCTGGAGCAGAAATACGTATTTATTTGTGTGTTTGCATTGCCACATGCATGACTCGGAATTTGTGTAGGTTACTGTATAAATACATAAACATATAGCAGGAAGTAAAAAATACAACGTATTTCAATGAATCTGTCAAGGAAATTTTGCACTTATGAAGAAACATATATATGAATTTGTGTGGATCACACTTATACAATCATCATATGTGTATGATCAATAGGAAAGCATTAATAACATTGTCATTAAACACCCCCCCCCATTCAAAATCTGCCTGTTAATTTTGCTCTTGAGTGACCACAGGGTTTTATGCTGCTTCCATATTTTCTGACAGGAACACTGGATAGACACAAGATTCCTGAAACTCCTGGCACAGAAAACACGGTAGAGGAAAGTCTCCAGTCCTTCTGGCATGACAAAGAGGACCTGGGACTTGGTAAGGGAGAATCAAAATAATACAGAGATTTCTTGGTTATCTGAGGGTGATGACGATAATTTTTTAGTGTCTGGCTCAGACCCAGGCTGTCAACCTTGCAGATGATCCTGTACAGGGCAGGGAGAGGCCTATATGGTGAACAAGTCTCAGTCCCACAGGCAGGAGTGAAGAGATGGATGTTGCTATTTGTTCAGATCTCCTGCATTAAATGTGCAGGCAGGATAAATCGCCCAAAGTATCTTCAAAAGATACGTAACTATGATTGTTTTCTGGGATTCACCTCACCGTGGGAAGCAAACCTAATGAAATGAATACAGAGCACAATATTGAAGTGGACCTTGCTACATCCCATTTCCCATCCTCAGCAGTAAAAGCATCTGTAGAGAAAGAGAACCACCCACAACTGCTTATGGATATGAATTTTATGAACATTTTTTCAGCCAATGTCAGCCTGCTGGGCATCTTTCCCCGTACACAGCCGCTCGGTGCAGGAAAACTACAGAAAAAGAGTTTTGAGAAGACTAAACGGATCAGACAGAGGACCTGCCAGGTGGGTTTTCCAAGTCTTGTAGAGTTTGGTTTTGGCTTATTTGTGTCACATTGAATGACAGCTGCAGAGAGAACAGTCATATTCACAGCCGTGCTGCACAGTCTGAAACAAAGCAGCACGTCAACCTCACTTACATCTGGACTGCCAAGAGGGAAAGATTAAGTGCAATCTGATGACAGCATTGTTCTCCCCATTCTCATAAAAAGCGGAGTCTACTAGATTTTCCCTTCTGGTTCATCAGCTGTGAAATGCATGGTTTCACAAAACATCAGATTCCCCAGCCACCACTCACAAGGTGTTAGATGAAGCGGTGGGCCTTGCTCGGATCCCAGGGTAATAGAAGCCATATGACCATCTGCCTTGTTACAGCACTAGCTCAGGAGCTGATTCAAAGAGAGGGAGGAAGGGAAGGGGCTTCCAGTTGCATAAATCCTCATCCGATGAGTTCTGGTTGGTAAGGGGCGAGCGCCTACTCTTGTGAAGTGGGGATGGCCACATGCTATGCAGCCCACCCGTCTCACCCGAATGGCAACCCATCAAATCCCGTAGACAGATAGACAGAGACACAGAACTGGGTTTGTTGTTTGTATGGGGAGGGGAAGGTGGGCTTCCCCCAGAAGCTGCCAAACAACACAGATCCAAATAATACGGATTATGAGGACAGTCTGAATGAACTGGGATTGTTGGGGCTAAAGAGGAATGGAGGAGAGGGGAAGAGAAGGCAAGAACTTGATAACCTTCAAGAACACGAAAAAAACGCTTCAGAGCGTACAAAACTGCTCTGTTCTCAATGTCTGCCATAATCAAGAGCCTAAACTGCAGGATGGTTAATCTTTCTGCTTAAGTATTAGGAGGAATTCTTTGTTGGGATGAATGTTGTGTGCTGGAAACTCTCTTACGGAAAACTTTCGCCTTCTGGAAGGCTCTAAGGTGAGTTTAAATAGACTGCTGTCAGGAAAAGTATGGATGCTCTTGCTTGGGACTGAAAGGTCCTTCAGGGTCGGCCAGGATGCTGGAATTCCCACTAGGAATCAGGACTAATCCCACCCTCTCAATCACACAGGCGTGACAATTAACTGCTTTAGTTTCCAGTCACGACCCTACAACAAATAAAGCTCAACAGCTCTATTGTCTACAGTCAGTTCATTCGTATGTTGTGCCTTTCAGTTGAGTTTGCCATTCCCTTTTATCCAGCTCTTGTTCTCATTAGTCGATCAACAACATGGTTGCTCTTACTTGTTTAGAAATTCTTTACAGCCATATGGATTAAACAAAAGAAAAAAAAGAAGCGTCAAAACCCAAATAAATATCACTAAATATAGTTAAGGCCAGCTGGTTTTAATTACAATTGTCTCAAGGCAGCCATGTCAAAAGCAATCCGAGCAGTCTTATGGCATGATCTGTTGATCTGCCAACATCTTTCAGGGGTTTACTGTATCCCCTGCAGTGAAATCGCGCCCCTGTGTAATACAATGACGGTGCATTCCAGACATGGTTTTCTGCTGAGAGGCAGTGTTTTGGATGCAGCAAGAGCAATTGCTGTCATCTGATCCTTGGGCTCTGCTTTGTGTCGAAGGCATCACACTGAAACCTAGATGGGCTCAGTAACCAAGGTGACCTCATGGGAAGGGGACATCGCCATGGAGGGTCCCCCAATGTGATGGTGTGGGGGGGGTGAACTAATTTTGGGACATGTCTTGAAGCTCTTCCATTTTCGGATCACCCCAGTTATCATGTAGACAACTGGGCCCAGTGTGACAGTACGTGATACCCATTATACAGTCAGGTAGGCTGACAGCAGTCCAGGTTCCCCAGGAAGTTTTCATACAGATGGGATCCACCTCTTCTTGTTGAACAGCCTTCCTGACCAGGGTAGCTATTAATTGCACAGGCTATAAAAACATGACAAGGCCCATGAGCCAGAAAGACCCTGACACCTGCACATCTTCTCTGTCCCAGCAGGGACAAAGGGAGTCAGATGAGTCTAGAGTAGTTTTTTTTCACTAATCACTTGGAAAAGCAGAGGAGGACTGAAAGGAGACGGAATCATCACAGGGCCAGCCAGGCAGATATTAGAGCTTAGACTTTTTGTTACTGGGCTTTGTCTCAGCTTCTTTTGCTGACAGAGAAAGATGGTAGATGGGGAAATGGTCTGCCATACCCTCCACGGGTCCATCATCTCAGAAGACTATTTTCAAGCCTGCCCCATTCTGCCTCGAGGCATGCATCTTGATTTGATTCACCATCAAGATTTCTCCCAGCTCTAATTTGATGTGGTTTTACTGGTGGTTTCTCAGATGGGCCAATCCAAGACCTGCTGAAGTCAAAGGAGTTTTTCTTTGTAAAGCGAAGCACAGAAAGTGGATAGCTGTTATATTTAGGTCACAGAGCTCTGCCTTTCTGAAAGCGATTTGCCATATCTCCATATTCAAAGAGCTGCAAGTCTCACGTTTTATTGCATTTCATCATGGTCCTTCCTACACCGAACAGTTAGTTGTTCATATGCCCATCTCCATTCTTACATTTCATCACACAAACAGCCAGAAAATATCCACCACTAATAGCAAAAAAGAGCACTGGATAGCCATCATGTCCTGGAGATGGACCAGAGGTTCAGCTGTCAGTGGACAGAGGACCTCTTCCAGACCAAGTTCTTCTGGGTAAAAATGTTAGTGCATTCGGTTGTCTGTTTCTAGTCACCAGCTTGAAGTCTTGGGGAGTAATAACCCCATACACCAGTACAGGTTGGGGGTCAACCTGCTTGAGAGCAGTTCTGCAGAGAGAGATCTGGGAGTTTTGGTGGATAACAGGATGACGATGAGCCAGCAATGTGCCCTTGTGGCCAAGAAGGCTAACGGCATCCTGGGTTCCATTAAGAAAAGTGTGGCTAGCAGGCCGAAGGAGGTCATCCTCCCACTCTACTCTGCCCTGGTAAGGCCACACCTGGACTACTGTGTCCAGTTTTGGGCCCCCGAGTCCAAGAAGGACAAGGAGCTACTGGAGAGAGTCCAGCAGAGGGCTACAAAGATGATGAGGGGGATGGAGCATCTCTCCTACGAGGAGAGGCTGAGACCTGGGGCTTTTCAGCCTGGAGAAGACTGAAAGGGGATCTTATCAACACTTATAAATATCTGGAGGGTGGGTGTCAAGCGGATGGGGCCAGGCTCTTCTCAGTGCTGCTCAGTGACAGGACAATGGGCAACGGGCACAAACTGGGGCACAGGAAGTTCCACTTAAACATGAGGAGGAACTTCTTTACCCTGAGGGTGGCAGAGCACTGGAACAGGCTGCCCAGACAGGTTGTGGAGTCTCCTTCCCTGGAGATATTCAAAACCTGGACACATTCCTGTGTGACCTGCTCTAGGCTAACCTGCTTTGGCGGGGGAATTGGACCAGATGATCTCCAGAGGTCCCTTCCAACTCCTACCATCTGTGATTCTGTGATTCCTGCAGCCTGCTAGTGCACAGGACAATGTTGTTATCCGTTATGTACTCCAGGCAAAGTCATCAAGATTTGTTGGTGAAGGCTTGGTTTTATAGATACCCGGTGTGGTTTCAGCCGCCCCACAACATCTGTTCTTCCCTGTCCCCAGAAGAAACCTCAAGCCCTTGCAACCATCCGAACTGGGGTGTGTGGGACGCTCTTTAAGCCACTTCAGCACAACGACAGGTAACCTTGTGGCGAAAGATGACACGCATATAAACTGCTCCAAAGCAAACTGTGAAAACAGTTAACTTCAAAGAAGGATCTGTACCAAACAGCTAGTAGGGGATAGAAGCTGGAAGCTGGTAAAAAACAAGGCATTTTTCAGTCTTCATAGCAGATTGTCAAAGAGAGGCAAATCAGTCTCTGACTCCATCCGTCCTCTCTCCTTGCTCCCATGGAAGCTGCTTTGGCACTGCCCAATTTGTCCTGGGAATTACCCCCTTACATAGTTGCAAAAGCCACTTTCCTCCACTTCTGTGCATCGTTTTGGCTCGTGTTACCTCAGGTCAAAGGCAGATCATTGCACATCCACGAACACAGAAGCCAAAGCGACTGTGTGTAATTAAAATGTGTTTATCAGACCTCATCTTTCCCCCAAAGAGTGACAAAATCAATTTATTCTGTTTAAATTTACCTCAAGCAGCACTTCCTGAGAGTGTTCTTCCAACAGGAAACCCTTTGTTAGCATTGCTTGACATATGAAAACTGGACAGGACCTGTCAAATAGCGAAGCTACTGGAGTCCTCTTTTGCTCCATTAGGCCTGATCCTAATCTTATTTATAAATCTTCATCTTAACAAAGCTTCATTTTCCTGCCTATGCCAAAAAAAGCAAATGCAGAATTAAGAAAACTTTTGCAAAACTAACCCTTTCTCTGCAGTGGCAGATTTGGTTGAAGCCTCAGAAAATCATCTCACTCATGCCTCCTCTGCCAAGACAGGACTGAGTCTACCTGTCATTCCCAGCAGGGATGTGCCTAAAATCTGCAGGGACGGGAAATTCTCTGTATTTCCAAGTAATGCATAGAAGGTTTCCTTCCCCAAGGTCACAGATTTTGGTGGATTTTGTTTGTTTGTTTTTGTAGAGATGCCTAAACTGATTCATCCTTGTTGCAGTTTAACCCTCTGACTATTTGGCCTATCTGGATTGGACACTGAGAACTTGAAAATAACTTTTTAGCCCTTTCTTCACCATGTTATTTTTACACTGCAGATTGTCTTCATATTTTCTTGGGAACTTTCAACTACTTCAAGTTTATACAGCACTAAGCCATATGGAGAATTGCTTCCATTGGTGCAGTACTGTTAATACTACAAAATTTTAATAATAATATTAGTAATTTTTTCATCTACAGATTTGATTAATACTAGTTTGAAGTTGAAAGGGAAGTGCCAGTGAGGAGATTACTGTATTTGCATGTGCTCAAAGTTTTGCTGTGTAAAGCAGAACTGCTCTGCCCAATGCACTGTGCCTGGCATTTGAAATAAATTGATGAGGTCTGTCACAGCTAACTCATTAAGCTGAGATAACCAGACCATTTATAATTGTCCAATCTGATGTCAGAATCACACCTATCAATTTCATAGTAAATGTCCCCAAAGTGGAGGGAGAAAGAAGTGAAGTAAAATAAAAGGAATTTATGCTAGCAGGACGGTGTTCCTCTGCTTCCTCCCACAACTCTGCCCCATGCAGTGCAAATCTCAGATGTGTGTTGAACGCTGATTTTTGAAATGCAGTGGGAACAGGAAAACTCTTCATCTGGTGCATATGAGCAGAGTCAGAAATGGATGTTTGCCATGTAGCCAGAGAGGCAAATTTTGCCCATCATTTTATGCATATGTTTCATAAACAGAAAGGAAGTCTATGTTAGGGTGCTGGGGGAGATGCTATAAAGTTTTTATTGCAACTTGTTTTTGTAGGTCTTGTCTAGCAAATCCATGTGGTTTCCCTCAAATTTTCAGTAATAAACATTTAACAGCATGTTCCACCATCCCACTTATATAGGAAATTTTGTTGGGTGAGTGAAAGAAGTTGCTCAGAAGGAACAAGGATTGCTGTGTTGCAGTGTGACATCTACATACTGCGGAGAGCCCGAGAGTCTCAGGCTTGTTGCCTCTGTGAGATGATCTGGGGATGTGGCATCTCTGCCCTAAGACTGGGAGAAATCCTGGGTTTTTTTCTATAAAGCAATAAGTACTTCTGATCAGTAATGTCAGATGGTTCCGCCTTCTGCCAAATCATGGGCAGGACTGATTTCCTGTGAGTATAAATCCATGGGTTTGGGGTTTACTGGTTAAAAGAAAAATCCAGAAAAATAGTGTATTTTGGCCTCCTTGGGTCAAGCAGAATCTTGAAAGAAGGAGGAAGACCTTTCAGAGGTAATCTTTGTCTCCTGCAAGACCTACATAATAAAATTTCATCTTACTCTTCAACCCCAAGTACTATCTCATGGAATAGTGTTTCCTCTACTGTGTACCCGCTCTTGCTGCAAGAGGTAAAAAAGACACCACAGGTTAATCAGAGACCATGGAAACCATCTTACATCAACACGGCAACACCCTTCCTGTCCACCATGGTTCGAGCTGTGTGGAAAATGGTGAAGTGAAACAGTGGACTGAGCAGTTCAAAGAACAAAGGAGCCCTTCTGTGTATCCCTGGTGGAGACACTCAAAGAGCATCACATGGGAGCACTGCACTGGACATGAGGACCAAACTACCAGTCGATGGCAGCCCATGTGTAGTCTAAAAGATACAATCGGTTCTTTCTGTGAGAAAAAGGAGCATGAAATAGGCTGGTTATATCTGGATCAAGGACACAAAAGGTGAGATCCGTAGGAATTATCTTCAGCTACCTAAATGTATGGAGTAGTAATTCATCTCGTCTCCTGTTGGTTGTGTTCCCCAGATGCCTGAGGAAGAAATAGAAGAGAAATAGGAACTTTGAGGTCACAATGCACCTGGTCTGTAGAAGAGAAAGAAGTTAGGATGAGCTGTGCTGTTCTCTGAAAAATATGCGGGAGAGAAACGGAACCTTTGTGGGGACAGTGTTTCTGGTCTATAGAAGAGAGATTTCAGCATGAGATAGATCGCTTTCTAAAAATGCCCTTTTTTCTACAATGACTGGAGGGAGTCTGTGTGACTAATTCCAGTGTAAACGTCTACATCGCAGTTGTCTAATACGAGGTAAGAACCTCATCCCTCATATCCAGTAACAACTGATCTAGACTCTCTCTAGCCAGCAAAACAGAGAGGTACCTCCAGAGAGTGATTCATTCCACTTGAAGAAAATAAGAACGTAAGAGGAACCACAGTGGGCCAGACCTCTGGTCCATCCAGCACAGCCTTTCTTGGAAACTGGCCGAGAGCAGATGCCTAGGAAGAATATAAGATCAGAAGCAATACACATCCTCAAAATACAGTCTAGAAATTTCTGCCTCAGGAACTTTCTGAACTGGAGTGAGTATCTTTATGCAGTAAACTTCAGGTTATTTATCTGCCGTTAATTTGTTCGTATTTTGAATCTGTGTAAACACCTAACATCAGTAAACACATGTTGACTCAAGTGTTTATTCTGGGTGATTCACTGCCTGAGAGTGCTCTGCCTCTTTAAGTAGCCTAGACGACCTGCACAGACTAAGTGCTTAATTTTCAAATGAGATGAATCCTACCCCCAGCAATCAGGAAAACAGCAAGTATAGCTGTGTTTTGCAGCTGGCTGCATTCATTTACCCGTCTCACAGCAGCTTCCAGAGATTCCCAGTGCCCTGAATACTCGACAGGTTGTGACAGCGTCCCTCGGGTCGGTAACTCCAAAATATCACATTCCCAGAAAAGAAATCCCAGGTCCTCGGCACCAAGAACCAGAGTCTACAAAGAAAAGGAAGAATATTAGGAGGCAGCACAGTCCATAGGCATACAGAGTCAGTAGATGGCTGGGGAGAAGTAGTTTCCTCTAAGAAGTAAGATAGAAATACGTGCAGAAAAATTCATTGTGAAAATCAGCCTGTTGAGCTGGATAAGCAGGTCTCTTAGAGCAGCAATTGATCAATAGCCCGAATCAGCTGGATGTCTTGGCTCACTGTGACTGCCCTTACATTTTGGTTTTAAGATGGGGTGAATCATTTTTTAGAGGTACCTTCTTTTCTTCATGAATTAAGAAGGGAGCTTAGCAATTACAGATGCTTTCTACATGCTCCAATACACAGGGAATGTTTTTGCAGCCCAGAAAATCTGGGGTATATTGAAAGCCTGATCCCTCCCCTCTGCAAACACTTAGTGTTCGGGGGTATTGCATTCATTTGTTCTGCTTTCTGCTGTTAACAGCTGCATGTGGTACGCCCCTGGGCTATTATTACATAGCATGTTTTACTTAAATAAAATCATCCTTTCAGCTTGTGCTTGTCATCTCGGGTAGTCCAAAGCGTTGAGAAACACACATCTTTGCACACAAAAGAATTTCAGATGTGCTAGGCATATTGCACACCCGATAGAAGACCATCAAGCTTGCGTGCTCACCATAACTTTGTTCCGATAGCCAAGGCATGTTTACAAAACACGCCTCCACCAGGATTCCTCTTTTCCATACTGAGAAAGCACTTAGCATAGTATAAATGCCCCAGAATCCAATGGAAGGAAATCCTAGAAGACGAAAAATGGTGAGGTAACATGCAAACCCAGTCAGCCAATGCAATTTGTAGTATCCCCAACTATTACCTCATTAAAACAGAGTAGAAAAATAAACAGTATTTATCTCAAGGTAATTTTTCCAGCATGTTTCCTGCTCTCTTGTTCTTCAGTGTTTTCTTTAGCAGTTTTTGGAAGCGAGCCTCTGATGGGAGCTACTGTAAGCTAGCGAGTGTTTATTTAAAAGGCAGTTAGATTTTATAAGGCGCATTGCTTCCATTGCAGTCAGCGTCAGTTGGGCTCAGAGAAGCTCGTAAGCCCCTTTCAACAGAGCAGGGACATCATGCACCGTAAAAGCAAATGCTGGAAAAAAAAACAGGCAGCTCTAGCAGGACTGGCACTGCCACGAAGCACAAACTTCTCTGGCCCTGATGTAAATCCAGGCAGATGTAGCAGTGACCAAAAACTACTATCTGCTGGATTATCCATCTCCCAGAGGAGAACAACAACAGATGTTAGTTCACACACGCACAAAGTTGTCAGTGGCATCAATGGTTCTGCTCATGGATATCATCTTTTATCTTGCAAGAGCATTTGGACACTGTTGACTCTTATCCTGTTTAAGATCTCCAAGTCTTGATGTGTTTCCAGGTGTAATTTGGCCTGTTCAAACCCGGAAGTTCTTTATTTATGGCAGATTGAGATGCAGGAATCAATAAACAGGTAGCATTAACACTAATGGGGAAAGATTGCTGGAAAGACTGACGAAAATTTGCTGAACTTTACTGCATCATTTGTTTGCCACCTCCCTCAGAAGCTGTGGTGTGTCACACAGCATCATAAGGGGTTTAGGAGGCGTCTGATCTGTGGTTTGGATGCACAGATGAGGCTATGTTGTGAGCTTCGCTAGAATGAATGTTTCAGGAAAACTAATATTCATTTTTGAAAGACTTGAGCAGATGCCTTGGAAGGAGAGATGGAGGGATGAGCAGCATATGAGCGTTTCTGGGTGAAGAGCTTGAACGCTTGTATTGCAAAGTGCCCTTGGCAGGAGTGCCTAAGAGTACAAAGGAGGAAAGGTGAATTCATAAACATTTTGGTGAGCAACAGGGAGAATACTAAAGTGTGAAAAGGTGTATCAGGTTGCTATTCAAGATTCAAAGCAAGGTTTGTATCCAGAGATAGGGCAATCCTGCTGTCCTGTCATAAGATGAGGCTGAGCCAGACTAGTAAGAAAGACAGGAGAATATGTATGAGAGAAAAAGAAGGTCAGAAATGTGGAAATGTGGTTTCTTTTTTACACAGAAGCTAATTTTGCTCCTCAACCTGAGCCAGATCCTTCTGTTGATTTCCATCAGACAATTGTTTGGTCCTATTTATAGAATCATGCATCAGTTTGGGTGGGAAGGGACCTTTCAAGGCCGTCTAGTCCAACCCCCTGCAGTGAGCAGAGACATCTTCAACTAGATCAGGTTGCTCAGAGCCCTGTCCAGCCTGACCTTGAATGTTTCCAGGAATGAGGCATCCACCACCTCTCTGGGCAGCCTGTGCCAGTGTTTCATGACTCTCATCACAAAAAATTTCTTCCTTATATCCAGTCTGAATCTACCCTCTTATTTAAAACCATCACCTCTTGTTCCTTCCCTTCTTTTTCTCATCACTCATCCCAGGCTGAATTCACTCCCTGCAGCTCCAGACTTCAGTTCTGATGACTTTCGCCTCCCTGGTTTGGCTACTTGACTCATCCCATGTCTCCCATTAGCCTGGACTCATCTTCATTGGACTGCTTGATTCCTTCTCCCGCTTCTTCCTTCCTTCCAGCCACAGGTTATGCCAAGTTATGAAGGCCAAGGATAAGCCAGCCTGAATCTTAAAACGACATGTCAGCTGCAAGGGCTTAAAAATACACTACTGATAGCAACTGGAACCTCTTGACTGCATATTTAGCCTGTGATAAAAGTAATTAGCTAGTCTGGGAGTGTAGGAGGGAGAAGCCAGAAGGAAAAAGAAATAGAGAGATGTAAAGAACGTAATGAACTGTTTACAAGGGGATGCTGGCTTCATGTGCTTTATCTCAGGCTGCTGAATAGCTGACACCACCGTGTAGGTCATGCAGTGGTGCTCCGCTCCTGTTGCTATTCACAAAGCTGTTTGCCCCTCAGGGATTAGCCACCCCTTAGTTCCTGTCTGAGGTTTCAGGAAACAAAGCTTGGTGGAGCCACAGGTCAAGGAGAGAATCAGATAGCTGCTCACTAAGATTGGCTTCTGATGAACAACAATCTTGGGGTAAAAGCACAGCTAGGGGAAACATACCTGCAAAGAAGAGGGAACTGGCCCCTGCTTTCACCTTGAATCCTGTCTTCTCTGCCTCAGGGTCCCTCAGTCACCCACCTACTCAGACGCCTACACTTCGGGATAGTGGGGTCAGACGGTATCCCCCCAGGTAGGGATGCCACCTTGTCCAGGATGCTACTCACACAGTTAAAGCAAACCAAAAGAGGAACTGGTGGGGTGGAGGAGAAGCACAAGGATGGAAATAAAGCTCAAAATGTATAGAAATTAGGCCGGCAAAAAATATGCTGCTCAAGCTCTGAGGGCAATTTGCAAGTTGACTGCACTGTTTGTGAGGGAATGGGGAGAGAGGGTCGACTTTTACATTTCATTAAGTTTACCCAGAATTCTCTACAGGTGGGTGCAGATTTTCCTGTAAACATTACAAACTAACCGGCTTGGGACCCAATTTCCTTATCTGTGAAGAAGAGGCAACAGCTCTTTTAATTAAAAGTTGGGGTTTTTTTTTACATTATCATGATGAAAGAACATAGATAACATTGCAATAAGAATTCATGTTCCCATAAGAACAGGGAGAAAGCAAGAAAGCTTTATTTAGTGATCATGTTTCCATATGATAATACAAAGTTCTCAGAGCTGGGGCTGTCCCAGAGGTAAGACAACGTAAGAACTTTATGACCCTCTCCCTTAAACATAATGGAGTGCCTAATTTGTATTGATATAAGCGGGAACCAAAGGGTAAAACCCATTTCAGGTGCTATCTACTAAGGCAGTATTTATGGTGAGGTCACTGTGTCTGTCCTATTGCCACTTTAGGGATCCTCCTCACTCCATGAGGCACCAAATGCTTCCATACGGTGAGACAGATGTAACACCTGAACTCCAAATGCTGATGTGCGAGCACTTTCTTGAGTGGCTATGAAGTCTTGATATGAAAAATTTGGAGAATCTTCACAGCAGATCACCAGCAGCTACCCAGCTTTTGGTTCGTCCTTGCCTTAGAGATATTTACAAGGGACAGTGAAAGGTCAGAGCTGCTTTCTTCCAGTTTCAGTCTTGGCCCAACAATACACTTTAAAGCACAAAATTGCAAATCAATCAGAATCATAGAATCCTAGAACAGTTCGGGTTGGAAGGGACCTTTAAAAGTCATCAGTCCAACCCCCCTGCAGTGAGCAGGGACATCTTCAACATCTTCAACAGGTTGCTCAGAGCCCCGTCCAACCTGACCTTGAATGTTTCCAGGGGTGAGGCTTCTGCCACCTCTCCGGGCAACCGGTTCCAGTGTTTCACCACCCTCATTGTAAAAAATTTCCTCCTTGTATCTTGTCTGAATGTCCCCTCTTTTAGTTTAGAACAACCCCAACTCTCTCAGCCTTTCCCCCCCAGAGAGGTGTTCCATCCCTCTGGTCATTTTTGTGGCTTCCTCTGGACCCTCTTGAGCAGGTCTATGTCCTTCTTACGGCGAAGACCCCAGAGGTGGACGCAGCACTGCAGGTGGGGTCTCACCAGAGCAGAGCAGAGGGGGACAATCCCTTCCCTTGACCTGCTGGCCACCTGTCTTGTGATGCAGCCCAGGATGCCATTGGCTTTCTGGGCTGTGAGTGCACGTTGCCGGCTCACGGCCAGCTTTTCATCCGCTGACAGCAGGGCTGCTTTCCATCCCTTCAACCCCCAGCCTCTATTGATACTGCGGGTTGCCCTGACATGGGTGCAGGACCATGGAAAAGAAAATAGATCCTTGCTAATTCACCGTCATTAACAATGTACACATCCAGTTTAATTAGATACTGGTAAAACTCCCAGTTGAAGCTGTTATTTTCAGACCCACTCCAACAGATGTCAACCAAGTGTTTTTTGCATAACTTCAATTCTTCAGCTTCTTTGGATTTTGATTAATGGATTTCTTTTCTTTCCTGATGTTTGTTTGCTCGCTTATTCCTTTGGCAGATTTGGTGTGAAAAAAGTTGGACATTTTTTGGTTGCCTGGCTGGAACTGAGGGTGGGAAATGAGACCAGTGCTTTAGCCTTTGATGTGATGAAACAAATTCCTTTTCTAGATCATTAGACGGTTTGAATCCGGTGCTAAGAATCTTTCTGCCACACTGAGTTAATTCCTTCCTTTGCCTATTCTGAATAGAAGTCTGAACCCTCAGATCCCACACTATGATTAGGAATCATCTCAGGGAAATTTTGCTTATCTAAAGCATATATCACACAAAATTTGCCTCAGCTAATCCTTCAAATAGCTGAGATTCCAGCTGTCTAACAGTTTGGTGGCTAAATTTAAATAAGATAAACACTATGCTATGTGTCTCGACAGCTGTAAGGCAATAAATATAGCAGGGGACATACTTTCTAGTGACAGATAGAAAAACTTCAATATTAAACTGGTTTCCCCTGCCACTTCATTGACTTTTTTTTATAAGATTGGTCTGCATGCACGCATCTACACAATACTGGTTTTTTAATGTCAAAGGATTGGTCCCGCTCTGGTAGGGGGATTTGGACTAGATGATCTTTCAAGGCTTCTTCCAACCCCTAACATTCTGTGATTCTGTGATGATTACATTGTATTTGGCCAAAAATTTCACTGACATGTTCTTAATGCAAGTGAAATGTATTTACCTGTTAAAATGTAAGGATCTACAAAACTACTGAACCTGCTTTCCACTGTGAATGAGACATTCTGACAGACGAAAACTTGATTTTTTTTGAATAATTTAATATTCCCTGCTTTTGCTCCTCTCTGTAAGAGAAGGTTATTAAGATTAAGGTTAATGTTGGGGGAAAAAGTGGTTGTTTCATTACACCGAAAGAGTAATGTGCAATGGATCCAGAAGGGATACAAACTAAAGTACAGGCAGAGTAGAATACTGAAGTTATGTTGCTGGAAAAGTCAGTACATCCCTTGATGTGTGCAGCTTGGTGAACAGAGATAAGGACTCATGATTTTAAATCCAACATTGGCCAAAACTCAACATTTCCATTTTATGGGAAGTTAACATTAACAAATACGTTCTTTGTTCCAAACATAAACAAGCTTTTGAAGTTTCTCACAAATGGGGAAAATGTCATACTGCCCCATTTTAACACAGGCAGAAGACACTTCAATCCAGAAGAATAAGAATTTTTAGTGAGTACTGAGAAGCATCTGTCTTTGATTGTTTTAAACAACAAATACTGCATTTCAAGCAGCCATAGTGAGGTAGTATTGATGACATTTCATGAAATATTTCAAAATCGAAGGAAAAATTTAGGTGTTCTACACAAGGTTTGCAAAACCTTTTTTTTCCCCCTGTAGTATCTTAACAAAAGTGAAGTTTCTACAAAATACTTTGTCTTAACCAAAAGCAGGGTTTATCTGCAGAAAGATATGCTCCCAGGGCCGTCTTCAAGAAGAGGAGTTAGCCATGAGAGCTAGTACAGCATTTCATGAAAATGCTTCCAGCTTCTGGAATAATGAGGCATTTTCAAACATTATCTGAGAGTATTTTTCACTGTGAGGGTGATGAGGCACTGGCACAGGTTGCCCAGAGCAGCTGTGGCTGCCCCCTCCTTGGAAGTGTTCAAGGCCAGGTTGGATGGGGCTGGGAGCAACCTGGTCTAGTGGAAGGTGTCCCTGCCATGGTAGGGGGTTGGGACTGGCTGATCTTTAAGGTCCCTTCCAACCCAAACCGTTCTGTGATTCTATAAATACCATATTTCCTGTGTCCTAGCTAGGCTTAGAAAGAGATCTCTTCATGTAGTCATGTAATTAAAAAAACCCAACAATCCAACCCTCATCACATCTTTCTGGGGAAGATAAGGACTTCACCATCACAAATGCACTCAGATATACTCCGTCATATGCCACTTTCCTGCACAGAAAACCCCTTATTTCTGTGGGAACTGACACTGATTTCAATGCATTTCCACCTTCTTTTTATTTTATCCTCTACTTTGATCACCTTCCCACCCATGAAAAGAAGCTAAAACTCCAAACTTCTGAGGGTTCAACTAAACATCTCGATTTAATGAAAAAAAAGATAGGGGGCGGGGAGTGGAATAAAAGGCAGGAAAACAATTAAGCAGAGTCTTCTGCTCTGTGCTGCTTTGTGTCACTGAAAGGAGTGCAAGGCCTCTGCTGAGCCTGGGTTTGACTAACCCAAATACAGAACTGTAAAATTACCTGAGGTGAATCCCACCCCAAAAACAATTCATCAGCCTTGCTTGAATGTAAGTTGGCAGCAGCTCCAGCAATATTTCATCTGTATTAGCTGCTAATATCAACATTAGCTCAGTATTCAATCATAGGAAGTCAAACAAATCTCAGAGCCTGATAGAAATATATACAGTGGGCACAAAGACAGGCTCTAGCTTTACTTCTATGTAAATCTGCTTCCTTTCTTGAAGCTGTTTCTGATTTACCATGAGGTATGTGTGTGCAGGATGCGGCCCAAGGAACACATCTGTACGACGATAATTTTCATACCAAAGATATGTTTGGTGCATTACAAATAAAGCCGTAATCCCCTCAATGATCTAGTTCAGACAAGAGCCAAACAGATCAGACGCAAGTATAAATAGCAAACCACAGGCCTGCTGTTCCACAACTGCCAATTTATTATTGCAAGTCTCTCTTTTTCTTTTTCCCCCAATAGTTCCAACTTAAAAATACCGTGCTTCATTAAAAAAAAAAAAAAAAAAAAAAAAAAAACAGAGAGGAGGAAAGTTAGCTACCTTTTATTCCACATTTGTGGGAAACCCCTGAAAATGTGGTATTTTAGCTAAAGACTCCATCAACAGAAGGCAAATATAGGTAAACCTAGTTAGGGATGTGAACCAGGGCTATTTGGAGACCAGCGACCTCAAATACCACGGGAGTGGAACATTTGTGGGTTTGATGTAAAAAATGTCCGTGCCAAAAAATGTAAATAACGTATACACATACAAAAATTCAGAAAAAGAGTTCAAAAGATTCACCAAATCTTTAAAGGCAAAGCAGTGTTTAATAAGCCAGGGATGTGAGCTGGTAAAGATCTCAGGATAAAATCCAGACAGTTTCCCATGGCTGAACCTACATCCACATTATAACCTCCATATTTCATGGCTGCCTGGACTGAGGTTTGACTTTGTTCCCACCTCTAAATGTACTGGATCTGGATATTCTCCTGTCTAACCTCTTTTTTATAGGTGTATATATATTTTTTTTTTTATTTTTTTTTTTTTCCAGGCTTCTCTCAGTGAATTTGCTCTGATCTTGCTTCGGGTAGGAAGGAAATAGCTTCCAACACAGAGATAAGCTTCCTAGCAACAATCTGGTTTAAAGCAACATCTTAAAGCATCAGCATTTTGGCAGATGGCTTTGCCGGCTTCTCTGTCTCCTGCAGGCATGCCCGTGCTCAGGGATGGGGCAAGGGGTGCAGAGGGTGATGCCTGCCTTCCTGAGCTGCTGGGCAGAGCCAGCCAGGGCAGAACTGACAGCAGAGGCAAGCAGTCACACACGATTCATCCTTGACTTCAAATTTGCCTGCATACTGGCCAATTTTGCCAGTTTAATACAACTTTGACTGGTGCTGAGGAGGAAGGTGAAGGTTCTGCACACAGCACTGGTCTGATCAGCATCTGTCCTGTTTCCTTACCCACCATCCAGCTGCTAGACAAAATGTAGGTGTAGGGATTGTGAATGGGAGGGATGGACATGGAGATGTGGATAACAGGTATCAGTATACCGCAGACTCGAGGGAGTGCGTAGGGAGATGTGAGGGAAGATGAGCCTGGGTGACAGATAAGGAAGATGAGGTATTTTGAGAAGTGGAGGGGATGGAGAGAGCGCAGTGATGATGCCATAGGAGGGACAGTGGGGAGCTGGGGAAATTCTTCCAATACTTAAAGGCCGCTTATAAGAAAGATGTAGATGGACTTTTAGCAGGGCCTGTAGCGATAGGTCAAGGGGTAACGGTTTTAAAATAAAAAAGGGGAGATTTAGATACAAGGAAGAATTTTTTTACAAGGACGGTGGTGAAAGACTGGAATCAGTTGCCCAGAGAGGTGGTAGGTGCCCCACTCCTGCAAACATTCAAGGTCAGGCTGGACGGGGCTCTGAGCAACCTGATCTAGTGGAAGATGTCCCTGCTCGCTGCAGCAGGGTTGGACTAGATGGGCTTTAAAGGCCCCTTCCAACCAAACCATTCTATGATTCTATGAATCTATGGTTCTGTATGGTTGGGAGCTGGTTGGGAGGTGGTGTCCATAAGTTCCTCTTCTCATCCGACTGGTCCCAGGGTGAATCATTCAAGTTTCGCAGAACGTGTTGCTCCTTTACGGTTTCTGTACCTTAGCTCATCACTTGCGCCCAGGCAGGGTTGTGGTTTGGAGGCAGGCTCTGCTTCTGGGAGCTTGATGTAGATGGAGAGACCAACAACAGATGGAGTCAGGCTAAAAAAAATAAAGCCAAAGGCCAAGAGAGCACAGATCTGAGGGGTAAAACCCAAGTGCTTCTGAAAAGTCTCGAGCTCCTGTGTAGCACACCCCAGGAGCCAGCCAGCTCTGCTTGGCCGAGATTTCTCCACCCACCCGCTCTGGGCTCCTTTCCCGACATGTCATGGAGACTCTAACAAGAACCAGTTATGAAAGCACAGATCTGGAACCAGTTCTTTCATTTTCATTAAACGCTAGAAAGAATGATACCACAATTTTCTTCATGAACGATAGCATGATGTGAGAAGCATTGTAGACATGCAGGAGGAGAAATGAAGAGGATCTTGGTACTTCGGGGTCTAAAAAGATTGATTTGTCCCTTGAAAGTCTCGAATCACTGCTTTGTTTTCAGCAGTTTCCAGTAGCCCAGCTGGCCTGATGCCCACCCTGCAAGGTTAGCACAAAAAAATACATGAATGATCTTTCATAAGCATTCTACAGGCTGAGCACGAAGCCACCACTGCCATTGAGAACTTTCCTGCTAACATCAATGAACTTTGGACCAGGCCCATAAAATAAGCAGGTCACATTAAAAATATAAATAAACAGGTAAAAAAGACTGAAGACAGATGCGGGTCACTGCATGAGGGTGCTCGCTCTGGGACAATGGTGCTCAGCCTGTGCTTCAGTTCTGTGCTTCTGAGTCCACAACAGCTCTATTGAAAGTAAATTTTCCAAGTGTGAATGAAATCCAACCTTGGCACACGGACAGATGGACTTTCAACATTCATGGGGTCACCAGTCTCCCCATCAACCTGACGTGGGTAGCAGACTTGGTTGATATGGTTTCCTACACATGATCATCAACTTTTTGCTCTTCTTGCCATCAAGGCAGGAGGTAACAGCCTTTTGGGTGGTGGTGCAGTTTTGGTCCTATGGAGACGAATATTCGTGGGCACTTAATCTCCTTGAAATCACGTGTCTAAAAATAGAAAGAAACAAGTCAGAGATTTCTAAAAAAGTCATTCTCTTTTTTTTTTTTTCCCCAGTGTCATTCAAAGAAAAAAGTCCAGAGTTTGGTTTTCACTATAAAATCACTGTACAGATCTCTTGTAATAAAGTTCTTCACACCATCAGGAGATGGAGACGTGGAATCCAACCACAGTTAGGGGGGGGTTTTAGAAGGAAGGGTGGTCTTTCACTCAAGCTGTTTTCTGCTTGCTTTACAACTGTGCCCTAGACAACAGGGCCTTTCACAATAAATACTTGTTCTATTTACACTATTATAAATCTAAACAATGAATAATAAATAATCAACATGGCTTGGATAGTTAATAGAGCAGCATATATCAATGGAAGTTCACACAGATTTCACAAAAGCTTTTTCTTCTAACAGATGGGCCAATGAAAACATTTTAATGTGCTTACAGTTTTGAGGCAGAGAAAGACAATGCCTGTGTATGAGAAGACAAGAGGTTTAGCACGTCTCAAATGACTATTCAGCATTCTCTTTCTTTAGTAACAGCCAGCTGTTCTGGTAAAGAGTTGCCTGAAGCTGTACTGAGAAGTGAGAAGACAATTTGCCTGTGGAGGAAGTACCCATTTTGACCAAAATCTAATCAGTTTTGAGAGACTAATATCTCTGCCAAGGAAGACACTTTTAAAAGAATAGAAATAATGTTCATGCTCATAATTTCCATGCTTATGTCAAATGCAGACAATCATTTAAGCTGGAAAAAAAAAAGGATAAAAACACTTTTTAAAGGATCAAAATAATAAAATATTGGGGAAAGGCAAAACAATGCATTTGTCTTTTCAAATATTAAGTAAAATGTTTTGATGGTTGATTGCAATGTGCCTTTTTTCTTCTTCGAATGCGAAGTTGAAGAGAAGCATTAGCTGTCTTGAGTGCTTCATGAGATGTCTTGTTTCCCATTTACCTCATCTTTTTCCAGTATTTCTTTTTTTGCTAGGATGTCTTTGCCAAAAAGCCCTGAAACCAAAATTTTATTTCAGGTGAAGCCAAAATTAATTCCTTTTTCCCGCCATCCCCACTTTTCTACTTCATCCACCAAGACAAAGAAAACTTATTCCCCCTGCTCCGCTCTTGACTCCATCAATTACAGCTGGCAGATATCCTGCAGTGTGGCGGTTTACGTCCCATCCAAAAGTTTTAAGATTTCAGTATTTACTACTACGATTTGGGAATCTTCTTGCCATCTGTACAAACATTTCATCCCTTTAGATAACTCCTTTTCATTATAAATGATTGGGGTGGGCTTAGTGCCTCTATATAAATAGAGAGGACTTATCTTTAAGCAACGTATCATTACTGCGAGGCAGAGACCATTATTTAACGAATGGGCTCAGTAGCCATTGCAGAAAACGACTGAACTACGGTGCAGAGCTCTGTGCATCTGAATGTACAGATGTGTTCGCCGCGACAATGATGGATGGGTGGATAATTACATCTGTGGAGAGGTTTGTTTCATAGGAACAAGGGGATACCATAGAAATAGGTTCTCATTCTGACTGAAGTCTGGTGTTTCAAAGATGTGCCCAGCTGCACAACCAAAAGTGAATTAAAGGACATGAAATGGAGAAAAAATAGTCCTCATTTTTTCCCAGATGGTTACACCTTTGGGGTCTGGTTTACTTTTTTAGGAGACACCCGTGCAGTAGGATAAAGTATAATGTCTCAGAAATCAGTTTCTTTCTCTCCCAGCTCAAAATTTGACTTTCTCTCTCAAAAATAAATTGGAGGTTTCCAACTGTGAGCCCTTCCCAGTAAGACTGAAGCATTTGGTGAAACAAATGGCAGACGTTCCTGGTGGAGAGCAAGGTCCTCGCCGTTAACTCTGAAGGGTGTTCGGGTGGATCTGGTGAAAGAGTAAAGGGGAGTCCACACAACTTGTGTAGACAGACCCAAGTCCTTGCTGCCCAGCTGGGAAGCCTCACTGCTCCTGAAGGTGGGTCCCACCGCCTTAGCACGGCATTGGGCTCATCACGTCTGCAGACCAGCATAAAGTAACTCAGCTGCCGTGCTGGGCTCCTGTCCATCCTCCACTGCAACAACCGAAGACCTTGCCGAAACCGAATGGTCAGTGCTTAGAGATCTAAAGCACTAAGGAGAACCTGAACGAAGGCTCTCACACAGCGCTCCACAGGGAAAGGCACCTCAGAGTCTAATGAGTGTCAAAGGTGCCAAGGTGCCTGTTGCCACATGGGCAACGGTGGCTGTCATCTCTTCCACAGAGCATGCACTGTGCTGGGTGGGTGAAGAAGGTACAAAGAAGAATAACTCCTTAGGTCCCTCCATAAAGCCATACCTAGCTGCAACATGTTACTTCTAGGGACTGAAGTCTTCTTTTTGTGGTTCTGGCTCATGGGATGGTTGCACAACCAGAGGCTGACTGTATATCCATACCATCTGCCGGTAAACTCTGGGCACTGCCAACTAATTCAAAACACTATTATCTGGCAAGGCATGTGCCATTGTTTGAAAGAAGATCCTCCCAGTGCCCAGGAGAGGACATTAGGATGTCAATTCTACTTTTAGTTATTTCTGGCATGGGGTGGGTTCAGGTGTCCATAAAGCGTGGCTCGAGCTGTTTGCTGCAGATCTGTATCTTTTCTGCTCCCGCAACCCTGAAAAAAGGCAGGTGGACCAACTGCGGCCAGCCAGAAAGTCGTTCCATTCGAGCTGTGCTCTGCTCTCAGCAAGGACATGGAGGTTTGGTTGAGTCTGGGAGATCCCATGGCTCAGGAATTCAAGTGAGTCCCAGCAGATCTGGATTCAGTTTTTGCCTGTGCAGCTGACCTTGGACAAGTTATTAAGACTGCAGTGAGTTGTATCGCCTTTTGGGCAGAAGGGGGGTGAGAAGGGGATAGCCTGAACACATAATGTGCCTGTTGCCACACGTGAGGACCTCACCTGCCAGCATAAACCTGCCTAACCCAGTTGTGCCAAAATACTCTGGGTTCATTTAAACATTTTAATTAGCTGGCTTCCCTCACGCAGGCTACTACAACAGAACCAGCTAAGAAAGGCGAACGTGCAGTTGTGCAGCAGATTTTAGGGGGGTGAAATTTTTAAATGGGAAAGAAATTATTATACCCACTTGTACACATGCAGGATCTGGAGTGGGGAGGAGTTCATAATTCAAAGACAGACCAAGTAAGATATTGCCTATTAAACAAGTGAATAAATATATATATATGTATAAAAAATCACATATATATGCACATAGATAATAAGGATCATGTATTTATGTTCGTTTATGGTTTATTATCTATACATAGGGGGAAATCTTTATAGGTCTGTTTCTTTATTCATGACAATTAAGGGGCAACCTCATGATACAGCAGGTCAGTCAGAGATTTTTAAGCTTGGGACAGCAGCCCTGCATTGACAGGTGGAGGCACTGATCATGTTTTCAGAAGGAAAATCCCTTGCTGCTGAGGCAAGAGAGTGGTGGCTCACAAGCCCCATTCCAGCACATTGGTTGTAAAGAGGTAGCTCAGAAAGCTGCCAGGGTGCAGGTGGAGAGTGGCTCCAGGTGAGTCACTGCACACCATTCTCCAACACAACGATGGCAAACCACTGCACCAGCACCGAAGGTCACTGAGGTCGATACCAGTGGCAACGACCAGAGATGCTTTTAAGAGTATATTTGGCACCGTAAATGCACTGTAAAGGAAATCTGCCACTGGCATTGGTCAAAACCAAAGCAGTCTGCCCAGCTTTCTGCTGTCCATGTGCAGGGTGAAGGTGACCACACACTAAAGCACGTGAGGAAGCAGATACATATGGCAGCTGAAAATCTTGCTCTTTTGTAGTGTAGGGTTCCTTGGAGTCCTGGAGAGAGCACACGTGATGGCATGGCCTCTCTCCCTCTCCAGATCCTCAAACACCAGGTAAGCAGATGGCAAAGCAGCCTACGCAGCTGCAGCTGCCCCTTGGGTCCCAAGGAAGGAGCAAGTCTACAAACTCACAGACTACAAGCTTGCAATGAGCTGAGGCAGGAGTCGAATGAGTGAGTGTGAAAGAGCTGGAAACAGCCAGGACTGAAATTGTGCAGGGCATGGTTTTGTAGGGTGAAACGGCTGCCAACCTGCCTGCCTGGATCCCAAACTGAAGCTGGGAATTAGACCCTCTGCTCCACCAAATTCAGCCAGGAAAGAAGAAAGAGAAAATATTGACTTTCTAAGCGGTGCCAAGAAATGGACTAAGCTCCATCTCTTAATAGAGAAATCTGGTCTGAGCCTTCTGGTCCTTTCATATCCTTACAGAGTAAAGTTAGGCAAAGCAGTATACATGAAAAAACTCTTTGGCTGCAAATGTTGTTTTCAAACCATGTTAGAGCCAATTTCTCCCTCCTCTCTCTCTCCCTTTCTCATTTAAAATAAAACAACAAACCATATAATAATAATAATGAAAAGATTTATCCTGACTTAAATGACCGGTTTTGGGAGATCAAGTTGCAGGACCAGAACCCATAACTCTGAGGGATTTACAGTCCCTTCTGTGGTGATAAAGGCAAAATTGTTCACAGCCCTTCCCTTAATGTAAAAAGCCTGCCTTCTGCTCCTCGGCCAAGTCTCTTGCCACCAAAAGGCTGTGCTTTTATTGGAAAGGCTGAACACAAATGATGGCAAAGAGCCTGAAGGACAGGACTTCAAAGTTGCCTGTGGCTTCTCCCATCATGGCAGTGGTGGGAGGAGGAAGAAAGCCTCTTCCATTTGTAACGCATGTTTCTACGTTTCCCTCATTTAGGAACCACAGTGCCTTTCCTCCATTATCTCCCCTCGGGGCTGCACAGAAGCTCGATTTGCCACTAATCTTTAGCAAATGTGCTCCTGAAAACAAGATGGCTTGTTAACGTGCAGCTAGGCCCAGGTTTGCATCTAGTCCGGGTGCTGAGGCCATGAGGTGGGTAGCTCAGCCCCTCCACCGCCTTCTGTGCCACCAGCAGTGTCCTACGTGTGCTCGAGCGTGAGAGTCAGGATGCGCACCCACCTCCCACGCAGTCAGGCCAGCATCTTCCATACCTGGAGAGCGTCATCACAGATGTGTCCCCAGCCTGTGAATGAACACAGTTGGTCTGCAGCTCTTTTAATCTTCCTATCATCTCTGCCTGCTCTAGGGGCCCTGCGGAGCAATGGGTGAGCCCATTTATGCCCCAAAGGAGTCATCTAGAATGGCCCTGCATTCCAACGATGACCAGAAGGCATTCATCTCACACACTGATGAACCCACGCCCCCCTTATGACCACAGGTTGCATCATGTCCTACACCAAGCCTGAGCAGTACTTGACAGTATCTTCCAAACCACCTGCACGGAGAGTTGACCCAAAAGCCCAGGGGACACACACTTTTTAGCTGTATCAGCAGGATTCTGTAAGGAAATAACACTCTATGAGTTCATTCACGAAGAGTGAATGTGTAGTCCCAAGATCTTGAAAATGTCTTTTCTAAATCAGTCCTTCCTCCTACAAAAGTTGTTTCTTGCCTTGGGTAACCATCTCTAGACCTTTCCCAGTTAAGTTCTCTCCCGTCTTTTTTATTCTGAAGTGGCAGGTTTCTGTTAGGGCGATATTTCTTCAACACAGTCTTATCACAACATCTTAAATGTATGTCTCTCATGAGCTTCCAAGACCATGCAGGTGATGAAAACAAGTCTTTTATCCCGGAGGAGGTAACAGATCACAATACATGGAATGAAGCTGAAGTGCTTCAGTCTGGACCCTTCAGATCGATGCTGAGCAGCTGGGATTGGTACATCTGGTAGATATACTCCTCCTTGTTAGATTATAGACTGCTCAGAGTGCAAGGAATATCAAGGACAAAGACTATCCGTTCCCTCTAAGCAGACATCTATTTACAAAGCATTGGGGAGATCTTCACAGATGGCAACAAATTACCTTCAGATCGCTTTCTCTGGAGCGTGTGGTGACTCCCGCGGGCCCAACTGACCATGTTTCACCCGCACTGATATATGATGCTGATGAGCAGATGTGCTTCTGGTTATGAGGAAGAGATAAGGTCATGGCCTACAACCCTTTGTCAACGCTGTAAGATGGTCTGTGGCCAACTGGCATGGTAATTTGGGCCTCAGTGCCTTTGTATAAAGGAAGCTCTGCCCACTTCCCTGCCACATATTCAAACAGATCCATCAAATTCTCTTCTCAAGCCTCAGTCTTTGCAGCTTCTGCAAAATTATATACTACAGGGAAACCAGAATTTTCGGTCCAAAATTTTCAAGGATTAAGATATGACTTGTAAGTTCCCATGTTGCAACAAAATGATTCCTAGAACTCCAAAATGGGGTTTTGCTTCTTACTGTACCAAGAAATCCCATGAAACAAGTAATTTATTTTCTTTGATGTCTGACTGTTCTTTTATTTATTCATTTATTTATTATTCATCTGATAAACCAAAATCATTGCTTATTCACGCAGCTCCACTGAGTATTTAAAACTGTAGGACATAAAATTATAATATTCGTTATTTATTACTTAACAGTAGATTTTTTTTGCTGTGTCAACACCTTAACTTATCTAACATTGCAGGAAATTCTTGTGAAATGTGTCCTAACGTATAAAGTTATAATATCCCCAAACTGAAAAATTAGTTTTAAACAATTTTTTCCAGGGTCTTCACAGCGGTGTTACAGAGTCGGCATTCAGCCTTTAATTAAGTGGGATGGTGTCCCTCTAGTGACTGGACCAGACATAGGTTGTAGGATTGCTCCTGCTGCCAGGGTGGATTCTCTTGTGTTCGGTGTTTTGGTTCCTATTCACGATCAACATTAAGGCACATCATCAAGGCAGATGGAGCATAGCTACTGGAGTTCACGATAAGCTGGGAATTCCTCCATCCCGATCACAGGAAAATCCCTGCTAGTATTGCCACAAACAATGAAGTTGAACTTTGTGCTGCTTTGGGGGACAGGTGTTTTGTTCACCCAACAGATCTGTGGGAGTGCGCAACCTTCTATGGGAGGTGAAAAAGAAGGATCCCAGAAGAGAGGTTTTTCATCCTTTGTAAATGCATGAGAGTCTATACAGTTCTGATAATAAAGCATGTAATGAGGCAACTAGTCCCAGAAGAAAAAAGCAACATCCCTGGAGTGACCTCACCAGGACTGTCAGATGCTCAGTGAATCCCTCAGAGGACATCTCCTGTTGGTAGGTTGCTTGGTAGGTAGCTGGTAGGTTCAGCAGCCTGCAGTGTGAACACAACAGTGGGAAGCTCTGGCCCCGTTGCCAATCCAGACTTGAGGCTCAGTTTAATAACACGTTTGGAACAAGGGCTCTGGGGGTTCTATAAGAAAACCTCCTTTTAGGTGGGACTCTTGGTATTTTGATTCACTTCATGAATGTGGGGAGGATTTGTCCCAAAATAACAATGCTGTTTGAATACAGTCCGTGAAAACCACCCGTGAAAGTCTGTCAGTGGCAAAGGGAAAAGAAGGAATGTAACTAAAGAAACTCCAGCCTTGCAGTTAAATATTTCTACATCCTTGCAGACAAAGCACAAGCCTCTTTGAAGTGGTATTTTTTTTTCAGTCATCCCCTGTCAGACATGGCAACCATATTTATGGCCCTATCAAAGTCAGACCCTCACTCCCAGACATGGCTTATGGCTCTGCCTCTCTGTTCAAATGTCCTGGAATGGTTTGGAGAGATGAGATATGTCCTTAGTCTCGGGCATGGGAAAAGGACAACTTCCCTTTGAGCATCAAGGCATCTTTCAGCTAGCAGGGAAAATGAATGTCATATTAAGAGTGAAACTATGTGTTTTGAGCTGATTAAATCTAAGGAGGCTCCAAAATAAACTGTTTTCTAGAGCTTTTGACATGCACACACCCCCCCCCCCGACATTTCCCTCTTTCACACACACATTTTTTACAAAGACCTTTTTTTCCCCGTCTACTCTCTTTCTCTCTCCCCGCCCCTCAAGAATATTAACAAGGCTTGAATTGTGCTGCGTGCTGCAGAGAACAGACTCCCTTCACCCTGGCAGAATAACCCGGTGGCTTTTCAGAGCACTATATATATAGAAATCTACTCTTTCCACAGGCAGGTCTAAGGATTAGGCGAGGAACGCAATTTGGGTCAGGATGCTCATGTTTGCAAGGACAAGGATGCCTGAAGGGTCAGAGAGGGTGTACCAGGAGACTGTTAGCTGCACCAAAACACACACTAAATGGCCAAGTTTGGGTCAGGCGAAGGTGCACAGGAAGCCTTTCTCACCTCCCAGCCCTGGAGACCTTATGTGTTAGAGCTGGAGAGGGAAGGATCCCTAGTGCAGCCAACATCTCACACAGGTATGAGAGAGCACACGTGACTGTGTGGTGCTGGAAGGAGTCCTGTATTATCTGCAGCTAGGGGAGATGCCTTCAAGCTTTGAACGGTTTTCCAACATGAGACAGACCCTAGTAAGAGATCACAGCTCTCCCCTTGATGAATCATTTGATTTCCAGTCATCACCTTGATTTCCAGTCATCAGCTTAATTTCCAACAAAGGTTTTAATGAATTTCCTCTTACCTGTTGAGACCGCAGGTTCGTCATGGTAGGGATGGCTCATGGTTTCCACACATGAGATGCAAAAGGAGAGTGGTGCATTACCCAAATACACATTAGCCCTTCCTGACATAGGCTCACTGGGGGAATGTACCCCACCATGTTGATCAGAGAGCCGCTTCTGTCCCTCAGAGAACAGACCTGTGTCTTGAGCTCCAGGCAAGCGTAGGTGTCTACATGCTTCCTCTGTGTAGTCTGGAGGAAGGAGATTGAAGTCCAGGACTAAACAGACTGGAAGCCTAATGTCTTTGGGGGGGGGACAAATACCACTTTTTTTTTCCTCCACCAGCCCATGAAATGTGTCTTTTTTAATTTCCTGTAATTTGATTAAGAGAGGAATTCACGTTTGTTAAAGGTTTATCTGCTCAGTAGTTCCTTGTGCAATCCGGTCAAAGGGAGTGAATGAAGGTTCTGTAAAGCTCTCTGTCTGTCCAAAATAACCTTTATTTCAACCCCATCGCCACATATTCCTAAGCAAACAGCTGAAGCTGCATCTTTCATTTTTTAAACAAGGCATCCCCTGCTTTCCTCCCCCCACTAAGGCAGCTGAATTTCTCTCCTACTTGTGAGCAGGGGAGAGCAGGACATGGGAGGGGGGAGAAGCGTGTCTGGAGGCCTGATCCATGTAACAACAGCTAATAAATTTTCAGTGCTGTGGACAATAGGAGACGTGCCCTGGGGTAATGCTTGGTGATTAACTGATACCGACTACAAGCCAGAGATCTGCAGGAGCACTGAACACCTCCGTTTCTGATGCAAAGTGAGCATTAGCTTCTCGTCACTACCTGATTTTAAAAACTGGGGGAAAAAAAAATCCAAGGGTGGATTTTATCCCTGGAGAAGCGGCTGTAACATTCTCCCAAGCCCACCTTTGGCATTGGCTACATGGGACACTCCATGCATGTATGCCAGGGCTACTTGACACACCAGCAAGGGCAGGTGCATAGGTTTGCCCCCAGTGACAGTATCTACATCTGTACTGGTGAATGAAATACGGAATAATGACGAGCACTGACTTTCAACTGTCTACTAGCAGCCTCCCAGACAGTTCCTGGACAATATCTGGGGTTAGCAGGGCCAGGAGTCATTCCCCGCAGGCATTTGGGATGTGGCCATCCTGTTGTGGAAGGTAGTGGAATTTGATGGTATGCACGTGCTGCTCTGTGCCCGTTGGCCTCCAGAGCAGACAAGGTTTCCAAGAACATTTTAATTTACCATTAACAGTGTGGCCTCTGCAGCCTGAGAAACAGGAAGGTCAGAGTGATTGCCAGTGGCTGGGTGGCTGGTGTTTCACAGCTCCAGGGTCCCGGTGAATGCATCTAAGCTGCTGAATAACTTACCACTTTAATTTACATAGATTCTGATCCAAAAGTCATCCATACTGCGTTGGTGCAAGTCTGTTTCCAGGATCTTTTTGGCATGAATGCACTAGTTCCCTTTAAAAGGAAACCTGGTTGTTGTTCTTTACCTTCAAACACCTCCACATAGACCCCTTTCCCATCCTGCGTCGTGCAGCACACATCCCCACTTTCATGCTAGAAACACACTTCTGTAGAGCACTGTGACACAGTCCTCACAAACCCCCAAATTTTGTCTTAGGATCACAATGTGAGGCCCTGAAAGGCCCATGGCGAAGTGCTGTGGAGTTTGTAAGCAGTCAGCCTGCTGCACATCGAGCTGATGTTGAACAGGGAGCTGAACTGTTCCACATTCCTTAGCTTGGACTTGATGTCTTCTGCAGTGTAGACATAACTTGATGATCTTGGGAAAATAACTGACTCAGTTCTTTTATTTTTTTTTAAGCCTACCATTTTTTCTTACACTGTTGACTCAGACTTTCTGTCCGTCACGAAATGGAGAGAGAGATAGTGGCATTACCTATAATTTATGACTCAATAAAGATAAACCCAGTTAGGGCAGAGAGTGCATAGGAGCTGAGTTAGTACCTAAGGTGGAAGGTATGCACAGGGCAGCTTCTTACCTCCTGGCGTGACTTCTGGACTATGTGATTTAGGACATGGTCTAGCCATGTTTCCCCCTGACAAAACGGGCTTAATCACAGCTTGAGAAGAGCTCCCCAAGCAAAGTGGTATTCATGGTTTATGTTCTGTGCCATCTGGATACAGCCTGGAGGTGGGACACTTCTATGTCTGACCACTTCACCTCCTCCTTCCCCTGAGCTCTTGATTTTCACAGGCGATATGAAACCAAGGGGCAGCAATCTGTGGTTACTACAACATACCTGGTGTCACCAGTGGAAGATGACATACACCCTAGGATGGACATGCTTCTGTATAAGAACTTATGCTCAGATAGTGCTGCCTCCCTGAGTCTTGTTATTTATATGGGCAATCATTGGATCTTTGCAAAGACTTTTGCTTCATAATCTAGACTGACAGGAGAGGAACAGAAGCGCTAGTTCAGTCTGACTAACTGAGACACATGTCTATTTCACTTGCTGATCAAATTGTTTTTGCATTTTGTGCCATTTTGACAATACAACTAGGAGTGACACAGTTGTTTACATACACAATCTCCAAAGGAGAGTAATTGGTATTTCTTGTTGTGAAGTCTTTCCACAAGTTTGTCTGTTACTCAGGTAGAAATTCCCCTGGAAATATCAGGAGTCTCATCTGAGCAGAGACTGAGCTAATGCACTACACGGTGGGGACAGACCTTGTCCCACTCCTGGTAGCAGAAGCCACGGAGCCACAGAGCCCATGTATGATTTGGTGTCTGAACTACCTGCAGCACCACTGACCCGGACAAACAAACTCTCCACTAGCCAGTGGTCCAAAGTGCTGCCAAAAGGTGCAAGGAGACAAAGCCAGCATAGCCTGTGTGTCTAGCAAACACATCACTCTGCTTCTTCCTGGGTAAAGGCTTTAGCTTTAATCCTCATTTGATGGTAGATGCAGCTGCAGTGTTGAGACATTGACAGTGGAAATGAAGACCTTACTTTTTGGGTCACATCACTAGCTCGATCCAGAGATGTAGGATGGCCCTGGTCTGCAGCAGACAAATTCCCTGTATACAATGCCTTAGTAAGTTATGGTCAGCAGGGGTGATTCTTTCATAATAACATTAGAGAAAGGTAAATAAAAGAAATTCTTAACTTGCCAATGCCTGAAGCTTTTTCCCTATAAAAATCAAGTGTAAACCTGTTGCACCACTGTGGTTTTGCTGGGGTGCTTCTCCCCAGGGCTCTCTGTGCAAAATCCCATGCAGCAAAACTGCCTAGCTGCTGTGCCAGCATGCACCCCTCAAACCCACCCCCCCCAAAATGAGTGTTCCTGTACATCACTTCTTGCCCTACCACCTCTCTCTCCTCCTGCAAACCTTTTGTGGAGGGTGCAGACCCTCCAAACCTTCCATTCTGTGCCTGGAGCCACCGACGGTCCTTCTGCAACACCTCGGCACTGCGCGACCTCTCGCCCAGGTGACCTCCCCCTGGAGCAGAGGCACCAATTCACACATACTTTTCCACCTTCAGCCTTGTGGATCTTGACTCCTTATTTAATTTTCGGGGAATCAAAAGGGCTGTGTGTGCTTCCTGCCCCAGCACAGTCTGCCTGCCTTTCTCCAGGCTTGCCTCAAACCACTCGCCTCTTCTGACAACATGAGGTAAGTCAAGGCCCCCACGTTATTTTAGCACAAGCCAGGGTGCTTCCAAGGCATTCCAGAAATAGCACCGGGAAGGAACAGTACCTGCTCTTCAGAGCCAGCGAGGGGCCTTCCCTCCCCTTCCAGGTTGGGTAAACTTTCCCCTTACTCTGTGGTTACACACAGCAGAGTGACTCTCTTAAAAAAGGCGTCACAAAAAGGTAAATTCAAAGGTTTGTTTTTTTTTTTTACCTGGCCTGGCCTGATCTCTGAATAGAGATGTCCTCCGCCAAAGCTCTGTTGCTTTGGGGGGGACTGGGGAGGGTGTTGCATGAACGTCTTCTTGCATTTCACATGGCTGTGCCCACCCACGGCTGCACAGAGATGCACACACCTTATGCACACCTCGTGCCCATTTCCAATATCTTAGTGTATCTCCTTACTCCCAGATTTTACATGTTTTAGGTTTTTAGATGCCCCTGGGTACTACACGAGTACTGAGCGGTGCCCATGGCTAGATCTCCTCTGATATCTTGCCTGCTATTTATGAGATCTGTTGTATTACTGGAAATTTATAGCAGGACTGTTTTGAGGAGCAGATAGCTTCTGGCCACTTTTCTTTAGAAATCCCTAGCATTTTTTCTGTGTCATCCTGAAGAGATTTTGAGGAGCTGAGGGAACCAAGAACCACTTGAGCAGGTCACTATTGCCACCAGAAAAGCACAAAAAGACTGAACCATTATGAGTTTACCTCCCACTCCAGCATGCTGAAGAAATGTTTCTGCTTCAAGCAGCACTCAGGGTTGAGAACCAGAGTCCCCATTTCTGCCTCTCCCCTTGTGCCCTCCCTTCAGTTCAGATTAGGCATTCAGATCTTGCATCCTTCAGGCAGGCTGTTCCTTAGATCTCTCTCTCTTGACCAGGAGGTGTGCTGTGGAAGTGACACCAGCCAGTGGTCCCTCAGGAAGGGGGGACGATTCTGAAGATGAACCTGGAGCAGAGGTCACTGTCACAAAGCTGGCTTCCTCCACCCAGTCATCCTGATTCTTTGCACATCGGACTACCAGTCTGCAAAGCCCCAGGGCATCCGACTCATTTTCTTATCTCCTGCCACCCTGAGCTGAGCTCTTGGCCACAAGAAATGTCTCTTCCCTGTGACTTTACCAGTCTCCCATTTCCCCCTCCCTTTGACTTTTGTCTGAGTATGATTTAAGCTCTCCCCATATGAAAAAAAAAAAAAAGTAACAAAACAAATCCCAAACAACACACTGCTCCACACCTCCCCCCAAAAGAAAACCCAACCAAACACAGCGAGCGAACACCCTATGGATAGGGAGGAGTGACTGTCTCTGAACAAGTAGAGGAAGGCTGGAGACCAGGTCCTAAGTGAGGTTTGAGCAGATGTTCTGTCCAGGCAAGTGGCAGAGCTCAGCAAGAAGGGAACACAGACACTTTCAGCTGGTAGTGTTCTTGTGCCCCTTTTCCTTACGTGGCTCTGCACAAACAGGGACTTCCAAGCGTGTTGCTGCTGCTGCAGGAGTTACCGCTGTGCAGCCTGGAGTCCCATCGATGTCCTCTGCAGTTAGCCATAGAGGGTGGCTCCCCCAAGAAATGTTGCAAACACCGTTCTAGCACTAAATGCTGCTCAGGCACAAAATTATTTTGGGGAAACTCATAGTGAATTGTAGACTGCCTGAGGTGACAGCTTGAATTTGGAAAACAGCTAAATATTTGGAGAGGGGAAAACAAAGCAGGGAGGGCCAAGAGAGTTTGCTCGAGGTCTTAGAGGGGGACACATCCACGGTATGATGTCTGCAAATCTCTGCCTCCATCTCCTTTTTGCTTGCCCAGAGGTGTGCTGGTGGTGGCTGCACAGCCATCCCTCCAGCATTTAGGGGGTGAAGGAGGAAACCTGGAGCGGAGATGTGTTCTCCTTTGCATCCGTGTGTCCTATTTTTCAAGCAACTCGTGGAGCAGAGCAGAGCTTGTGCAGCTTCAGAGGAGTGAAAAGTTGTAGTGGAGTCAGGAGAAAAAGGGCTGGATATTTCCAATGCCATCTTGCCTTGCAGGTTACGCCAAAACTTTGAAGATCTTCCTCCTCTCCCACACCCTGAGGAGATCGCACTAACCCTCAGTAAGATCAGAGCAGGTCACCCCCGTTATCAGTTCCCCTTATCCACAGGACTTAACAATACCCCGACACTTTTTCTGGAGACAGAAATCAGAACTAGGCAGAGCATCTCCCATCATGCACAGGCCCTGCTGGTGCTTTTCTCTGTGGTCAGAGGGTGGGGTGATATCTGTTAGCCTTTCTGCAGCTCACCAAAGCCTCAGTGTTTCACCTGTGCAAATAACCCCCGTGCACCATCCCCTGGGACCAAGAGGACAAGTTAAAAACGGAGCATGCAATTTTGCTCCTGCACATCTGTCTTCCAGGCAGTGGTGAAAGACAGAATGGTGGATCTCCAAAATAGCCTTTGCTTGGCTAAACAACCCTGCTGCCAACTGATGGCCGTTTGTCTGTTTTCATTTGTACAGCCCTCAAACCTAATAAACACCTCAGACATTAAAAGAAAACACAAGGAACAACGAGGGGTAAGAAAAACCAGGCCATTGACTGCCTTTTTAAATAGATCGGCATGGAGTTGAGTGGCCAGACCTCTTTCCAAGCGTATTCCTGTGCTAACATGAATTCACAGACCACTCCTGTGTGATCATCTGGCAGGGACGTGGTGCTGTCACTCTGCATCCATCTCTTTGCAGGGCCAGTCCTGTCTGTGGTCTGTCCAGGAGCTGACAGCATCCATAGAATAATGCCACATGGAATTTTTCCGGACAACATTTATTTACTTTTATTATACGACTGATTCCTTTACTGCTGGTTTTTAACTGAAGCCAGCCCATCATCATTGTTTCTTCGAAGCACTTACAGGATGAAAAATATTACACCTGGGCTAGGAATAAGGTTTCCCTTCTCTTTCTCCCTCTCTCCTCTTTCTACCTCACTGTCCATATATTCTTGCATCTTGCTGAAGCTGCCCTCTCCTCCTGCAAAATCTCAGCTTTCATTAAACAAATGTTTTTTCTCCTATCAACCTGCCTTGTTTTGAATCTGACACTTCTTCTATCCACACATATTCAGGCAACAAGATACACAGATGAATTTGCACGAGCATCAACATGGACTTGTAGATGGGGACCAAAGAGAAAGGTGTGTAAGGAAAAGAGTGCTACTGAAATGTCTTGTTCAACAGTCCATGCTGTCCAACACTGGTGAGAAGACCACTCAATGGTCTTGGTCCCCACCCTATGACCGTGGTCTTTCATATCATCTGCTTGACATATACGTAGTGCACAAGCAGACAAGAAACTGCCTGAGCTCCGGTAAAGAGACAAATTCCAGTGAAAATTAAACTGAGAAATTATCAACAGCATACGCAGGGTCTCCAGGACAATGGCTTTTTCTATGGCTTCACGGTGTCCAGCACAGGTGTCTTGTTGTCTCTTCTCTTGACTATTTAAGTGCTGATATCCTATAGGTCGTCTCTTCCTTTTTAGTGGATCTTGTAAACTCTTTCTCACGCTTCGAAGAAGTGGTATTTCCTAGGTTATTCAGGGAGGACCAGAGTGGAAGGATCAGAGACTGATTGGCTTCATCTCACTGTGGCTTCTGGCAAAGGGAAAATAAGTCGTGACTTGAAAGTCCCAGGGCTCTGCCTTGGTTTTGGAAGTAACCAGCACAGCCGCCAGAATGAGAAATACGAGAAAATGCTCCAACAATCCCTTTTAAATAACACATGAAAAATCCTTGATAAGCACTAGATTAGTGATGGAGCCTTAGGTCTTGGCAGAAGGTGGTCATAACAGCATGACCAGCATCAAGGAGCAGGATCAAAGTCCCTTCTAGTTCAGTGTTTTGCCTTCAGCAGTCCTACCATCCAATGCTGAGAGGAGGAGAAGAATGGGGAGCGGGGGGGGAGAAAAAGAAGGGAAAAAAAAACAAAACAAAAAAAACCCAACCATAAAGTTTGAACTTTTCCTAGTTTCACCTTCCCACCTTCCAGCAGAACATGACTGAAGTAGTTTACCATTGCTCCCTGCATCTTTTTCTGTTCGAAAACTGCAAAGCTATTTGAAGTCGTGCAAGACATCAGGATCTCAGATCACATTTGCAGATGTCTTCATGGCTCCACTGAACGTTGCAAATATACTGCTCACAATGAGGTGAAAATGTCTAATATTTCCTTTTTGAGGAGACAAAATCGTGGGGTTTGTGTGGTTTTCCCCAGGTAGCTGGAAACTAGGAGTTTCTTCATGGATATGTGTCTGTATTTTTGCACGTCCACAAGTATTTGAGCTGTTGATAAGTCGGAGAACAATCCCATTTTCCTGTGGTGCCACAGGTAGGCAATGCAAAGACACTTTTTAACCAGTTTCAGGTAACTGAGTGATTGGATGCTATGTCCTTTGACCTCATTGCCATTTGCACTAACTAGCTCCAGTTAATACAGTTTTTCCATTTTCTTCTTTTGTCAAAAATAGGTAACGGATATGACCCAAAGGGATCATTTCATGTAATTATTAAGCCTCCACTTTCTATAAATAACTTTGAGGACGGTGGTCTGAATTTCCCAAACCGAAGCACACCCCTGGAAAGTGCGTTGTCCCCCCCCCAGAGCTCAGGAGTGGGGGCAATTTCACGGGTCAGGGGCCAGAGAACCAAGGGGGAAAGAGCAGAGGCGAGCACGGTGTCTGCTCCAGCTCCAGCACAGTGCTGCATAAATGAGGTATGAAAGGCTCCCAGCTCAAAATCTTTGCAGAATTTCTAACCAAGGGAGGCAGGCCTCTGCTCTGTAAAGCAGACAAATCCTGGCTTAGCTCTAAGCATGGGAATAATCTCAGATCCTTTCAGTAGTTATCTTAGACAAATTTCTTGTCTTCACTGTGGCTTCATTTTGTTGATTTGGGCTTTCTAGGTCGCTTGGGCAGTCAGGCAGGGGAGCTGAGCTCCGTGCTGATACAGATAGAGGCTGTGAAGCTTTTACAGTTAGCCCAGCCACGGCACTATTGGAATGCAAGTTGTTTCATCCGTAGGAACGTACCACATTTCTGCCCTGTGAAGTGTGTGGGAGCCCCCTTCTTCAAGAAAAAGGCTAAAAATCAAAAAGCAGGAAAGTACATGTGCACAGCTACCAGAAAAAATAAATAATTTTTTTTTAAAAAAAATGGACCATTCAAGATGCTACTGCTTCTCAGCAATTCTTTTCTACCTTACTGTTGGAGGTTAATACTCCTACACTAATTGTATCAGTGCCTCTGCGTGAGGTATAAATGTCTCTTGGGCAAGTTTATCTGACTTCACACGGAGGAAGATGAGGCATTTCACACAATCCTTTGCTAAGTGGTGGGAAAGAGCCCCTCCTGAAGTAACAGCAATAGGAAAAAACACGTATGGTAAAATCTTCTGAGACTACAGCTCAAGGGAGTTCATCTTATTAAGTATGTTTTTACTTGGGAATACCCCTGCAAGCCCAGTCAGAGCTTTCAAAACACATCTGATGATCGTTTTCAGCACAATCAGATATAGCTACGTCTGGTAACGGCTTTCAGGTTGGGCAACAAAAAAAAAAAGGGCTGTGAGGACTGTCCAGGAATTAAGAGAATATGGTTATTACCATCAACAGGGAAGTCAACATCTGGAAAAACTCTAAAGCTGAGCAGGTGTGTGTGTGTGTGCTGCCTGGGCTGTCTGTGTTTCGAGCAGTGTGGTTTCTAGCTAGGAGATGGCCTCCAGAAACCACTTGAAAATAGAACAAACAGAAGCAGCTCCTCTTTCCATTAATATTAATGGCCCAGACATTACCCAATTTGGAGCGGAAGTCGGGGCTGATTAAGAAGGGCCTGATCACCAGAGCTCTGATGGAAAAAGATTAGAGCACAACCTCTCCGTAATCTGGGATTGGGAGACGTCGGACCAGCCCGGGGCAGCAGCAGTGAAGGATGAAGCGGGTTTTTCTGCACTGGAAAGTTTTCTGCTTGGAAGCTCTGTTGTCCAAATATTTTGCTACCAAATCATAACTAAGCTGCCTGCTGCCAGAATCATGTACGCTAATGTGAGCCGTTCACAAATGACTAAACCAGGGAGAATGAGATAAATACACTGGGTGGGGGACTTGGGAGCTTGAGGGCTGGTACCCAGCTCTGACATGGCTTTTCTGGGTGGCCTTGGGAATGTGTCTTCTCTGAAGCAATGCAGGAGGGATATATTCCTCCTTAGTCTTACCTGTGTTCAGACAAATCTTTTCAATGCACACAGATCATCTCCTCTCCCATGTGTAGCTTTACTCGACCAAGCTCAACGGACACCGGGGGTTATTATTATATGGCTAGCAAGATCCATTACCTTCCAGGCATGAGTCAAATCTGGAAGCAGTAAAGTCCTGATTTGGAAACTCCTGTAGAATAAGAACCTAACAGTTTCGCCTGATCTTATCTGGACTCCCTGGAGACCACTAGATTAGCAACTAAATATGCAATTGGAAAATGGACTTGGAGCCAACAGAAGGCAGTGTCCCGCCTGGCTGGTAAGAACTAAATAATATTATTAAAAGTCCCAGAACACCCTTTGTGCTCTTTGTCACTTTTAAGGGAAATAAGTGCACTCAGATATTTAGACAGTTTCAAGTCAAACTCACATTTGGGGCCCTCGAATACCAAGGTGAGGTTATCAATTTTTGGCTGGCCAAAAAAAAGGTAGTATAGCAGAATAAACACACCAAAACAAAGCAGACCAAACCTAACCAAAGAACTGATCGCATGGAAGCTGTAAACTCTCCTTCTTTTCTCACTCCCACAGCATGCTCAGCACCACGACAATCCTGCTCCGGTTCTGGTTCCCAACCCTGTCTGCAGTCCCACAGGCACCTCACACATCTAGAACCCAGTATCTGCTTTGCCCTCGGTCAGCAAAGTCAGCCTGAGTGCTCTGCCCCAGCTCTGCGTGTCACTCTGTGCCAGCCCAACACCAGAAGGACTTAAACGTCCTCCTAATCTTGTCAAGACTTTGAAAATTTCAATTGCCTGATGTATTTTAGGGTGATATTTGGGACTCCGATAACAGGAAAATGTTCATCTAGGGCAGCTCTAGTCTTACAGTATGAGCTGAAAGCACTGCAGGAGAATATTTTTCTGATAAGAATATAATCATTTCTGCTGCTACTACTACTACTACTAACATTAGCATTGTATTTATAGTTCTACTGATTATGCCATAGACACAGTTTCTTTTCTTTAATTTTATCTGATACACACGTTTCCCTTTTCTTTCAGAAGATTATTTTCTGTTCGTATTATCTTAAAACATTTTCTCACTAAACTTCTTCTGTTTCCTCTTTGTGAATGGTATAAAAAAGAGGCAGAGAAACTGGAAAAGTGAAAGTGCTTTGGAAGTATGACTTGCCAAAGAAATAAATCACAAGGCCGACAGGTACATCTGGAGCCTCAAACCTTTCTGCTTTGTTTTCCGTGCTCATTTTTTCATTCTGTCTTTGTGGTTCACACAGTAGCACGCTTGGTCTCCAAAGGCACTTGGGAAAGGCTTGTTTGCATCCACACTGCAAAAACCCCAAACTCTACGGTCTGCAGGGAAGAGATCCTGGAGCAAAGACTCCAAGAGAGTTAACGTGCTTGCTCCAAAGGGAAGCTTGTGAGTAAAGACACGTGAATGCAGTGTGGCAATAAACAGACTTCTACATCAACAAGTTGAACAGGGTCTAAAGGGTGGTTCCAGGAGCTGGAACCTCATCATTTATACTGACAATAATAAAACTGTCAATTATAAGCCATCCCTGACACGGATCTGATGTGATCAGCCTTACCAACATGTTCCTGAGCACTGTTTTGGAGTTAGTGTGGTCCAGGGACTATTCCCAAGAAGCCCTTTGGATGTGGTCACCCTGTCCTGGAGGCTAAGGGAGGCTAACGGTATGAAGATGGCCGGATTCTGCCAGCTGATCTCACTGATAGAGATTCAGCCCCTGGCTCATTTTGTTTGCAAGCATAGATCTGAATGACCCTGGAGGAATAGGGAAAGCAACCCAAATGGCTGTTTAGCCCCCAGAGGAGGACACTCCAAATTTGTGGTAACACAAAAGGAGAACATAGAGCACAGGCTCCATCCAGGCCATTGCACACTGAACAGACAGGGAAAGCAGCAGCGGCTGAGTACCTCTGCAAGACTGAATGAGTCCTTCCAGACAATCCCTCCTCTGTGGGCTCTTGATCTCCTGACTAAAAGAGTGGTAGGCAAACGGGATGGTTTATGTCCTGCATCCGTCATGGCAGATCCCCAGCTCCAGGGTGCAACACCTCAGGGCTTTTCAGCACGGCTATCAGTGGGAACTCCTGCCACTTCTGTGTTTGAAATAAAACTCCTCTTGCTTCATCTGTCTTTGCGGTGCTTACGTCTGCATCCCGCTGAAATGATCAAGTGCTTCCAGAAAAGCTGTTCTTTTTATAGCACTTGGACCTGATTCCCTGATAGAAGTCTATTAATTTTTGTTTTATTTCAATTAATCCCATTTTATTCTATTGTAGTGTATTATCAGATGGAAAAGAGTGCGCGAGCTTCTGAGGCCAGGACTGCTCTTTCTGCTGTTAAACTCTCCTCTTGCTGGCAAAGCATCAGAGTTCACTGCAATGCTGTTTTCCTCCTTTTCAGCAGCCTGCACTCCTAATAAATTCAGCTTTCTGTTATGCGCTGTGGCTGTCTCCACCTCGGCCGTTTAGGGGACACTTCTGGAGAAGCAGTCTCAGCTCTCAGCTCCCTCTCCGAGCACGAAGCGTGGCCTCGAACCAAAGAACAATGTGGAATCAAAAAGGTTTACGCAAATCAGACTAGTCGCCAGAAAGCAATCTGAGGAAAAGTTGTTTTGCCTCTTTATTATTATTATTATGGTATTCTGGCAGTAAAATCAAGAGCAAGCAACCAAAAGTTAACTTACACTTCAAGAAGTTGAGGATAAACATTTTAATCTCTCGGGGCTGCTGGAGGTTTCACAATCTCCTCAACAAACTCTAACCTTGTGCTGCTGATCCAATTTGTCTATCTACCTTTCAACAAATTAAGGATTTCTCCTAAGAGCCCAGGAAAGAGAATCTGAAGAAAACAGCCCTGAAGTAATGTTTGGGTTTTGATTTCAGAAGCTGGGACAAATCTGAGAAGAAATAAAGGTGGCTTCCTGCCCCCAGATTTTCTTTGCAGTTTTTTGTTCTCTCTTTGATGTGTTTCCTGGCTTTCAAGAGCCATGGATGAAACAGTGAAGGTCCTGCTGTTGCCTCCATGAGGAGAAACTTCCGTCTTCAGTGTGCCATTCACATGGTACAACGTGGTGATGGCATCAGTGACACATCCCTGACAAAAGTCACTCCCATTGCTTTGTTGTCACCCTACACCTCGTTCAGCCTTTTAATGTTTAGGAGGTGGTCACGGTTGGAAGATTCTTCGTTCAGTGACACCCTTCATTTAGGTACCTCTGTGGGAGCTGAGCTTTAAAATTATGACCATTTTAACTACCAGTGTCACTGAAACATGTGCTGTGTAGGATTTTCCAGAGTGCCCCACAGTATATTTTTACCCTGCCTGGCCTGTGGCCACATCTGCTGCTTAGACTGCCCCTCATCTGCTCTACGAGGATACCACTACCCATCCTTTGTGAGCTGCCCGCAACTCCTTCCTCCTTCTCCTCACCAGAAGTTACTACATCCTCAGACGTGCTGGCATAACTGTGTGCTAATTGCTTCCAAACTCAGTCCTGACAAAATTGTCTGGTTTAAACCACAGCAAAAATAGCAAAACTCTCTTCTAAAGTTTCAAAGTTAACCTAGATAATTTTGGCATGAGTGAGTGAGGGTCTGACCACACGTGCAGTTGTGCTGGAAGATATGAAAGGGGTAATGGCCGTGAGTTGGGAAAAGTGACTTTTGCACCCCTCTGAGCTGTGACCTTATTGCAACCTAATGCAGCTGGAGGATCTTGCAGTGGTGTCTACGGTCTAAACACGGGGCTGCTCAATTCCAGTCCCGGCACTGTCAACTGAGGAACTGATGCATCCACAGATGAAAATGCCATTGCTCCTCTCTACAGACTGCAGAAAGGCTCTGGACTCTGCTTTCAAATGCATCCTTAACAAAAGATTACAGGGTTTGTCCACACTCTTGTTCCAGCAGAAGATTAAACTCATTCCCCAGAAAAGCCACAGACTATAATGAGATGCTACCTGGTACATCCAAAAGAAATGTTTACACAAAGTATAGGTAGTAGAGCCTCTGGTGCAGGTTCAAATATTGGGAGGAACCGAAAATGTTTGCCGCTCGGCACCTGTCTACTTAAATGAAATGAGTGTTCAGTCATGTTCTCGGTAGGAAGCAGCCCATAACATCAGCATCACCATCACTATTTGACCTCTGTGACAATATCACTGGGAGAAAAAGAGAAAATGAGCAAGGAGCTATCATTTGCCTTACTGCCAGGCCTGACCCCTTTGTCCTAATGAGATAAACCCCTCACAGCAGGAAGATGTATCAAGTCACAAACTTCTGAAGGCCCTTTGTAAACTGCACTGGATCTGCAGGAGAAATGGAGGAAACCAGTCTTTGCAATGATTTTGTTTGTCTGTTTAGCTGGTCTTCAGCTTTAAAACATATCCAGACTTCCTAGTAATGGACTGAATGATTCCTCTCCTGACCTGAGGGCTACAGAGGTCATTGTATGTGCTTTTGGATATCAAATCAAAGCAGTGAACTCAGACAACATTCATTTTGGAGACTGACACCTCAAAGGTTCTCATAGAGATGTTAGGAGTCATCTGTGGTCTTCGAGGTACCCATTGACCACAGCCTGGTCCAAATTATTGTGTCCAAAGAATGACAACAGAAAAGTCATGTCAATTCAGGCTAGAAACAGATTATGATCAATAAATGATGAACATCAATCCATGAGAATAATTACTAATTAACCAATGTGTTATCCTGTGGAGTCTACAAGCAGCTGAGTCACACGTGCAAAATTCCAGTACAGTCAATGGACCTACACCATCGGTGAGTGTCAGGTTTCTCCTGTCGGATCCGATTCAACGGGACTATTTTTAGCCCTTTGCTAATGTCCAGAACCGCCTGCTGACAATCTGCACTGCCACCTTGTGTGACTCTGGCTTTTCCTCGGGCTTCCTTCGAAATCTGCCCTCTCCGTTTCTGCTGAATATCCCTCCCTTCCAACCGCAGATTGTTCACCTGATAAAGAAATTATTTGATTATGCCCAAAAAACTTGTGCTATTCACCCCTTTCTCTGTCTCCCAAATGGACAGCCCCACACGGTCGTGCTCTGATCTCACCCCGTTTTCTGCTGGGGGAAAATTGCTTCTCAGAGCATGGAGGTTTCAGGCTCCCAGACATTTGGTTTTACCAGGACTAGTATCCCATCTTCTCCTCTCTCCTCTCCTCTCCTCTCCTCTCCTCTCCTCTCCTCTCCTCTCCTCTCCTCTCCTCTCCTCTCCTCTCCTCTCCTCTCCTCTCCTCTCCTCTCCTCTCCTCTCCTCTCCTCTCCTCTCCTCTCCATACACTCTGGCTTGCAGACCTTGTCTTGCTCAGGAACCTGGGGCTAATCAGACCCAACATGAAAAAGATTACAAATTTAGGAATCACTCTCCCTTACACCCCTGAACTCCCATCTCTCATTTACCTTCTGCTGTGCCTGTTCACTTACCCCCAGTTTCAGGTCAGGGAGCTTGTCCATGCACAGTGTGTGAACTTGGGCGTGTGCAGTATCCAGAGGGGGGTGAGCATTGAGCAGTTTTAGAGCCACATAGTCCAAATTTCATATGTCTTATTTTCCTTTCTGGAGGAATAAAAATCATGGAGATGAAAGAGGTGAAACAATCTTACACAGGGATTATTAATTTTTTGAGCAATCTATTAGTGTTTTCCCTTCTCTGGCTTCCAAGCCTCTCTAATACCTCATTGGTGAGCTTTGTCTTGAGTCCAGACACTCACTGGGCTTCTGTTCACCTCTCACTCCCAGGTCCTGCACCTTCTGTCTTTTTTTCTTCACAACGCACCCTTTGCAGAGGGGAAGGAAGAGACAAAAAGCAAACCAAAGAATCCTCAGGTCCCAAAACATGAGCCTGCATATTTTTTTCCTTTGCTGCTTTTATTTTAATGATTGGAAAAGAATCTCAGTGTTGGCTCTGCAAAGAAGACAGGTGAATGGCCATAGGCGGACAGACAACGTGCTGTGTTTGAATGTCATTCAGAAAATCCTTTGCTGTGGTAGGAAACTTGGCATATTCCTGCTTCCTCCAACCATTGCTAAAGTTTATGATAAAGTTTACATCCCCAGTTTGTTGCTGACCCTTTCCTACACACCCTATCATCTCCAGCAGCTGTAGCCAGACAGGTTTGAAAGGACTTAGGCAAAGCAGGTACCTTAACTTTCTGTTTCCCCTTGGCAGCCTGTTGGCATGCTCTATCCATGCTAAACCAAGCTTTAAATCCATGTTGTGGCAACAAAGCCATCTGCAGTGATCCTGAAGGATGTCTCAGTGTCTCGGAAGTATCCCTAATTTGCCTTTCTGGCCTTGGGAACAGAGTAAGCTTTGCCCTTACTCACACATTTGATTTTAAATTTATATATCCTGGTTCCTAGTTCTGAGATCAAGGCCCAGATTGTAATTCTGGCATGTTTATAAAACAGTGAATTGAAACTACTATGGAACAGAGTGTAATTGTTCTCAAGCTAACTGAAACCTGGCACACAACAATTTCGTTTAATGCAATAAGGTCTCAACTAGAGGAATAGAAGCCTAATAAGAATCTAATTAAGGTGATCCTCACAGTGCCTTCAAATGTGATTACAGGCAGAGCTGTGCTTTGTTGGATCTAGCGGGAGCGTGTGGCTGCAGTACCACTCCCAGCTGTCCCCTGTTCCTGTCTCTGCTGGGAAGTACTGCCATGCAGATGTCTTATATTAAAGGATCCTACTCCACTGCCTAGCACACACCAGTCCAGTTTAAAGTAAAGCTGAGTGTGACACTTGATTGAGTTTGCATTGACATGGTTCGGAGGAGTTCACATACCTGGTTTAGCTGCTGAAGCTGTAATAAAGACATAGTATTTGAGATGAGTAAAGCAGTTTTAAAAGTGACCAAGAATGGGATTCTCTCAGATATGTCCACTTTATCCAGTTATCCCAAACCTCCCCGTGGTCCGTGCAGGTCTACTGAACCCAGGCAAAGGCACAATTCCTCGCCTAAAGCAAGTGCCTGGCACAGGTCTCTTCTCTCCTTGAAGTGTCCTTCTTCACTGCCTAGGAAAAGTAAGAGGGTAAATCACACATTGTGAGTTTGACTTCATCCATATCCACACTGTTGATATCTCCATCTTAGCTACAGATCTCAGGCTTTTTCACAGGCAGTAGAGAAAAGGGCATTTTTGCATCACGCTTGGTCTGACCTTTTGTAACTGTCCAGTTTAGGGCAAGAGAAACGGAGATCAAGACTCCAGGGGCTGTAATGGGAGCCTGGTATGACTAAATCAGATAGAACCCTCTACATTTAGTATGATGAGTTCCCTCTGTTAGCTGAATGGGACATTCTCCACCAGCTCCAGAGGAGGCACGTGAAGATTGACAAAGATTTTGATGACAGAAGACGCTCTTCCTTCAAAAGCCATTTGAAATGAACCATCTCCACAGGTTTTCAGCTGGCCGTTACTCAGCTAAGCTGTCCTGGTTGTAACTACCAACCTCAGTGGGCATCATCCTAACTGTAACCCTAAACACAGGCGCAAGGTCTCGAACACTCTGTGTTGGAGAAGTGAGCAACATCAACGAAGAGTTACTACATGGAACAAAGAGTTACTACATGGTGATATTATAGATGTAATTCTTCACTGTTACACCCTTCTTCACTGCAGAACTCTGGAATACCCTTTGTAGTGTAACACTACTCATAGTTATGGGGGTTAACGAGGTCCCCACTGTGAAAACTCCTGGATACAGAGCAAAAAGCAGACAGCGGCCCTAAGAGCTTGCCCTTTAAGTGAACACAAGCCACAAAGCAAGGGTTTGTTTTGGCCCATAGCTCTGTTGTGAGGATCTGAATGTAGTAATGAACACTCAATTCAAACGAAAACAAAAAGGAGAAGAGTTGAGACGGAAGCATGGATGAAAGAAATGGAGAGCTTGGATCAGGGGAAAAAAAAAACAAAACAAAACAAAACACAGAATTGCCAAGGTCTGGTGCAGCACTGAAATGAAACCCATGTGTCTGAAAAAAAATCCTGCAGCCTGACTGCCATGCGGAAGAACCCACAGTCACTGACTGATTAAAAAAAAAAAAAAAAAAAAAAGCAGTGAAGAAACCAAAACTCCCTTTCTGGAGAAGCCTTGGGTCTATGCATAGGGTGCTATGCTGGGGTCATAGCACAGGGTGTAATTACAGAACCTATCTTGACTCTGCCCTCTTTTTCCTAAGGAAACATCACATACACTTAGGCAAACCAGAAGGGAAACTCTACCATACCAGCCTTTTTCTTGCCAGGCTTAACCTTTGTGCATCTCCCAGGTGAGGCAGGGAGGGATGGTTATTGCTTTCCCATGGATTCCTGCAATCGTGCAGGATTTTGGAAGTACTGAACAACCCACTCCACCCATCAAGAGATTATAATCAAAGATTTAGTCAGTCTTGCTGTCGTAAGTGTGAAATAACTCCTTTTCCCTCATCTATGACAGAAGCGGAGCAGGTGCTGGAGGTGATGGAAATTCGTGCCTTGGAACAGGGACAACAAAGCAAGACACTTACTTGTTGTCCTCTCTCTATTATTCAGGGAAACAGGTGAAAACTATGAAAATACTCATAGCAACTGCAAAGTGAATAATTCGAATTCACCTTAACCCTTCTTTGGTTCCTGTTGGCCAGCTGATGCAAAGCAAGTCCTTAAGCTCTGGTAGTTGGTCAAAGTTCTCTGTCCTACACTTGTGAGAGGTATAGAGTATATTTTGCAGAGTATATTTTTTCCCAGTAGATCCTTATGTGAGCAAAATTTCAATCTCAGCAGTCTGTTGGCAGTATCATGGGTGTCAACCCCATTTAAACAGGCTGGAAAAGAGCAGAGGATGGCATTTCAGCATAACCAGCAGCAACAGCTTCTCCAGTAGTGCTGCAGTTATTTTTACTTTTGCCATAAAACTGTCCAGGAGCAGGTAAAGGTACAAACTGACATCGCTGCTTTTAGTTACTGGAAGGAGCAGCTCCATTTCATTGATCTGGTGCTTGATCCTGGTCTCCAGATCGGCTGCAAGCTCCATTTCAGCCAAGCAAACCCAGCAGCATTAGTCCAGTGCAAAACCATGCAGTGATAACCACCCCAGATTTTTGCATCAGTGGTCAAATGATAGAATTAGTTGAGTACTATGTTCACTTAGAATTTCTGTTGTCACTATTTACAGACAGATCAACTTTAAGTCTGGTTTTCCCTGGACATTCCCTTCTTTTCTGCCAGTTGTGCTACTCAGATGGGATTTGAAGGTATTTCCTCAGAAAGATCAAATCTGTCCTGTACAAATCTGTTTTACAGCACAACGTATTTGTAGATGTAGAGAACCTCTGCTTATGACTTTTTGAACAGCTGTGGTAGAGCCAAGGGGAATATTATAGACCCTGAAAGTTACAGTAACTTGAGCAGCTCACACTAGTAAAGTGGAAACGCATTCCAGGCAGTGTGCTAATTCAGCTACACAAGACATCTCTTGCACAAAGTCTATTCTTTTACACAACCAGCCACAAAATACGAGCTCAGAAGTAAGCATAAAGAGGCTTTGAACAACACTAGAAGTTGAATAATCCATTAAAACCTAGATTTAGGCAAGCTACTACTGCTTTATTATCTTCTGCACAGCAACAGGCTATATGTCTAACACAGGGATTTCCCTTGGCTCAGAACTGAATTAATCAAAGATTCCAGGTCAACGATTTGTTCTTGCCAAAGGAAACAAAACTTAGGGAAGAAGAGTCGTGTCCAAGTTTGCAGTCGTACAATCAAGATGTGAACCCACCAAGAGTTCCTTAGACGTGATCTGCTAGGACTCATCCATTCCTCTTTCGGCATCCTGATTTTTGTCTTTGCATTGAACAGTTCTTAGAGTCTTTACAGAGTTTAATGCCTGTATCAGACAGAGAAGATCGAGATGCAGAGCCACTATATTGATTCTCCAGATGGAAACAATTTCTTCTATGAACTCTGCGTTATGATTCGTACTGCAGAACAATCAAGGCGTGTTATGAGCCAGGCTTATCCCATATTCTGTTACATCTACATTTGCTTTTATTCGAGCCTTAGCACTCTGTGATTGCGATCAGGTAACCCAGATGGAAACTGAACTGCATTTATACTCTTGCTCGCTGGCTGCCACTGGAGGTTAATGTTTCCTGCCTTGCACATTAATACCGTGCCAGTTATACTTGATTACATATTACTGCTTCAAGCAGGAAAAGTGTAGGACAAATTGATCGTTTTAAGCATCAGAAAGGTGGTTTTCATGTAAGGAAGGAACAGAAAAAATCCTCATCATTTATTCAGGAGTGAATTTCCTCCTCAATGTCATTCTGGCTTTCTATACATTTCGAGGTATGAGCCTCCAGAATCAGGGACAGCTGAATTCTGTAAATGCTAAAGCTGAGGGACAGGGCCAGAGGTTCGTTGATACAGACTGGCATCTTTAGGGATGACTTCCATGTCCCTAACGAAGTTTCACAGAAAGGAAAAGACCTGCTGCAACAAATCTTTTGTCCTAGATGGTTCCCAAGACGCCTTAGGAGATCAGACTGGGAGAAAACTATTGTTTTGTTCTGATTTGGCCATTCACTTCGGTGCCCTTAAAGGGCTCCTTTTAACCACATGTTGTCTGGTTTAGACAAAACGAGCTCAAGAGAAGATCATGAAGCAGCCTTTATCTTGAATAGCACGTGGCTGACATCTGAGGCAAGACACCAACACGAGGAGATAACACTGCCCAGCACACCAGCAACAGTTGATGCACCAGTGACCAGACCATCGCCAGACCCTTTCCTTCTTTGTTCTGCTCCACTCTTCCCAGACTTTGGACAAGAAGGAATTCATGGAGATTTCACAATCATTAATGAAGTCGAGGATGAAGTCGAAGGAAAAGGTGTTTACCGTATTCTTACCCAGCCATCCAATTCCACACCTATTAAAGGCTTTTGCTAACTAGTTGGCTTGAATCAAGTGAATGCAGAAGACCTAATGAGGCTGGAGGTGAAGACAAAGGTGTTTTCCATATGGAGAGAGGTGTTTCAGAGAAGACCTTTTGTAATCCTTCACTGAATATTTAAATGTTTATAATGCAGCACAAGGAGGGCAGCGCAGCTGCTTTGCTCTGGGCTTACTGCCATTGCTGTCTGCTGGGTGCAAGGACAACAAAACCTCCTCACACTGATCTCAAGCACACAGGGCGCGTCCACTCTGAACGTCCCTTTGCACAACCGAGTTTTTCCCAGAATGGCAGAAACCATTCTGTTCGGACAGAAAGCAGAGTGAAGGCAGAATTCAAGAAAATCTTCCTTTCCTACAATAGTTCACAAACAACCAAAGGGAGATAACAGAAAATACTCTGCAGTTGCACAACACCCGTGTTCAACCTCTCTTCTAATGAGTGCTGGATTGTCTCCACTGAATGAAGACTTGCAGCAGGGGAGATGCCATAGTGTTCATAGTTTGGTTGAAACACTCGCAAAGGCTATAAAAAGTGGCCAGCGATTTCATCCTGTGTCTTCAAGCTGTACGTGAGTTCCTTGGTAACCAGCTACTGGCTGAAAATGTTAATCTAATCTGATTTTGCTTTCATCTTTAGTTCCATCCCAAACTGAGAAAACTTTTCCCCCACCCCGCGGAAAGTTTGGAAAAAATATTACAGAGTCACCAAAACATTTGATTTACGTAAGTCAGTATCAGCCAGAAACAAAATAACAGGTTTCTTTTTTTTTTAAAATCTCAACCCTCCTTACAGTGAGGAATAAGGTCCAATACAGAGCTTCTAGGGACATTTAGCAAGGCTTTGCCATAGAGACCCACACTTCCCTGCTGACATTATTGGGAAGATGCACACCGCATTCTTTCACTGGCACATGTTTGTACCTATGGCATGTGCAGAGAGTGCGATGCAGAGATCACCAGCCTAGCGGAGACCCACACATCACAGGCTGGGGCCACGCAAGCGGACAAGCCTGGACCTGGAAGTCCAGAGGCCACGTTCATGCCATGCTGTACCGGTTGGTTCTATTGTTCCTGGAGCTGGGCAATTGACTGTGGAGTCAGCATGGGCATCTCTGGTCCAGTTCCAGGGCTCAGACACTTACAGTGGCACATTTAATCATACCTTCATGGTATAGGCGTGCCCTGAGTTCAAATGTGCCATAGGAATGATGAGCTGTGATGATCCCAACATCAGCTTTACAAATCTAAGCTCTCTCATGTTCAAATAGCACGATGCTCCTTAAGTAAAATACTTCTGATACAAAAGACTGGTAAAAGGAGACAAAATCTATATTTTTTAAAAAGATTATCAAGGAATAATATCAAACTCCCCCACTGTTTCTAGGGATCTAGAAAGGACATTGGAGTGAGTACTCAAGTGATTCCACAGAAACAGAATCTATGATTATTAGTTGACTCCAGGCTTAAATCTGAATCCCCAAGTGTTCACTGAGGACAAATCCACAAGCTCATGCGATAAGGAAAACAAGAATAATTCTTCACACTGTGTTTAACAACCACAGCGACAGCATAGTCAAATTTCAAGAGACTGCAATGACTCTACAGAGTAAACTCAGCATAACAAATAGATTGTCAGGAACCACAACCCACCAACTGGTATCAGAGGAAGAAATACTTCAGGCAGATTTACCAAAGTGATTACTTGGTCTTTCTTTTTTTGACATTCAGATTGGCAACGCTTGAAAGTCTTTTCATTTTCTAAGGGCGGACTTTCAGAATTTTCTAAAAATCAGGTCTTATTAAACACCTTTAAATGATGATTTATATATGAGACTTAGGGGTTATTAATTCATGTTGAGAAGGAAAATAAAACCTGTGTTAACCATGCTGCCACCACAGTTGATCCAAAATAACGTAACGCCTCTTAACGCTGCTGTACCAATTCACGCCGGCTGCTAAGGAACGCCCCATTCACGTAATTTGCCCAGGGCCAGGACTTCCAGCTGGGGTCTGGGATCTGGGCGCGTGACACGTTTATCAGAATAGATTCTCCAGTTCGTTGTGTCAGCTGTGATTAGTAGCCCAGGGTCTGACCTTCTCGATCCAGAGAGTCTCATGTTTTTAGCCATTGCCTGCACAACACAGATAAGCTGTCCACGCCGTTATTTATTTGTGACTGGAAACAAGGCATGGGAGAACGTGCCAGAGAGAGTGCTGTGTTCCCACAGCCTTCTTGCGTAAATATTTCTGTTTTGTCAGCAATAAAAGGTCTGGGATGCTGATGCAGAAGATAAGGGCGCAGCTGTGCCAGCTCCACAGGGTTGAAGCAGATGGACTCGGTGTGTGTGTGTGTGCTCAGTTCCTCTAAAGAAGAAAGAAGGACACGTGAAAGAAGTGGCCTCTACAAGCGCAAGCTGCATTTTGGAGCGTAGTTGTTTCCCACTGGCTTTCGACAAGGAGCTTGACCTCTCTTGCACTTCCAAGACCCAGTAAGTGATGCAATGTCCTCTTCTTAAAAAGGCCTGATCTGATTCAGCTCGGTTCCTAAATGCCTTTCTCAGTCCTAGAACGATACGTCTGGAGCCAGATTGTTTAAGTTGTGTGAGAGAGAGGGAAATGGGCCCCGCTCCATAGGATGCTGGTAATGGTGGAGGGCAGAAGACCTCTCCACTGCCTTGCTTTGGTGTTGTTATCAAGCCTGGAAGAGGGCTCATTCAGGGCTCAGGCTGTCTTACACCAGCTATTGCAGAGCTTCTTCCAGCTGCACTTGAAGTACGTCGTGTTGGCCTGCCTGAGAGCCTCAATGCTGGGCTGGGGATTTGTGCCAGTCTTGCTGGTGCTCAAAGACCTGCAGCCAAACGGGACTACGCACAAAAATCCAGATGCAAACACACCTCACAAATACGTATTGACCCGCCTGTGCGTTTAAATCGGCGGATATGTAAGAGCATGTACAGGTTGGCGCAGGTACGTACTTACTTCTGTATGCAAATTTGGGGTTAACATAATTATACCATATGTCCTCAAGTGACACTGTACAGATTTACTCTGATCTACATAGTACGCCTAGTCCTGTAGTGTATGTTTAGTATTGCTTCTTCTGAGGACGAGAACGCGTCTGGCGTTCATCAGTCTGAAACCGTCTGCACATACACAGCTGAACACACGTATATAAACACATGCACATAACTATAAATTTCTGTGTGTCTAAAGGCATATGCTGGTCCTGTCACAGAGACATCATCCCTAATTATCTATATATGTAAACACCCCTCTTTACCTACAGATACACACGTATATTTATGATTATTTTCTTCCTGTGGGAATAAAAGCAGAGTCAATTTTTAAAAGGTGAAGTAGTATAGCAAAATCGACATTTTTAATGATAAAATTGTGCTTTTTACAGGCTTTTTCTATAAGGAAATTTCCAGCCTTCACTCAGTTACACAGCTGTCCCTTTTTTTTCCGATATTTCTGACGTTTTCCCTAAAGCTGACAATGAAAACAACTCTTACTTCTAGTCAATTCTACTTTATATCTCTCATGATCTGAGTGGATTTTAATGGATATTCCAGTTACTAGTATCAAAAGGGACATAAGCTCCTTTGAAATAAATTTGCTCTTTCCACTATTTTTTAAAGTGAAAAAGAAAGAAAAAGAAAACAGTACTTTTGGTATCGATGGCTGTTTGGTACTTATAAGCTGACTGGATCTACACTACTTGGATATGTAGCAGTTCAGTAATGTCAAAGCCAAATATTGTATCACACCCTGCTTTGTTCATTGTCTGTTGTCTTGAACGTTTGACTGGATAAACGTATTTTTTCATTGATGCTATGGCTTTATTCTTCCGCGGTGTACTGATGGGATATTTCTACATCTTGCAAAATGTAAGTAATGTTTTCCTGGTTTCGCTTTTTGTTTCTCAATATTCTCTAGCAAGTCCTGGGTTCATGAGAAACAGACTTGTTTTGATGTATTGACACAGCTGTTGCAAAAAAAAAAAATCAATTTTTAAAGTAAAATATGACTCAGAGGAGCAAGATGCTGAGACTTTGAAGCTGGGTTCTTATCTTGCTGACATCTGTATAAATCAAGAATGCTTCAGTAGAGACGCACCAGGTCAACAGGAATTTCCTTGGGACTTTTCCTCTCTGCTGGTGTCTTTCTGGGTGAATTGCTATGCAAGACACTTCAAGTCTCTGATTCTCTTCCCAAACTCTATCTATTTTGAGGGTGTTATCCCAATCTCCATGCTGCTGGTCCAGAGGACATTAAGTCACACCTGACAGCTCTGTACAGATGTCCTTGGTGCCCAGGAACATCTTTGAAGGTTTTTGTGGGAACCACCTGAATGGAGATGGTTTATGTAAAAGAAGCAGTAACCCAATCGTGAAGTTTACTCTTCCGTTCTCTTTCATAATGTCTGATACAGCAAGGTCATGCAAAGACCAGGAAGCCCCATGACCTTCAGCTACACATCTCCCTCCTCCATATAGCAACAGGAATCATGGCTCTGTCCCTGCTCTCTCAAAATCTTGTGGGACTCAAGCTGATATTCTCATTCTCCGCAAAGTAGTTGTAGGACCTCAAAACATCGCTCACTATTACAGGGTGCTCCCCATGAAACTGAAGCGGCTGAAACCAATGCAAAATGATCCCAAAGTAAGTTGAGACTGGAAATGTAGACCAGCTATTAGCATGCAGGCAACTGCTGAGTGTCAAATCTCCAGTCCTGGAAAAAGGACTTGAATCAGCCTACGGCTTCCCTCTGTTTTCTCCATTCCTGGCATTTTTCTCATCTCCTTTGATCAGCTAAGGGCTTTTCAGTAAAGTCGTCAGTGCATGACAGTGGCTCACAACAATTCTGTGATGATGTAGACACAGACAATCTCTTCCTCTACCCTAAAATTTTTCTCCCATCTTCTACAGAGAATCAAAATTCGCTTTGTGTTCACATTTTGAGTAGTCAAGGCTGGTCTACATATTTTTAAAATAACCACGGTAGCTGGTTATCACACTAGTGGCTCCAGGAGAAGATAAACAAATTATCCTTAAAATAATTAGGAATGGTATGAACATGTCATCAGACTTTCACACTTTCTATGAAAATAAAATAATTTTAGCAATTTTATATCATTTTTTCCCCCAGACATTCAATTTCTAAAAAAAGTAGTATTCAGGTCAAACATCAATGTATCTTTATAAACAGACACAGTCATTTCTGGCAATGGAAAATTGTCTTAGTCTCCTCAATGGACAGATCTCGAAGCTGAACTACACTTCCCAGGATTCAGCTGTCTTCATTTACATGTTTGGCTGTAGTGAATTTTGGGAAATGCTGTCTATCCCATGGGTCCAGCTCATGAAGAAGAGTGGAAACATCTCAGCTTCAGTGTCCCTCAGGCTCTGCAGCCACATTTGGTTCTTGGTCAGAGTATTTTGGTGTTTGAGTTTTTGACAAACAAAACAAAATGCCATTCCCCTCCCATTTTCCTGAGGAAAAGTTCATTTGTTGTTGTTCTTAATAACTCCCTACAGAAATTTCTTTTTTTCTTTTTCCTGAATAGGAAAATTCCTCAGCACAGGCAGCGCCTCAGGACCAGACGCCCTGAAATGATCAAAGGACAACCCTTTCCTCCGCACCACTTAAATCTGACCGGTTTCTCATGCAACACACCAAGCCTTTTTCTCCAGATCAGCTAAAGCTTAAATATCCCTTTCATGTGCCAAAAGGAGTTTCTGGTCTCAGAAGGAGCCATGCAACCCAGTGACAAAATTAGAAGTTCACAGAGGGAAAAAAATAACAGAGGAAAAGCATCCTCTAGTTCTGGCTTAGCTGGGAGAATTAATCTGCTGAAATTCTGTAGTTTACTCAGAAAAGAAACACAAGGCTTTTTTTTTTTTTTTTTTTTTCCTTTTTTTTTCCCCCCGAGGAAACCAGAGAACGGTTTTAAAAACACCAAACCTTCAGCATTTTCACTTAATTACAGGGTAGGAGTTGGTAAGGGCACAGCGTGGCTTCTTTTTTGTGCTGCTGGCTGCATTTTTTGGTGGCTGTTGTTTCATATTAATGTTTTAGGCTCAGATTTTGTTTTGTTTTTTCTGGTTTGCCTTCTATTTTGGACACGTTCTGCAGCAACTCTATCCTTCAGTTTGGGATATTGCTGGGGCTTTTGTTCAAGTTTTGTGGGGATTTCTTTGTCTGAATGCTGCAGAGACTCAATCGACTCAGCCTAGGCAGCAGCCAGAGTGGGCACAGGTATCAAAAAAAAGAAGTTAAACACCTAGAACAGGAAGGGGGATTAGTAGAAACACATAAAATACATGGTTTTCCAGTTCTTTATCTAATGCTCTTTTTGTATAGGTGTAATTGCAAATAAATCCTTGTGCACATAAGCCTGTCTCGATGTCTTTCCTGAAAGACATGGCAGTATTTTGCTAACCTTCCGCTGTGCAAAGCCAACACAGAAGAGCTTGCCCAGATGCCAGGGAACCAAGTGCCAGAAGAGAAACTGCAGTATCTGCTCACCTTGGGTGCAGAGAGGCTGAGGAGACCTTGGCAGCCTTTGGTCTCCATTTTGGGTAGGATCTCTAAAATTGCGGCAGCTCAGGAAATAATTCGGTACAAGTGACCTTTTGGCTTTGGATGACAAAGGCCTGGAGCCCTGAGAAGCAGCTTGAAGTGGTAGGGATTGAATGGTGGTGTGGAAATCACTGGTGGCGGTGTAGCCATACACATCATTTTGTGCAGGATCACCAGTGGAACTCCCCTTTGGCCTGGAGCAGTGGTGGTCACTCAGTTAAGAGTGAATCACATTCAACACCCTATTTTCTCCAAATCTGTTGCTCTCTTTTCCCTATCTGTCCAACTCCCAAACATCCAAAAACACACGGAGGTCAACTAAAATCACCTACAAAACCCACCCTCGGTCCTTTCTCTTTACCCTGAAGATGTATTTTTTTCACCAAGCGTCGTAGTTCTGCCTTCCTCCCAGCAGGATGAACCCTGAAATTCAAAACTTAAAATATTTTCTTAAAAAAAAAAAAACAATAAATATATATTTGTACAGGCTGCTTACAGGCCTCGGAGAAAAAAATCTCTTCTTAGAGACTTTACAGTTGTGCAAGAGCTTTAGACTTTTATTTGCTTTTGCTCTTCAATAAAAAAAAAAAAAGAGAACAGTTAAAGAAAAGATCCAAAGGCTTTCAATCCCATCAGATGCTCTTGTTAAATATGGGCATGTTTTAAATGTCTTAATAACACGTCTGTGTCTTGAATTCTTGGAGTCTTGAGGAAACTACCTAGCTAAGTGGAAATGTAAATAAAGGCCATTTGCAGCTAACAAAATGAATAATGGCATTTTGCATTACCCAGCAATCCCAGATACCCTGGCCTAGCTATTACCACCCTCTTTGATTGCTCAGCCAGACCACAGAGTCCCCTGCAAGCCAAGAGCCGTCCCTTCTACTGCAGTTACAGCAGCCTTCCAAAGATGATTGTAGCTGGCAGTCTATTCACGCAGCCATGGTGTGCTCAAGTGGCAAAGCGTAGCAGAGCCCCTACAGTTGGGCTTCAGGATGAAAGAACCCCGTAGTTACAGATCTGTCTTTTCCAGTTTTGCATCCTATCACACCAACCACACATATATTTCCACTTATTTTTGTCTTGTCCTGTAAAAGCATGAGAGGGAGAAAGGAGAAAGAAGAGAGAAAGGGGAACAGATCCACAGCATTTGTTTTCCTTTCCGTAAGGCTCATTGCTTCCAACAACGATCATTAATGTTATAAAGAGCTCATGAAGAGCCCCAGACAGTTCCCACAGCTGTTTCCAGACATCTTAGTTTGCTGACCTCAAGAAATAGCCCGATAGTAGGCTCAAAGTGACGATAAACATATTAATGTTCGTATTACGACTGTTAATAATACTGCTGGTTTAGTTCCCTAAAGACCAGAACTCATTTTGCCAGGGAACATACCAGCTGTGAGGACCAAATTCTGGTCATTTGCCCAACACACTCAACTATGGCACCTCAGGGCAAGAGGGCAATGAATCATTCAGCCAGTGGGTTGATTTTACCTGAAGTCAGGCTTCAGTGAGGCCACGGGTTTTACTGACTCCTCATCAACAGGCAAATAGACACATTCAGAGGCTGCTGCTGTGATGACTAGACCAGGGGGGACACCATCAGTCTATTCTTGTTGATGACATCAGGAGCACCAGTAAATGCCTGATATTGGACTCTTAATGTTTAGATAGCAAAAGTTGGGTGAGATGACTCCCACCATTTCTATCCAGGACTGCCAGATCCTGGCTTCTCCACAGCCACTGGAGAGGAATGGATGTGACCCCTGTAACAGCTAGATTGATGCAGCCATGAGGAAAAAAAACCTACGTGGTCCTACAGAGCCTGCAATCTCAAAAACAAAAGGAGGGACAAGAAAGGGAGGTGACATGTTTTGCTTAAAGTCTGTGTGAAATCTGAGACAGGAAGAGAATTCCGATGAAGAGACACCAAACATTTTAAAGATAGCCAGTTTTCAGTAAATTGTCTAGAAAAATTTACAAAATCCATAAAATCTTCCAAAGGTGTGTTCCTCATAGAAAAATATGCCAGTTACGCGGATGTCCTGGGAGATGTTTGTCCTCATCCTTGGAATGAGAGTCAGAAAACATTCAGCTCAATTTCATCTTCCTATCCTAAACACCTCCACTGTCTTGAAAAAGGATTGTTTAGGCTGTCAATTAGGTCGGGATTTGTCCCATGAGCCAGTCAAGCCCAGGCAAACAATATTCCTTGATGGATCAGGTATTCCTAACACTTCCATCTCCAAAGGGGTTCTAGCCTAATTTCAGACATCTGCATGTTCTCACCTAGTATAAACTATGCATCTCAGTGTCCATTGTAATGAGCAGGTTTATACCCATGAAACAGTTCATCCCAGGACAGTTGTTTAAGGTCACACAGAATCAAAGAATGTCAATGAGAAGAGATTAATAACCTCCATAAGGAATCTATTAATCTTCATTTACCCTAGAGGAGTCTGAATGATGAAATGGGGCTAGAGAAAGTCCCTTTGTTAGATCAACAAGTCTAACTGTGAGCTACCTGCATCAGCACGTTTTAATGGCACCATAACCACTCCCTGTTGTTTGTTTCTTCGATTGCTTGTCCTACACCTGGGAAAAGCACTTCATGTCTCAAGACTTTGAAGAGAGCTTTCTCATCTGACTGGCTTCACCTGTTCAACCTGTATGCTTGGAGGAACAAAGGTAAGGAGCAATGCTCGTTACTGTCCAAAATCTCCCTGAGCCAGGGAAAAGCTATTGATGGAAGTCTGCATAAGCTTGAAAGAGTAGAAAATTGGAAGTTCAATACTGGTCAACACAGAAATGCCATGGACATACTGTCTAACACATACTGAGCATCCGCATCAACGAGACAGAAGGTCTGAGTGTCTGATGTAATTATCTCTGTGTAGCTGGAAACCTGAAAGTGTGACAAGTGACTGGGTTGGAAAAGGGAGAACGGATGCATGGGGGAAGGGGAAAGGGAAAGGGAAAGGGAAAGGGAAAGGGAAAGGGAAAGGGAAAGGGAAAGGGAAAGGGAAAGGGAAAGGGAAAGGGAAAGGGAAAGGGAAAGGGAAAGGGAAAGAAAAAAGAGAAACCACAAACCCAGCAGTACTACTTTACAGCTTCTACGCTAGGGTCACCTCGTATGAGCTTGATCAACCACAACTGATGCAAGTCCTGATGCTGATTTTCACGGACGTTGATGAGATCATACGAGAGGAGAGCCGTTCCCCTATGATGAGGGGTGTATCCGCTTGAAGACTCAACGCAACCCTTCATGGCTTGCCTAGCAAACAGAACTAGCCATCCACTCGAGGCACAGCCTTCTCCGTAGACATGACTGAGGTTTAACCAGCACAGCAGAAAAGCAGGGAAGCTAAAGAGGAGCTGGATGTCGCACTTCCAGCCTCCTGAATGCCGCTTAAGAGAGCCTCAGATTCCAGTGCCACAACCCACACACAAGATTTTAATTTTCTAGCACACACATAAAACCACGCTCCCAAAAGAGGCTGGGGTTGTACCTATGTCATTACAGCAATTGCAGGCACAAAGCGGGGACTTAAAGTATGGGTGGCTTTTTTTTTTTTTACAGCGTAGTACACTGCTGTCCCTTCTAATTAAATGCAATCAAAGCAGTCATTTGTGTGAGAAGCTTTTTCAAAATTTAAGCCCTCAGATTGTCAGCTCCTAAACCAGTATCACAATGCCCCACATATATTCCTAGTTCTTATAATTACTGAAATTATGGTCTGCCTTGGACTGTACAAATGCAGAGTAAGGGGAAAAAGAAATGAGAGCTATTGCCCACCCCTAAAGATCAGCTAGACCCAGGAAACTCTACCAATAGCCAAGCTATCCTCTCCTTAAACACTTCTAGATGGGTGTCCACAGAAGGCTGATATCAAAATATAGACGATATTGCAGAAACCTAACGCTACCTATTTATATAGTACAGAAATACTGATATAAAGGGAATTTTACGGACAGTAAAGGCCCATCTGGAAAGAGTAAGAGGAGCAGAACTGAGCCCTTCACTAAGATTCCAGCCTGGATTAGGTGTCCAAGTTTAAAACATTTGGCTAATAGTACTTGGAGGTCACTAAAGCAGTCACAATTTAATTTGACCTTGCAACTAATAACAGAATTCTGATAATATAGACATAAAATCAGTAGTTTCTACTTTGAGTCTAGTGGAGCTACCGCTGGGATAATATTTTTGCCGACATGGGACAGGACACTGGGTTCTGGTTTCAATGCTCTTTGCTTTGTGAGGCTCTGCTGGGTGACTGGCCCCATTGTTCAATATTGAGGCGGATGCTCTGAGTCACTTCTCGTAGAAAATCTGTTTTCTATAAAGAACTGACAACCCCATGAGTCATTTACCTTTGTTACCAGTTGGAACCAAAGGGGTGATGGAGGGCAGGGTACTGAAAGCAGAAGCTGGCTTCCTCTGGGAGATAGTGAATTTGATCCTCAGCACAGCCCAAAACAAGAGGAGCTCCAGAAAGGACATGCACAAGCCCTGTGCTAATGCACCAGATTTGGGCTAGGAGTTCCTTCTGGCCCAGAAATAAAGAGGAGAGCTATTATGAGTTGCTAGGGGAAAACATGCCTCAGAGACAGCCCAAAAAACACTAACCAGGCCACGATTGTAACCCCATTTCCCATGGGGATTAGTAACCTTCAGTTACTCCGTGGAGGTCCTACTCAGACAAACAGACTTCTTAAGCGTCATGTCATATGTCCAGCATGGCACTCTGAACGGTGTGATAAGGGATTACACCTTTGCTCACATATTGATCCAGCTACATTGACCAAGATTTGAAGATATGGTCAGCAAGGGCAGCCTATGTTCCACTCTTCTTTGCTTAATCTTCACCTACCTGATTGTGTTTGAACAGATCCAGAGCTGGCACAGATCACTTTGGGTTGTTTGGACATTATCCCTCCTTCTTTCTCCAAATCACAGACACGCAGTCCAGGGCAAAGTCTATCCCATTTCTGGCAACAAAAGGGATCTAAAAGCATTCCTGCTGCAACATCCACCTGGTTTCTCAGCTCTGCACTGGGCTCTGAGAGAAACACTCTCTGGTTGCCTGAGCACGGAAATGTCTACATTCACAGTCTGGGTCTGGATGGGATTCCCTTTGTGGCTTCAGAAAACCCCTGTCTGAGAAAAAGATAATAACTGGAGAAGAGCCCAAGCCACAGAACTGGGATCTGAACTCATCTGCTTAGATTTGTTCATCTGCTCCCTCCTGCAGGAGCAAAACCGCTGCAAGGCACCTGCTGAACGAAACTGATGCTTGGCGTAGGGAGAAAGAGCCCCGCAATGATTAAAGCCAGTTGTGCTCAGCCACAGAGGAAATCAAACTGTGTCCATGGCCTTCAGGGGGTTGTTTTCATATGACATGAACTCTCAGCCATACTGTGTTTGTTTTCTGCCTGGTCCCCTAAGGACATGGGGGTATGTGCTCTGCCTGTGATTTGATGCATGGAGGAACACCTCTCCATCCCCTTGCTACATCCCCTCACAGATTTCACCCCATGTGCCAGTGACAGCTAAACTTGAGATAAACTCCTACAAGTTTCTACAGGGCCTGATGAAAATCAGCATCCAGATAGACCCAAGAGGCTTGACGACTTCTTCCCTCTAAAGAAAAGCTGTGATGAGAGCTGCAACTTTAATAAAGACCAGCGAGATCACGTGGAGGAAGATTTATAGAGTCTTGAACTAAGATAAATGTGTCTTCTTAGTTGGAAGAATCCACTCCCAGCCCCAGAGGAGCCTCTGATGCTCTGTAAGGTAGGAGCTCACACGCGGCCTCCTGTACGATTCAGTGAATAAAATCAACCAGCCTTGAAACTGGAGAGCAGATATCCTGGTTTCCACTGCACATAAAATGGCTTTATTTTGTATGAGTGGAAGAATTTTTAGTCAGCTAGGGTTTTTGAGCTGTGAGACCACTGATGACATATTTTCAAGCATTTTCACTAAATCCTTGAAAGTTTCAAGATCTTTTTAGCTAAAAGAAAGTTTATTTTTAATAAAGGCAGAGAGAAAGCGGAGAGGAGGGATAAAGTGGCTGTGTACTCACCTAACTCCAGGGTGCAGGATTTGAAGAAACCTAGGATCAACCAATTTGGTCTCAGTGAATTTCCACCACCCACTGCCAGTTCTGCCTTGAAATAAATGTTGCGATAAGCACTGACAAGTATGACCCTCTTCTCCCCAAAATAAACGTAACAGGATTTCTGTGGTGTATGCCTGGCACTCTGTGAGAAGATCAACTTCTGCAGAAAATATTAAAGAACAATCAAAGAGCGAGAAATTCCTGTAAACTTTTCCATAACAATATTTCTCAGGATATGAGCCAGCTGCAAAATTGAACGCTGAAGAGATAACCTTTTGGAGTTATCAAATGCGTTGTCCCCAGAAAGGAGATTTCATGTTTCTGACGATAACAAACTTTTGCTATCAGATCAAATAACTCCTCTGTGCCTGAGCTGCAGAAATTTCGGAAGAATTAGTCTTGGCATTCATCATTAAAAGGGGAAGAAGTGCTTGGATGGTATGGCCATTTTCAGGCTGAGATAAAAGCTGGATTGTGAGTTATGTGAGCAACATAGAATTAGACACAACATATACCAGTGAGTGGACTGTGTGTGCCTCTGTGTAATTTACTGCCATCTCATTGATGTGGTCAAATTGGAGTATTATTTGTAGGCATATTACAAATCTTTGCTGGCTTTAAGGAAAGGAAACATTTACATTGGCCAGACATTCAGGATAATAAATCAAAAACTCAGCAATCCATTAAAACAATGTAGATAGGAACCTGAAGGCAGATTTCTGGACAATTTTCAGAGCCTCTGTTAGAGAGAAATTAAGCAACAGAAGGGCAGGGAGCTTGAAATACTGATGGTGTTATTCCAAAACCTTCTTTGAATGGACAAAAAAGATCTTCTCTCACTGTGGGTGGGTGCAGAGGCTGTCCTGTCGCCTGCTGAGTTCCTGTCCCACAAAACAACAGGGATGGGCCCCCCAAAGGGCAGAGAGTCTCTGTCATATTCTTCCATGCTCTGCCCATCGCAGTAGGATCAAGGAGAGATCAGGTGAACAGGGGTTTCAGATTGTGTAGGATAACCTTGTCATGAAATGGGGTGTCCACCTGGCCAGAAGGATTCAAGGAACATACAAGAAAGCTTTTGGCCATCATCTACATGGCCCACAGCATGCATCATGCGTGCCATGACCACAGCAGAGAGAAAGTCTTGGGTGAGATGGCCTTGAGATGGGGGAAAAGGAAGCTCAGAGTCCCACCAGGTGACCAGATAAAATCTAACATGTGACAAAATGCACAGCCAAGCCAGGCCGTTCAGAAGGGGACTTCTCCACTGCAGCTGTGGTGAGACAGGAGGTGGACCAGCAGCTCTCCACGGCCAATTTTTCATCCAAAAACCCAACGTTGCCTTCGCCTGTGCCTGCGTAATCGGAAACCGTTCTGAGAGGGGACAGCGGTGCAAGAGAGCTTGTCTGTTTGAAGTCTGACCTTATAAATGATTTGCAATGAGCCTGGACCATTTTTACACCCTCCAGGCCAATGTTTTGAGGCCCCAGGAACTGACAGTGGAAATTGCATGACTGGTTTGTTGGAGATTCTCATGGTCATTATTTTTAGATCATCTGTGTGTGGTGCAGTCTTTACCTCAGTTTGGTATGAGTCAGTTGGAATCAGCTACTCCATTATGTTATACAAAAGCTCTTATTTTCTCTTAAAACTCTGGCAATGAACTTACCAGAGTGCTGTCAGCTTCCTTGGCTCTAAGTGATAACTGAACTACATAGTGCCAGATGTAAAATGCGTTACAAAAATGTGCTCAGGGGAAGAAAGGAGCTATAAAATATTTTGTAGGTACGACACATGGCACTGCAGCAGACGGGAAATGGATGGGGCTTTTAAGCTGAACAGACTGACGGGAGCTACAGAGGTGCCAGAAACAGTGATGCTACTGTAAAAAGAAACCAAAGGCCACATGCAGTTGCAGCTTAATGGATAAAATTCCGTGTTTCCAATGCTGAGTTAAAATCAATAAAAGGAGTACGTAAGATAAATGCTTAAATCAATTATAAACTGGATAACAGTACTTGAGGAATAACACTAATAATCTGATAAGCTCTTGATCTCCTCACAGAGGGTAATTGTCAGAAGTGCAAAAAAATCAAACCAATTAAGGAAGGATTGTTGTCCTCCTGGACACAAGCCCTTTAACTCTTCTGATTACTTGCTTCTGTTGGGAAAAGGAGGCTGGATTACAAAAGGAAAAAAAAAAAAAAAAAAAAAAAGGAAAGAGATTGCCAGTAACACTTTTCGTCTTTATGACTATTTCTTTGCTTTTACTCATAATGAATATTAATTCCTGCTCTTCATGTCTTCTTAACTAAGTCCAGGTCTATAACGCTTTTACTACCCAGAGTAAAATCTAAAAAAAAAAACCTCTTCCAGTCTCATGCAGGCATAGAACTGCTTCTTTCGCCCAGATAAAATTCATTCAGAAGAAAAGTAGCATTTGTGAGTCCTGGGACGTGGTACGACAAGCGCTCACCATCACCAGACAAGGATGTTCAAGGCGCCACAAGGGTGCCACAAGAGGAGACGCAGGGTTACGTGGCATCACACCTCAGCAATTCCTTGGACACTGAGCATTGCTAGTTACTTTGGTTAGTGATGTTGCCGTAAGGAGCTGCAATTCTAAATCGTATTAATTTGAATTGTCAATTATTGTTATGCCGGGCTGGAAAAAGCCGACACAGGGAATTGTTCCTTTAACAGACTCTGGCATAATCCAGCTGGAATGGCCTGTTCCATTAGGCACAGTTCATGCTGTGCAATGTGGAGGAGGTAAAACTCAGACCAGTCGAGGTGACCTGTGCCAGACATTTTGGCTTTGCTTTTGGAATAAATCAGATAAACACACGTCTGAGAACAGAATTTCTACCTGCAAAAACAGTGCACTACATAGGATAAGAGATGACACATTAGACTTAGTGGCAATGAACACAGTTAACTCTTGCGATACCACGCATAAAGTGGAAAATTACCTCAGCGTGCAAGCAAAAGAAGATATTTTAACAGCCTTCTTCAGTTTTGGAAATATCTCTGTCAAGTGTTGAGACCTTTCTATTGGTTGGAATGGAGCCTAGCTTAGATTAAACATTTATTTAGACCCTCCACATCGATCTTGAAAGATTTTCAGGCACTTAAAGATTCAGGCAGTTCTCAGCAGAGGAGGAAAATGGAAATAGTTCCATGAAGACCTATCTTAAGAAGGGAGGGGTCTTACCCAACTTCTAAGTAGCTAAAAAGTAAGAGAGAGAAATTTTGAATGTCCATAAACGCTTCCAACTTTGACCCAAAAGTGTGGGCTCTTCTGGCTGTTGCATGGACTTGCACCACCCTTAAAGAGAGACAAGCCCTGCTGTACAAAATTAGACACCAGCCCTTTAATAATTTTCAGAGGGGTCCACTCACTCAAATAAGCCTTATGGAGCTCATCACTAGGCCAGGACCTCACAGTTCTGGACCCAGCGGTATTTCAAAGCAGAACATTTGCAGTGTGTCCAAGTTCTAAGAACTGGCTTCTCCATTTGCCAAAAATCGGGGATTGATTTATTCTCTTCAACCATTCACACAGCAGTTCCTTTATCACTCCTCTGCTCCATTAGAAGAGAGGTGGTCCATATCTTTTTTCCCAGAAAAGTTGCCAAAAACATAAGCTATTTATTTCTAAGAAGAGTAAACTGTCCCTGGACAGCTGTTAACAACCATCTCTTAGAACGTCTGATGCCTTTTTTGTCCTTTTTCTTTAAGCCCTTGGGTTTCACCAGCCCTGCAGCCCAGTCTTGAAGCTGTGCCTGTTTCCTATAACTCTTTTAAACAGTATCTTAGGAGAGAGTCTCAGCTGAACTAAATCAGTTTACCTCCACTGACCTCAAAAGGCCGAAGTTGATAGATACCAGCCGAACACCCCTATCTCATCCCAAAGGTTCTGCTGATTTACACATGCAAAGGTCTGAATCGGTATCTCAAATGCCTGTGTTGCTTTTGTGACAGACCTTTGGCTGCTCTTAAAGTTCACCATCCTCTAGGAGCATCTCGTAGTAAACCTGGCCAGCAGCACTGGGTCAGAAAGAAAATCAAGGCTAATCTTGGAAACAAGGACCTTTAATGGACTTAATTCAGGAGACTTTTCTGTAGAGGAGTCCAAAATTCCTCCTCTTTCTCAAAACTGTTTTCCAGGACTTTTTTTGCCCCTTTTGGGTGTTCTCAGGTATCTATAAACAACATTCCTTAGAAAATCCCTTCGTATACAAGCAACTAATTCAGCCACACCTTTGCACTCGCCTTCTTCACTGGGGCTCAGGTACAAAGTCCATTGACTTTAAAAGGATCCAGTCTTGAACCCCTGAAGTATCAGCCTTTTGATTAACCCTGCCCAGCATCCATTTTCCCTCTTATGTAGCAAACCCACATTGACTTAGGCACCTCGGAGACAGAAGCAAGCAAGGAATGGAAGGCTGAAGGCGGGAAAGAAGGGCAAAACATCAAAAGCTTTGCATCCCATTGGGCTTTGGTTTTATTACTGCTATACTCGAAATGTGAAATTCTTTCTGAAGATAATAGCATCTGTTTCTGTGGCACCTCTCTCTCATCTGGGGCTGTGCTTCATTTCCACTCCAGCTTCACAAGAACACTCCCACAGGAATGCCTTTCTCTTTCTCCTGTTTGCTAATGACAGAGCTAAACAAACAAAGGAATACATCAATCACTGTGATTATCTACTTGGAGCAGTCACTCCCTCCTGCTTTGGTGACTGTCATATCAAGCACTTTATGACAAATATCCAGTTTGGCTGAAAACCAGAATGTCTCTTAGGACAAAAAAATAATAAAGCTACATTATGTTTTACCCAAAAGAGGCAGGGGTGTCACACAAAAAGAGAAAAGAGTTCATCTTGATGTAAGCAGCAGCTTGATAAATTCCTGGGGAAATTTAAATTGCAGGCTACACTATAATCCCTGAACTCAGTGAGCCGGGAGGCTTCTTCTAATCATGAGTGGGAAACAGGTGAAAATCTGCACAGGTCTTGGTGGCAGTCTATTTTATTTCACTGCAGGAAGAACGACTTCTGGCCTCACACCCACCCAGCTCTGCAGCAGTGCTCAAATTTCTGAGGATTAAGATGTTCCTTTGTTTGCATCTGAAATCCTCTTAGGAAAGCGGAATGGCAGGGATGAGAAAGTAAAAGTATCGTGCCCATTCCTCTGCAGGGCCGTATCCTCATACCCCAGGCTTGTGTCAAGAACTCAGGAGGGCAAGTTTTAAGGCTTGGTTCTGCCAAAAACATGACCTCGGTCATGATCAGACAGGAAGAGAGATACTCTGTTTGAGTTGCCAAAATAAGAGAGAAGATACAGGCAGGAGGGAAGGAAAGGGGGAGGAATCTGTGAGAGGGACAGTTTGAAGAGATAAGAAAGCAGTGTGCAAATGCACTTCCCACACAGACCTTCTCTAGCACATCTCCAAGACCAGAACTCTGTGTTAAGGGGCATCTCCCAAGCAGAAGAGCACACACGGAGGGGTGTGGTGACAGAGACACGACACCACAGCTGTATCTGACACCTCGGGTAACGTACATTTTTCCTCAAGGCTCCTGTGTGGATTGCACGCACAGCCCTCTCTTCACGACTCTATTTATGTCTTTACGTCTAAAGTTTACAAAGCACTTTCAGTTGGGGTGGGCTGCAGACTACCCGGAGAGTTTGAAGTCAGTAGAACCGCTGGGTTGTCTCATCCAAACTCTTCATCACAGGCCACAGACGACAACGCCGTGGGAAGAGCTGCAACAGCGAGATTCAGGGCGAGCGTCAGGTGAGCTTGAGTTTCACACTGAAACGGCACCCTTAGGTCTGCAATAGCCCAAGAGGAACAGACTGCAAACCTGTGAAAAACACTGCAACAACAGAGCCCCCTGCCACATGAAATCAAAGGGAACGAAGGGAATGTCCACGTGCTGATCAGGTGCTAATCACGGCTGTCCTGAGGCATGGAGCAGACTGACTGGTTCCTTCTGAAAGAAGACTGTCATTTGTTTCCATATTAAAACAAGCCTGTCCAAAGACTGTCAGGAAGAGCAAGGGGAGCTTCACCTAGGACAAAAGTTTGAAGGGAAACACTGAGGGAATTCAGGCTGTTTTGAAACACTCAGCTCTGTGGGAATGTCCGTTCGGGAGGCAGTGATACTGCTGGGGTCCCCCCATGACGCCGCTAGAGACTGGCGTGGGAGGAGAGGAGCCAGTCCACTGTGCAAGATGTTTGCCACAAGATGGAACAACCCAGATAAATTGTGAATTGTTCCTTTGATGCTTATGTGAACATGGGGTTCACATAAGCATCAATACAGTGATGAAAAAGGGAAAAAAAATATTTATTTGAGCACGTCACCAGTTTTAAAACTGCTACCAGCCTGAAGAGCTGTGAAACTGTGCTAAACGATCTCTGACCACATACAATGGACCACTAAGGTCCTCTAAATCAGGGCTGCTTGCTTTAGAGACATGATGGAGGATGCGGAATTTCCAGTCAATGCAAATCCAATATGGAAAGTGAGGAGACCAGGGCTTGAGGAAAGTTTTGGGTCCTGACTGCGAGAACAGAAATAGCCACGACTGGAAAGGCAGGTCAACTCATTTACGGCTAGATCCTCATCTCTTTGAGCTCTCCATAAAACTCCCACTGACCTGAGTGCTGAACAAAAGTAGTCTGAAGTTCAAAAGCACGCATGGATTTGATTTAGAGCAGGAATTGTGTCCTCATGAAAAATTATGGCAATATCTCAAGTTCTTCCCTCCCTTTTCCCTGTTATCCTCACCACATCAGTGACTGGACTGCAGGGTCCCGCTCCAGTGGGAGGTTACTTTTCAGATGTCAGATACGTGAAAACTTCTCATCTTGTGCTATGAAATCAATGATGCGATAAATTAATTTAGACTCTTTCTGTGGCTGGAGGGAAGGAGACTGGATGAAAGAAGAAAACAGGACTCTGTGTTGTTTTGTTTTGTGGTTGTTGAGGTTTTTGTGCTTGTTTTATACTACCCTTCAGGATTTTTGAAGGCAAAAGGTTGAAACGTGTAGATACTTCATACAAAGCACATGTTTAGATAAAAGAATATACTGAATTTTTCTTTCCCTATCCTTAGTCCCTCTTCCCACTCTGGAAAGAGACAGTAAGAGCCTAAGAGTATCAGTTAGTAACACACCAACACATACACAGAGGCATGGTAAAATGCTCACCCCCTTTTAACACCCCTTCCAAAGGCCAAAACCCACATTTCCAAGCAGGCAGAAACCTCGTGAAGAGCGAAGTCGCAGGAAGAACCTTGACTTCAAACCTGTGTCCTGAAACAAGAGCTGCCATTGTACTAATACTTTCTACATGTCTTGAACAGAGTTCATGCCACCTAGGCTAAGAAGAGCCCTGGATATCAGTTCTGGGTCAGTATCCTCTGTTTTGCTGCCTTCTGGGTCCTATAGCTTCAGCAGAAGTTCATCAGACTTGAGATGTTTGGAACAAACTATGATAAACTCAGTGAATCAGCATGTCCCCATGTAATGTTGCCTGGTTAGAAAATTTCTCCACATTTTCTCTTCTCATTAGGACAGCCTTCCTCTACCAAGTAAATACTGTGCTTGGGAGGCCAGCTGCTTCCTTATGGATGCTCCAGAAAAACTGCCTATGTTTCTGTGACAGAACAGCAAAGGGAAATTGCATAATAGCTGTAGGTCTACTGACCGGACAAGAGCTGCCAAAGATATCCCTATCTAAAAATCTTCAAAGTATGACAATTACCCTCACTTGGCAGCCCAAGATGAGGGGATCATATTTCTTCCAGACCTCCCACTAAAATATGCAACAACCCCACATAAGGCTGTGTTTTTTTATTGGGAACCCTTTGAAGCCATTCATCTTGCTACAAACGAACTCTGGCGTTATTAATCCTCATAAAAGGACAGGGCAAGGAAGGCAAATATCTTCTGACAATGACAGTGCTTCTTTGTACATTGGCCTTATTGACAAAATTGACAAAAAAAGCCAATTGCCACCGCAGTTCAGCTGTCATCGCTGCGGAAGGACCCGTTTGATAATTATGATTGTTATGGCAGTGACATTGTGAAAGTCAAGCACTTCAGGGTGCAAAAGGCCCTCCAGGAGGAAACAAAAGATTCTTCACCCTGCTGTAGGTGCACAGTCAGTTGGTTACATCTCACCTCTTGGACACCCTTTACAATCAACAGAAAAAAATGTCTGATGAGTCCTTAAGTATCTGCTTTGGGAGAACATGCCGAGGCTACACCAGCTCCAGTGACTAATGCAGTTACTTAGTCTTGGGAATCTAGTGACACTGGACATGCTCCAGGATATCCCACCCAAATTCCAGCTGCTGCTCCAAGAGGTTGTAAGGCTTTCATACACAGTGTCACATCTGCCAGTCCATGTGAAGGTCTCAGATAGCCTAGGAAGTGTCAAACGTCAAAACCTACCTGTGCTTAGGGAACTGTGTGGAGTCCATTCACCATACAGTGACATCTACATCTGACCTCGCTTAATACTCGATGGAAATTCAGTGAGTCTCCTTAATGAAGTGAACACTGAGAGTCTCTTATTCTACATATTAGAGTTACAAATACTACATATTCTTATTCTAGCAGTTGTCCAAACAGATCAGATAAACTGAAGACTGTCGGTAAAGAATGCATAGTGTGAACCAACCTTGCATTGGGAAGGAAGAAGAACAAACAAGGCTTCCCATTCTCAGGGTTTCTTTTTAACTAGATTGTACAGTAACTGATGTCAAGAAATAACTGTTTTTACATCTATTTCACACAAGGATAAGGGCTACCATTCAAACTGTCAGCCCTTAGCACCGCTGTGGTTCCTCTCTACTGCTCAAAGCACAGATGAACATTTCAAAATTATTACCACCATCTCACCTTTCAGAGGGTTTATCATTTGAAAGCCACAACAGTCAAGATTACAACACAAACAGAAATACTCAGGTACGCAGCTTTCCCTTAAGGGAAGTAGGAATCCAAATTCTGCACTGAAATGCCTTTGGGAACCCAGTCTGGATCCACTTCAGCACCTGATCTGTCTTCTTTCAGCCCAGACAGTTTCTCCCAGACCTGACTCCGTGAACCTTCTGGCTGGTCAAAGCTAGAATGGGAACTTGGGTGGGGGGAAGACTAAACAAAGGCTGTTTTGGACATCAAACCTGGGGGACACCAAGTATGGGGAATATCAGCTGACTTCTCTTGCAAACTTATCATCAACTTGCTATCATGACACTCTCAGTGAAAATGCCAGAGAGCAAAAAGCTAGGAAATATGCAAATGTGGCACCTCTATGTCATTGACGGTCTGTCTAACCGTGTTTGAAGGATTGGTTGTTCACTGCTGGCCCCATAATTTTCACTTGGTGGACTAGGAGATACTACTCAACATGTTCACAGCCTTTCTGTGTTCAAAAGCATCCAGAAAAGTCCAGCTCGCCCTTAGCTGAGTCACCAATCTCCCAGAAACTGTTTTGGAGAAAGGGAAGCCCAGATTCTTCCACTGACTCTTGTGATAATTTTTTTTCCTTTAAACCTTGTTTGAAAGACTTAAGCCAGCATCTACCTGAAGAACAGTGACTTAATCCCTCTGTGTTTCAAGTCGCCAGCTGAGGACCGAGGGTGATGCTACACTCTCTATTCAGGAATTCATCAGAGACTGTGTTTCCAAGCCCAAGCTTTTGCACCACCTGACTCAGCAAAGCCGCTGGGTGCCAATGTAATGGAAACAGCTACTTGCAATAAAGAATGATAAATAGTTTGTTGTCTTTCTTTCCCTTCCAAGACCTATTTAGTTAAGTAAAAATACTTAAAAGAAACAACAGACATACATTGTAATAAGAGTCAGCCAGCCATTTCAACCAAGAGGATTAATGCCAAAGCTGAACGTGTCAGTCTATCATTATTTCTCACTTGATTAATCCAAACCCCATCAAAGCCTGTTCAAAGCCTCCCACTGACTGTCATGGGGTTTGGATCAGCTGTTTTGCAATTTTCCCAAAGCAAACAAAACCAGCATGATGAAAGAAACACGGAGAGACAGGAGGAACACAAGGACCAAAGTTAGACATTGAGCATCTCCCAATCAGGAGGCAACTTTCTCCCACGGGATCACAAAAAAAAATTGTGTTTGGAGATACGGACAAATTCTGAAAGACACGATAGAGTTTGCAGCCCATTGACTCATAAGTGAGGAGGGCTCTGCACAGTCCTACCCCCACGGTAAGCACAGGGCTGATTTCCCTTAAATGAAAGCCTGTGTTTACAGGCAGTTACCAGGATCAACTGAGGAGAAATCAGCTCTCAAACTTCACTTGTTGCCTTGTGACTTTGGTCCAGATCTTCTACAGAACCCTGGTCACATCTGCTGATCTTCTGTAGGCTTCTCATATACCTTGAGTCTATGAATATACCTTGGGCATAGGGACACAGGATGCTCATTTATGGGCAACTAAATCCCATGCCATACCTGTCAGTGGGACCCGTGTTAACTTCTCCTGTGTGCGTTTAAGAAAACTGGTTGGGGCTCTGACACCACCCCCCCCCCCCCCCAGTTCAGGAACCTCAGGCAAATGCACACACCAGGAATCGATCATCTTTTTTCATAACAGAATAGCACCTAAAGGAGTAAATGTACCAGCTGCTCTACACAGTCCTTAACGAAAGATGGAAACCCAGCTGAAGCATCATTAAAGTTTCTTATGGTCACTTGTAACATTGGAAGGTCACACACGTAACACAAGCTGGTTATTTTGGAACTCATTACCTAATAAAGATGAATTACTCACAGAACTGGAACTTGGTGGTTTCTGAGGGATCAGTGATCATGGCCTGATAACAGTCCTTACAGGAAAATGGAAGTGTCTCAACCCATCGTTTGTATCCTTGGTACTTCTGAAAGGCCTCTTGTGTCTGGCCTGGAAAGATTAATGAGTAAAAAAGATTCAGAGGAGGAAAAGCAGATGAAAACTGTACATAAACTCTGGGATTTTTTTATTAGCTATCTAAAGAGATGTGATTTCACAAGGACAGATGGCAAAGCAAAACCAGAAAGCATCAGAAAATCAATATAAAATAAATTAAAAAAAGAAAAACAAAGCACAGAAGTGGGAGAATTTGACGTGTACAGAGGTAAATAATGTTTAAGAGCCTAGAAGATTCCTATCTGAGAGGGCGTATTTGAAAGAGCTTTTAAAGTATACCCGAAGAAATTAATTGTGGGTAGAAGCAGTAAAACTATGTCTAATAATATAGAAAAGACAAAGCTCCTCAGTAGCACTGTAGAAAAAGTTAGAAAATATTTTGCAGTGTGAGGGAGTGAAAAAGCTTAACCATTTCCTTTTATCAAAGAGAAGATTTGGTCTGTTGATCTTTCAGCTGAAAATGAGATGTTCTGCACAACATTCATCAGGCTCTTGCTGGACCCAGTGCAGTGCTCATCAGGAGAGAATCTGCCCTGTATTGGCAGTGTTAGGATGACTGATCTAGTGATTCCATCGATTTTAAACCTTCTGGGCAGTTTACAATCTAGAGTCATCAAAACCACTTTATAAACTGAGAACGAGGAGACAGTTGTACCTCAAGGGCAGCCCATAACCTCTGTAGATGGCACCTGAAGGAAGATGAATGACCGCCTGCAGAAGGAGTAAGATCAAAATATAGAGGGATTTAAAGTAACTACTCACACTTCCAGTGACCCGAGCAAGGGAGTGCATGCAATTAGTTGTGCTGACCCAGCGGGGCAGAGGCAATATCTTAAAACACTAATAGCTTCATTTGCTATTCTGACAGTTTCCAAGGTCCCAGAGTAACACCTCACCAACTGGACCATCCTCACCCTCTTCATCCCTTAGCATCAACTAATTTATGTGTCTTCTTTTTTCTCCAGACCAGTTTTATCTGACATAGTGTTTACACTTCCATCACAAACATTCTTTTCTCTTTAAGAAAGTGCTTGGCTTTTGTGCCCAATATTCCCTTTTCTTTCTGCGTGGCAAAGAGCAAGAAGGGAGCACAAACCGTATTTCACTTACGCAGTTGCACTGTCTGAGAATGAAAACCATCTCACAAATAACGGCACTTTTCAATCACGATGCATTTGCACACTGGATGAGGAACAGAAGAGTGTAAAAATAAGCGTTGAGGTTGCTTTCTGAGACCAAAACATTACAAAGTGCACTTAAAAGAGGATCTAGCTGAAGTAGTGCTGCAGCAATAAAAACTGAAGTGTTTTTCTGAAAAGGGCAAGGCTGAACAGAAAAAGAATACTTGTAGCTGAAGGGGCTGAATCCATACTAACTTTATATTAACTGGTGCAGATAGATGAGTGTCAACAGTCACCCAGATGTGATTGTGGATTAGCAAACTCTAGGCATTGCACACCAAACATGTGAAAACCCCATGGGAGGCCGGTATTCCAGTCAGTAGTCAGTGCACCATCTCCACTGCAATTACCGTTGGTACTAGGAGGCAGAACGGATCAAAACAAGCCACACCGCCATAATACAGTTCATGAGCGAATGTATCTCCTTCCTTGGCCAGCTCTTCAGGTAGAGCCTGGCAGGCCTGGAAGGATGTAGAGAAGGAATCACTAAAGATGTGCTGATGTTGTGGAATGATTCCTCAGCAGATAATTTTGCCGTGCACTGGGAAAAGGATGATGCTTGATGATGCTGTAACTCGTGGCTGGTGGCAGCTGGGCCATCCGTGACACAGGGCAAGGGAAGGTAATCAGGTGTCCTGGAAGTGCTTCCCCAGCCGAGGACTGAAGCGTATTGCTCTGCTGCGCTGTTGCTCTGTTGCTCTCTGCTTGCGTTACCCTCTGAGCAATGAGAGTTCAGGCAGCAAACGGTGAGTGTAAAAGCACAAAGGAAGGTGCTGCTGCAGCCAATGTTTTCAAGAGTTCACTTATTCTTAGTGATTTCGTATTTGGACTTTCTGCATAATATGTTTTAATATCTTAGGCTGAAGTACCAGGCTAAGAAAGCCAGCAGTCTAAATTCCTCCTAAGCCTGTGACTCAGTCTGCCCCGTGGACAACACACCTCCGAAGACATAGAGCCAACAGAGGGAATAACCCTCTGGGAATAGCCACTGGGCAGAAGAATGTATGTGGACTTTTGGCTGCTTGATGCTGGACCAAAGCACTGCAGAATTATAAATTCTTAGCCTTTCACAACAGACAGCTCTCCCTACAACATTTCTTAGTGAAGCCAAATTTTCTTTCATGTATTTTCTTCAGCCACAGACCGTACCTTCTTTCTGAATTGTGCTTTCTTTACCTCTACCCTGAATTTAACTCAGGCGTCAAAAATCTGCTGATTACTGATTATTGTTCTACTTCTAATCATCAGAAAATAATTGATCCTTGTTTAGCTTGAGCACTAATGTGAACCCTGAGCGTCATCGACAGTGGGATGTGTTCAGACGTTACCACCTTTCATGGCTATCCATTGACGGATCAAAGTGCACTTACATTGGGCAAGAACCACACATAAGTGCACATGATCTGTTAAAAAGTCTCAAAGGATGCTGGTAATTTCCCATGATGTGCTAGCTCTACGTCTTGTGATCTTGTGGTCGTTTCTCTGCAGCTTCATGGTTCTGTTTACTCCTTTCTCACTGAAACAGTGCCTCACCTCATCAAACACTCCCTATTCGTATGTTAAAATGAAATCTTTTCTTTTTTTTTCCTGCCTTTGAATACATAAGGAAAAACCTCCAAAGAGAGTTCAGGATGGGAAAGATGAGCCCAAGGGATGGTCAGAGATTTCAAGAGCTGCAATACTCCTACAAACATCTGTCACGGGTTAAAAAGCCCCACTATTTAACACTGCTGTCAAAACATGAAAAATGAAAGTTGTGGCGAATCACCTTGAAATCACATGAATCTTCCCAGGGAGTGAGGAGGCTGGAGCTAAGAAAACATTACTTTATTTGTCCTGCCAGTGGGGGAGTCCGTGGTGTGGGTAGGAGCCACATTTGAGGCAGCTAGTGGAGACGGAGGAGTGTTTCCTTCCTGAGCTCCTGGAACAATGCTTTGGAGACCTTAAATGTCTGGGACAAAGTGAACGCTCTGGTCAGTGGGATTGCTGAGCTGTTTGGGTGTATTTATCCCACAGCCTGAACTTCTGCCAGGTTTTATCCTTTGTCATGGCTAAGACATAGCTGTGTAACGAACCATGACCACATCCATACAACCACAACTACATCCAGGACTGAACTTAAGGTCTTTGAAACTACAAACAGGCCCTCCTATCACTTGAGCTATGGAGCAACTGGAGGCAAATACACGCAGGGAAGATAGACTTAAGCCCTTTGTGTTTTCTGTGCCAGAGCCTGTAATTTCACAGGAGCGATGTGTTGCACCCGTGCATATTGCAATCCAGAAGAGGCTGAAATCATGCCAGTTTGGAGCACTTGGAGGATGGTTCACATCTGTCTTCACTCTCTGGGATAACACAATCTAAGAGGTGATTCAATAAACAGATTCATGCAGAGGTTCAACAGAAGCTTCTGATGTTTAAGCATGGATGTGAAACCAGGCAAATGCTTTTTTGAAGTGGAGATTTTCTTCTGAACGAGATAGACATACAAATCTTAACAAAGTTAAGCAAGGTAATCTCTCTGGACTGCAGCTGCAGGGACTTTTTCTACCAAACTGAGGAGGAACAAGCACGATTGGGTTGATAAACCCACAGGACCAACCTGTCTTCCTGGTTTTGACACCATTATGAGCACAAACAAGAACTAATGTACACTGACTTTTTACACAGCTTCCCTCACTCTCATGACCTCTGTTCCTACTATCCACAGGAGGCAAGAACAAACTCGACAATGTCGCTTGGTTTAAGCTAGGCATATTTACAGTTTCAGATGCAGCAAGATACAGCTTGACCTCAGGTTAACTTAAATAAGTCTCCCATCATAGTAATAGTTTTTCTTTTTAAGTGCCCAAAAAGAAAGTGAACTCAATAAACTTCTAATACTTCCTCTTTTCCTGATGATATTCAGTGCAAAAAGAGATCAATGCAATGCCTAACATATGAGCCTATTATATGACCTGCAGATCAAAAATACAGGTTGAGGATACTGAAAGATGCAGAAAAAAAAACATCTCTCCCACAATATCAGTTTCTTCTCCGTTCCTCGGAGATTTTTTGTGGATGGAGAAAGCTCAGAAATTTTCCTAGTCAAGAAGTGACTCATTGATAACTTTTATATAGCCTTATTGTCTGCGTACACATTGCACTGCTCATCACATCGAATACAGTACTGCTTGAAAGTGGGTTGGTTTTTGTTTTGGCAGGAGAATAAGTCAGTCAGCATTTGCTCTTAAGGCAGATGGGGCAAGGAGGGGAGGGGGCGTGCAAGCAGGCTGTGATTTCAAACAGCCTCCATGGATCTGCAAAGTGATCCCATTGATGTAGATCCTGTGTTTTGAAGTGCAAGTGCCAAACTTTGTGTCTGTCAGAGTGCACCAGGCAAAATGTGTTCGTCCCGCTATCCAACTGTTCGCTACAGGTCAGCAAACTGAAGTTAGGAAAATCCAGTCAAGGTAAGTGACTGAGTTCAGTATCCTTTCTCCGACAGCGGACAGAGAGGAAAGCCTAGAAGAAATAAGATGAGGCTAGAGCTGCATTTCCCATGGCTGTATCCTACCAGTTTGGGGAGGTCAGGAGCTTAGGACTGTCTAAGACACTGGATTTATGTCCCAGGAGTTTCTCTAATCCCTTTTTAATCCCATTTATGAATTTGCTTTCCATAACAGTCTGCCATTCTGTTAGACATCTGAAATACTGCAGACTTTCTTCCTGCCTTTTCTGGGGAGGTCTCTCCACTCTGAGCCCATTGGCTGCGTTTTGCCTTCAGTCTTTAAAGCAGTCTTGCAGACATCTTACCCTTTGGCCCTGGCCCTTGTCCTCCATCTATTTTTGTAAACAGAAAGCCGTTTATTTCCGTTATTCTAAGATTGCAGTCTGACAAAAATTTGAAGTCCGCACTGCTGCCAAAAGGAGCGGTCCTCTCCCCTCTTCTTGTGCCACCACAACGAAAGTACAGTGAGCCGGATCATGAAATTTCCCTTGCTGAAAACTAACCAGCTAACTCTGTCCGTCTCCCTACACAGCATCGCATGGACTCATGAAGGTACAAGACAGAAGAGTGAGAGCGTTTCATTAAGAGAGGAGAGAATCATTTTTTGATTCAGTAAGAGGCACATCCTTGCGACGTGAGACCGCGGGCTGAAACCATCTCCCTGCCTCCAATACCTCTGTTCCATCACGACTTTTTTAGTAAGTCCAAAAGGACGTGGACTCCCAAGCCTTTCCCTCCTGGAAGCCATGGAACCACCAGCTGTTTGCAGCCTGAAGGTCAGCGCTCTCTAAACAAGAGAGTTTTAGCCAGCAACCGGAAAACAGCCTCGTATCAAAAATTACTGTGGGAGGCTATCGCGGCATGTGCAGCCCTAGCAGTCTGACTTGCTGCTTTATCCCCCGGCAACCCCCCATCTTTCATTTTTCTTCCAGTGCTAAAGAATGTGCTCGGCCCATGCCTTTACAGCTCGAACAGCCTTTCCCAGTTGCAACCCGTGGCTGCCTCAGCTGTCAGTCACTGCCGAAATCAGGGTGGTATTCCCTGGTAAGCCACAGTTGCGCTGTCTTTCCTTTGTATGGAAGGGCACTTTGCCACCATTTTTATTTCAATTTTAGACAATGACTTCTTTCTGAGCACCTCAGCAGGAATCATCAGAAGGCACTGCCTTGCACAAAAGGAGAACGTGGCCAGTCATTTTTTCCAGGAACCACAGAAGCCCAGATACCACCAGTGAACAGCCTCTGGGTGGAGAAGTGGCTCTCGCCTCCTGCAGAGCTCTGCACGCGCTGGCCGTGTCCATGGTAGTAAGTTAAAAATGCACAGACCGTGCTCGGAGGCCAATTGGCAGTAAGGGCTCTGTGTCAATATCCTTAAGCTCTGTTACTCCCCCAAAAAAAGAGATTTCTGCTTCCAAAGTGCCTTTTGGAAACAGTTCCTGGCCCATGCACAACCAGGAGAATAGCATGGGCTAAGAGCTGTTCCCCATGTAGGTACGTATACAGGCAAGCCACCACGACTGCAGGGGAGAAAACCTCATTGTAGGACTCATGTGATGATGTTGCAGTTGCCTTTAGGGACCCTGGGACATTTTATATACCTGTTAATAGTGACTCAGAGCCAGAAAGGAGACGTTCTTCTGAGTTGCTCCAAGAACGGAGGCAAAAGGAATCACGTTGTGATTGCAAGACACTTGGCAGCTGTAACAAAGCAGAGAAACACGCTCTGTCCCTCACCTGCAGCTATTTTTCTTGCTCTTGAGATTTCAGAAATTATTTTTTTGAATGTGGGCATGTAATTTATATTAATGTTTGCACTTGAGCTATTCATTTTCCTGTACCTTTCATAGTCCATAGGCAGAAATAGGCTTCTCAAAGGAAGAAATATGAAAAAATGGATCAGATTCCTACACATCCTACAAATTCCTCTTCCTCACCCTGCAAAATGCTATTTCTCCCCACAGACTACAAAGAAGCCTGAGGCATTAGTCATTAGCTCGGGTGGACTGACACTGCAGATGTCTGAAGTTGGATTAAATTAATCCCACCTCTAATCTCAAGTGTGTAGCCACTCCTTCGCACCAGTGGAGAGAGAAAGGTCTCTACCAAGTAATTCACCTGACCTGTCTTAAACACCCGTCTTAAGACAGGATGAATATCCTTGAGGAGCGCTTTCTCCCTGCACTGACCTTCAAGAAAGTTTCTGCAGCTAGATCTCCGTAAACTGCTTGGACAGTTCTAGTTATGAACCTCCTGCCCTATGTACTTTCCCAGTCCTACCAATGCCGTGTTCAAGAAACACGAAAAGATATAAAAATAGCTACATGAAAAAGCTCCTGGGATGACCGCGGGCAAGGATGGACTGTTTTGTCAGGGGTGATTAACGCTATGAATACATTATCTTTGAGTGCACACTAACAAATGCCTTGTTCTTTCCATACCAAGGGGCATGGTTTAAATCTTAGGATATAGTGTCCCGGCCAAAAGTCTGGTTAGTCACCCCAGAGCAAAACATCACGCAAACTGCGTGCACAACCAGGAGACAAGGACACAAGAGCAAAACAAAGGGTGTGCCAACATATCATGCTTAGTCCAGCAAAATGAACGTTGAGTGGGAATATAAATATACGAGAGAACTCCCACTAGGAAAGGAGTTATTCATTTATGCTGAAAGTCATTACTGGCACAGGAAGAGAGGTTAAAGATTGACCCAGCATAAACTTAGGCTGGAAATCAGAAGGCAATTTTGAATGACTGGAGCAGTTTTGTTCCACTCTAGGTGATACTGAGTCACAATGTGACCAATGAATAGCTTCCTACATCTGAAACAGGGTCTTGAGAGCATTTGGCTGACATATGGGAGGGAGACGGACATTATTTTGTTTGGATAAGGCTTCTGGAGGTCTATAAATCAAAAATAATATTCATGTTATTTGAATTTGGTTAAACAAATCTCATGTTTAGTCATCAGGCAAAGTAGATTTTGGTCAATCTCTGCCAGCTGCTTCACATCTTACTTTACCAACAGGACTGAAGAACAGCACATGTTTATGTGTCTCTAAGTGCATTCTTGCTCCCTGCAGAGGAAGATACAGAAGAGTTCAGCCTCCAGCTCAGCAGACCCAGATGTAAATCCCTGTCGTGCCTATGGATCCCTTTGTGCCCTTGACCAAGTCCCTTTTGTCTTCGAACAACTTTATCTACCTGTACAGACGCAGCCAGAAGAAAGGCACAGGTCAAAATTTTCTAAAGGATTTGAAGCTTTCAAACTGTCATTGAAATAACCAGGCCATCTCCTCAGATCTGGGGGACCTCAACATGTAACTGTCTTTAAGAATCTGTCTTTGCTTTCTTTCCATTTTGGCCGTGTTTTTGCTGATAGAATTGAAAGTGGGAGCACATAAATCCATGTACCTGCCCACATATGCTACTGGCCAACCAGCCTACAACAGAGGATTCTTGTGAAAGTACAGTCTCTGCTGCATCCTATTCCTACCCCTTTTGTTATGAATTTTGGATTTTCCCAAGTATGCAAAACCTGCTTGCAGCACCCTGTTGGTTCTTCCAGTCATTCTCTGCTTTACCCCTTGCCTGTATTGTCCAGGACTAGAAATATCTCCAAAAGGGAAGACAAACCTGATGTTTTAAAGGATACTGTTGTACATCCCTGCAAGAGAACCTGGGATGCATCTAAATGATGGGCTCAAGGTACATGAAGATCTGATGTGGCTGTATGCTACAGACAGCTAAGAGCAGCTTGTATCAGCTGAGATGTTGTGTCAGAGCAGCTGCAAGTCAAAGACTAAATAAGAGTGTAGACATCGACTTTGTCCAAATCACTAACTAAGATTCACCACATCTCACTTCAGACAGGGATGGTGGGATTCAGATGCACTATGTTCAAGGCTCACTGTTACAGCTTTGTATCGTCAGTGGTGGGAAACCAGCACTTCTAGGTGTGATTTATCTGAGCTATGGTAGATGTCTACTTTATGAAGATACAAGAAAAGGGAAAAAAAAACAAACCAAAACAAAACAAAAACCAACTTAAAACCCCCACCAGAACATGTAAACAGATAGAGTCATGCTCAAATAACCAAGCCAAGAGAAGGGACAAAGTTATTACTGGGAATGTTTTGCTTGAAAGATTATCTTCTCACTGATTATTACATTTTAAAATGTAATAGTAAGTAAGAACAAACTAGAGGAAGAGTGAAACTGTTGGTAGCTTTATGTATTATGAAGCCACCACCCACAGGAAATACAAGTTATATTTCATGCTCCTTCTGAGAATGGACCATTTTGTGATCCTGTGGCTGGTTCTCAGTCTTCTAGATGAATTCTTGACTAGGTTTTCACCTTCCTGGATACCCATTAAAATAGCATTTATGGTTCAATTAAGAAAAAAAATACCTCTATTAATTTTTAAACTACTTTCCACCCCCTCCAATCCCTTCCAACAAGATTAAAAAAAAAAAAAAAAAAAAAAAAAAAAAAAAAAAAAAAAGAAGAAAAGAAAAAAGAGCTGCTTTACTGCAAGGATAGTTAAAGTTTAGCTGCAAAAGAGAACTGAACCACAGTTCACCTGTGAAAAGCCAAACACAAAACAAAATGCTGTTGCAACCAGTATGTCAGATTCTTTTTTAAAGTGTCTGGATTTGCCAGTGCTTCTCTAGGTGAGATTCTGCCAAGACAGGGTCTTCAGAAGAACTGGTCCCACTGTGATCAGCCTCCTGACTCCAATTTTATGTATGTGAAAATCAGAATGGAACCAGAATAAGTCCTTTAGGAAAATCTTTTGAGCAGATGGTTCTGCTACTGGGCCCCCTTTCAAACACCATGTCATCCCTGGGAAAAATCACCTTCTTGAAGGAAAGGGCAACATTTTACTGTAGTCAAAACCAACAGAACACGTTCCTCTGGGCTTCTCAGGCCATGTCTGGACTCCTCTGGGTTTGAACGCATTTTTGTCTTCATTTCACCTGTACTTGCAGAATTATTTAAGAATGTTTTGCTGTACTTGCAACTTGCTTTAGGTTCCAATGAGCCTTGTCTAACTTCTGCTAAACGTAATGGGAAAATTACTCACTTGTCAGGTGTTCATTACCTACCCTGGGGTTTGAGGCTTGTTGTAGTAAATCATCTAACTATTTTCAGGGTGTTTTTTAACCTAAAGTTTGCTTAGATTTGTGCAGATATGTGGCTCTATTCTAAAATAAACCATTCCACATACATGGAAGAACAAATGAATGCTAGCAATCGTTCTGTAAGTATTTTTTTTAGGGCAATCAGAAAAAAAAGTGTTATCAATACACTTCTGGAAATATATAAAAGGCAACCTTTAGCAGAACCATGACCTGAGGGGAAGAAATACACAGAGTCAACATTGCACTCCTCCTAGTAAAGACCTTGTCATGCTGATGACTTGCTGTAATGGCACATGGAAAGCGTGAATATAATTCTGGAAAAAGGGGTAGATAGCAGGAGGTTTGTATATACTAATGTAATTGGAATTGCATTATAAATAGGAATTAGCAGCAATTAGATAATTTTAACTGCGTCAGATTCATTGTAACAGCATAGAAGAACCGTATGTATTTTGATAAACTGTTAAAGCTCTGAACAGAGTAACAACAATAATTTTATTTAAAATCCATGCTCTTTTTTTTTCATAGCCCATTAAAACCCTGTGCCCATAGCAAAAGTGCCATAGGACACCAGGATGAGCAAGAGGGCATCTGACAAAGTCTGGATGGGGCTCACTAAGCTCAGGCTTTTGCAAGGTGTCTGGTGGGTGAAAAGAGAATAGCTCATCAAAGACATCCAGCAAACTCTGACAGAGCCAGGGTCCTCGTTTGTACACTGCCTGTCTCCACTGTGTTCGGAAAGAGTGGGGAACACTTCTGAATTGAGCTTTGCTTCATGCTTTGTTTCTACAGCTTATTTTTAAAAACAGCCTACAATTAAGGCAATTACTGTAACAGAGGAGGAGTTGTTTAGAAGATCTGAAATAACAGAATCCCTCCAGATGGATTTCGACTCACTAGGGAACATGACAGGTGAAGTTTCCTTCTGTGATGCTAAAATGATGAGAGAAACATTTTCTTCTTTGGTTTTCTGGATTTACTGCCTCCAGGGTGTTGGCATATATTTTAGAGAAAATTTCCAAAAGCAGGGTTATGCTCCAGCAATTCCAATGGTCAGGGGTTGTTGGGAGGGGTGACACTAATTAAAAGCGTAAAGATAGATAGCCTTCCCAAACGTGGCAAGATATTTTGGTATCACAGTTGGTTGGAGTGCACTCTTTATGAGCCCACCATGTGCTTGACGTTGTGCAAGGCATATCTGCCAGCAGAGTAACAGCTTATTACAATTAACAGATCACAGTTCAGCTCCAACAGTTGACCTCTATGTTTCAGGTCAAAGCATCTGAGGTCACTTTCTGTAACGGCCTGAATTTTGCATTAAACTAAAAAAAAAAAACCACCCCAAAACTGAGGAAGTTTGTCTTGACCTCTGTGAACGGCAAAGCACTTGTCACCCTGACACACCTTCGAGAAAGAGGTTTGAAGAAAGTGTTGATCCTGTAAAGACTTTAGGCAGGGAAGATCATGTTCTTCAGTGACACGGGAAGCAGGGTTGGTGGGAACAGTGGAGCAAGGAGCTGCAAGCAGGGGTAGGTTGACCTTGTGTCCTCTGTCCCAACCACTTCTATCCCACCCTCCAAGTGCTCCAGGAGAAAGAGTCCTCCTGATTTGCAGCTACCTCATCCACCCATACATTAGCTCACACCCAGAACTGTTCGTCCCCATATCAAAGGTAAAGGAAGAAGGAGGCCATTGTCCTTCCCAGCTTCCTCAGTGAGCTGCACGTTTTGAGACCCACCAGGCCCTTGCAATGGTTACTGCCTTCCTCCAAAGGGGACCTGGGGCTGAGCTACAGGCAACTGGCTCATCCCTCCCATGGGCTGTTGGGATCCTACAGCCATTAGAATCCTGCCTCAGGGCACAGGTGGCAGAAAGAGCTCTTTGCACATGACAAGAAAATAGAAGGGTATTGTGTTTTTAAAAGCCTTTAAAGAGAGATTTCCTCCACTCTCCTTCAACACAGTTCCACTAAACCTTTGGGGTTTTCTCCCTTGTTTATGCAATCAGAGTAGGAGAGTGGAGGAAAGTATTTCGGTTCTGCATGATGAATTTCTGTTTAAAGAGAAAAAAAAAAATATCCCTGGGGCATTAGCCTGTACCATATTCATGGTAGGAGTTTGCTGACTGTTAACAGCTTCTTGCCCTTGGGACCGTTAGCTAATAACAGACCATCCATTCATTCGTTTCTGATAAGGCAACTGCACTCTTTCTTTTTCATCCTCCTGAGCCATGGGCCATAAACTTCCTAGCATTTCACAAGCACCCTGGGATTTGAAAACTGCTTGTCATAATATTGTAACAGCTTTGCAGCTACGACAGGCTTGGCAGTAGTCACACCACTTCAGATGCTGGCCAGACAGAAACACATGCTTCATCGTATGGGTCAAGTGACTTGGTATATCACCTGAAATTGCAACCTACAGGTACGGCTCTTTGCCTTCAGACTAAGACATGTTATGAGGAGGATAGTTTGTGGCAGGAACCGAAAAAAATCTTGCCGGTATTGGAGGAAAGAGTAAACTTAAGGAAACCTTGCAGGTTACATATGGCAGTGTGCGGATTAAGTTGCAAACTTGCCACGTAATTCCCAGAAGAGGGGCAGGGGTGATTCTCAGTGAATGTAGGAGTCATGTCCCTAAACAGTTTGTACAACTCTACCCTTCAACTTGTCACAAGCAAATGTGGCATTTCACTTCAGTCACGAGACCTGAGCGATGTGATGAGGGTACTTGACCCAACTAACTGGTGGTTCAGGCACTGGATGTGGCTGCAGACTCGCAGACTCACAGACTATCATGGACTGACAAGTTACAGTGAGTCTTGTGGTGGTGCTACTGAAGGTAGTAACCACTTGGGCATGTTCTTTCAGGCACCTCAGGATGTCAGATAATCCAAATCAGCTTAGTTTTAGCACGGGCTATGGGAATTTGCATTGGTCTGCATTTGGCACAAGCAAAGAGCATGGGCACCAACCATACCCCATTCAGCTACTGCATGATAAAGGACTGCTCTAGTGTAAATTGACCACATATCCAATGGTTCAAGTAGCCTCGCACAGCATTTAGTTCAAAGAAAATGCAACAGTCCTTGCATTTGGGCATGATATCCCTCAGAAAATCCAACCCCTTGACTGCCTAGTACAGTTGCTTCAGCACAAAGGCAGGAAGAACGAAGTCTTTCCCTAAAACATGCGTCTTTTCACTCCAGGTTGCATTTTGCCCTTCATGCAAGCCCGTATATTTTTCAAACGACCTCACCAGTGAATGTTCCTTGAAATCCAGACCAAGACCTGCTTATCTATGAACTCTCCTGCCTTTGAACTCAATGAACCAAGGTGGATGGAAAAACAGTTTCTTTTTATCAGCTTTCAATGTTTGGCCTCCACAGCATTATCCTTAACCCTTGTTGTTATACAGGAGTTGCAGGTGATATAGGAGCGGGGTGAGGAGGGACAAGGGTTACGACAAGAAAGTCATGTGCTAACTTCTCTGCTGGGTTCATCTCTACATCTCTGCTGATGGCTTTCTCATAAAATTAACAAAACAAACCTCTAAGGAGAATCACCTTTGAAGGTCTAAACCAGGCCTGCGGTTTGATATATACCAGCCTTTCTAGTGGCTACCTCTGGTCTCTGCTTTCATCTCTTTTCAACAGTCACGGCTGAGTGCTCTAAGACTTGGCATTTTCTCAGGTTTCGTGGGACTTGTCCACCTGGAGAGGCAGACTGGAGTAGTCTGTTCAACACAGACCCCTGGAGCACAACTCTGGTGACTGAAATTTGGTGTCTGGTGCCATCTGAGATCCGCTTAAGTCTCAGCATGAGAAAATACCCCTGTTAAGAACAAATCTAAACTAATCCAAAGGAAAAAAAAGTCCTACTAAGACATCTGAAGAAGGCCTTCTATGTCACTTCCAAAAGACTGATAATGACAACAATTTTAAGTTTTCTTTTTAATACCCTTATGCAAAAAGCCTGTCATGACTTTGTAAGTCTTACACCACAGTTCGCTGACTTATTACCAGCTTGTGTTGGCCAGGACTTGTTTTTTTCCCCCAAGACATATCAAATCCCTTTTCCTAGAAAATAAGTTCAGAAGGGACCCTCAGAAATCCCGTGGTCATCACCAAATGAAGGTGAAGTCTGTTAAGCCCTTCCCGTGATATCTGTCTACCTGTTCTTAAAAACCCCTAGTGACAGAAGCCGTGTCCTTCTCTCCAGGCAATGTTTTGGTATTTCATTATCATGTCATCAGACAATTTTCCTGATCTTGAATTCATATCTCTTCTATTTCCATGGTCCTTTGTTCGTGTTGAGAAACATGGTGATGAGACCATTTCAAACACATCATTTAAATATTTACGTGCTCTTCTGACTCCAGACAAAATAAGACTCACAAAAACCTTGCTCAGGCCAAAAGTGTGCTGAAGTGTTTTGATAGGAAAGACATCACAGCAATACTATATTTATTACAGAAAAAACACCAACCCCAACCCTCAAATACTCTCAACCTAGTGACTTTAGGAGTTCTAGAGCTAAACTCTAAGCATAATCTGTTAATATATAGCACGTTGTATCATATCATCTAAACAACCTTAAGTCTGTCTTATATGACCAGTAAGCACTTATTTATGTTTCAGGTGTGTTTGTTTCCAGATAAGATAAAACTGACTTGGAAATACTGTCCAAGCTGTTTCTTCTCTTCTCCCTTCCCTTCTCCTGCCTGCCTTTCTCCTTCTTTCAAAAGAACAGAGTTTATTATCAGCATAATTTCATGAAAAAATACATTTTGGGGATTTTAGCTGTTTTCCTGTTTCTCTGGAGGTTCCTTCCTCAATAATGCTGGAAACTTCTAGACAATTTTAACTGAAACAGGGCTGGAAGTCTCAGGGATAACAACGTTCTTACAAGATTCATGAAAATCAGCAGCTGAACAGAAGAAAAAGGTACAATTCAGTGACCAAAGCAAGACGAGCAGGTTGAATTCACTCATGATACATATATTTAGTAGCAACCATCTAGCTGATCAGGATGTAGGTACTGCCTTGCCACGTCATACAGGCACGCCATTCAGCATGGAAATAACCTGGACTAACCCACCATGGACTGGCTGTTTCCTGATGAGTATGTCATAGGAGATTTGGAGGAATATCAGTGAGGGGCTGGAAATCCTTAGGAGCACAGTTCTGTTACATACCCTGAAATGCCTTTTTTACCAATGAAGCAACTCGGATGTCGACAGTTTACCTGCCCTAACCTCTAGTCATCAAAAAGTTAAACATGTTGATAAAGTCAGAACCTCTAGGAAGGAAGAAAGAAGTCAATCCTTCCAAAGGGCAAGTCTTCCCCTGTTAAAATAAGTGTGTAAGATACCTAGGAAAAATTGCACTCTAGAACATCCAGTAGCTGTTGAAGGAACTTGCATGACTAGATGCTCACCTCGTCAACAGCTGAAGTTAGGAAAATCATTTGTCTAAGGCCTATAAAGATTCTATAGAAGAGGACTTAGCAGAGAAAAAAAAAAATCCCAAATCTAGCCCCTCACTCAGTCTTCGCTACTTTATTTTTGCCTTCCAATTAAGAAATGTTGATTCTTGTGCTTCCTCCCTGCCTTCCAACAATTGACACACGAGTAATTGAGCTCAGCAAATAGTCGTGGTGTTAGACAAGTGACCCAGACCCAGCCCTGCCGCTCCCACTGCTTTGGCCTCTCAGAGCGCAGAGGAATGGAAGGCTTTCTTTTTCTGGATCTCTTGATGCTCACGGTGAGGAGCGAGAGATGACCAGGCACACAGAAAAGACCCCTATTCTTCGGCATAACACAGCTTTTTTGTTTGCTCTTCGGTTAAACTTTTCCATTCAGCATTATGAAAATATTTGCCCTTGTGGGTGCAACACAAGCTCTACCTTTCTCTGCAGGTTGCAGAGCACTTAGGCTCTGTCGGCACACACACCGGCATTTTGTTGGCCGTTGCTCCCCGTCCTATTGAAGCATAAATTGCACCATTGCCAAAGAGGAGGTCTCACCCTCTCTCTGCCCATCGGCCTGCTCATTCTTGACCTTCCATGCCGTATTTTGTCAGCAATGCTGCAGGCATTCCTGTGACCACCGTGTAGGCTGCTTCAAGAAACCTCTCAAGTTAAAACCAACCCAACAGAAAATGTAATTTGTTTTATTCTGGATCGTCCTGGTTCAAGACAGCCTGCACGAAGGTGATGGCTTGGTGCAAATGTCAACAGAGAAAGGCTTGGAGGGGAGCAAGAGTCCAGAATTAAACACTGAATGCTTAACTTACAGGGACTTAATGTTAATTGAGAGGAATCTCATCCTGAGCTGTCTATTAAGGCATTAATAATTCAGCCGCAATAGGCTGTCCACAGTGCTTGAATGGGCAGTTTGGCTGTCCAACAGTGCCCGTAGAGTGAATGATACACAAAAAAAGCTTGTACTGCGGCAAGAGGTCACTCTAAGGCAAACTCACAGGTTCCTTTTTGTGTGTACCATATGGTCCAAACCTTTGAGTACTGATTACTGAAGAAGCGTCTGTCCAAGCTTGATAATCCAGCCTTAAGATAGATGGCTGGTCTAGGTGAAACAAAACATCTGGAGCTGTTAATTGCTCTTTGATGTGGGAAAAAGGAATCCAAACAACTGGCTTAAACTTGACACTCTACTTGCATAGGCATAAAATTCATTGACAACATTATTCTAAGTCATCAGGCAAGGATTCAAGGGGTTTGGGATCAGTTCCCAGCTCTATAACAGTCTGCTTTTATAACCCCATCAAGTCATTTAGTTTCTCTATGATTCCCCTCACCATCTGGGAGCAAGACTTTTTTGCCTGACTCATCTGCTAAGAAGCTAAATTCTTGGAGTAGAACTCGTAAATCTTACCATAACTGCAGCGTTGAGCAAAACACATTGTTCTTGGTGAGGTGCTGTCGTAACATACTTCTCAGCTTTGTTAGAGTTTTCTCTCGCCTTTGTGGATTTACCACCATGAAGAACAGGGTGTCAACAGCAAACCTGGTCATATCAGACACTTCCTTCCCAGCCTCCAGGGTTGTTATTCTCTATGTTGATTTCAAGAAAGCAATAATAATAAAAAAAATCTGATCAGCATCAAGAAGTTTGGATATAGTCTTGAAAGCTGTTTTTTTCCCTTTTTTCCCACCATCCTTTCACTTTCCCTTCCCTTTTCCCCCATAACTGTCTTCTTGTCAGGTTAAGCCTTTTACAGTTAGATTTTCTCAAGAGTCTTCTAATCACATGTGCTCATAACTTCCCCCTGGGTGAACCTGAGTTGCTGAAATCAACAGTGCAAAAGCCGTGACCACTAAAATAAATACTAAAAATATGTTTAAGAAAATTTCACTATAGGATTGGGATTTTTGAGTTGTCTAGTTTTCTTTTATAACATAGCTCTAAATTAGGCTTTGTCCACTCAAATTCAGCAGACCACAATGCAGTGGCATAATTACAGCTTACTCATCCTTCAAAATAAATAAATTCTATTTAACTTTGGGATGGATGTAGGGATACAATTTCTGCTTTAACCAAAAGAAAGAGAAAGAAAACTTACAAACTTTTGTTTCCTGCGGCTCCATCCCATCGTTTCTTTGGTAACTGATTTCACTTTGCAACCTCTCTCTTGGGGGTGGTCCTTTTCAAATTTTTTCCTCTCCACTCAGCAACCTATTTTCACAAAACTTACAGTAACTCAATATTTATAGGACTTTCATCCATCTGTTAAATTTATTTAAAATTGAGCAACAAGTTCAAAAGTTACTACAGCAGAGACTGAGAGACCTGACAAGCAGATAGACGGACAGGGACAAAACATATCTGGAACAAAATTAAATAAGTGTAATGATGTAAAAAACCTGTGATAAACTTGATTGGTTTTGATGAGGAAGGTTAGAAGTAAATGTGACTGATACATATTTTTTTTTGCATTCATGAATGCTCTAAGGAATTTTCCCTTAATATTTTTTTTTTTACCAGTCCTTGCCATTTACCAGTGCATGTCTCATTTTTTTTCAATCCATCAGCAAAAGTAATGGCAACAGGATGCTTTTATCTACACATAAAGGTCCCCACCATCCTTGGGTTTCACTTATGGTATCAGATTTTTCGTAGCAGCCTCTCACCCAAACATATATAAAACACGACTGGAACCGCACAGCTTCCAAGACTGAGCATTGCATTTTGCTGAGATAGTGAAATGCAACACCAACTGCTAGATAGAAAACAGAGCTGTCAGGATTCGAATCACCTCCCTCAGCTATCTAGAAACTGCATATCTACTCTAAAGCAGTCACCCAGGCTCCCTCTAGAGTTCATGAAGAGAGATTGGCTTCTCCAGAGAGCAGCTCATCCCGGGCCAGGGTGGGTTTCTAAGGTGAATCTCTCTGCTACAATACCTACCTGACTAGTTTAGACTAGATGCCAGTCTTTAAGGGTTTAAATTTCGGTGAGTTGAATCTGCTTACTACAAGAAGAGGCTACTATAAAGTAGGTGTATCAGAGATACCGTAAAAACTGAGGTTGAGAAACCAGTGACCTGGCCAATCCATTACCCAAGCCTGTTGGACCTTATCTTATTCAAGCAAGGGGAGAGAAACAGTTGGCACAACTACTTTTGGTAGCCAGGTAACCAGCTCAAACATGAGACTCAGTGATGAGTCTGGAGCATTTTCTGGATTCAGGCCAGGGCCTTAATCACAAAGTGGTCCACCCTTAGGAAATTAAAAGTCATGGGAATTCCTCTAAAGTCATAGAGTGGATGAGTTTGTTTATTTAAAGAACAGGTTAAAAGTGACATCAAGATAGCACTCGTGCCTTACTCAACCCTGCCAGTGTATTTCCTCTCAGAATAACAAGTCGTTTTTGAGACTTGACCATAGATGTTCCTCTCAGGTAGGCTATAGAGAGTGTCACGTTAGATATACGGGAACCACAGTCCATCCAGAGTCTCCAGCGCTAAAAACCCTCCTTGGATGAGAAAGAAAAATGCATTGTTGTCCACCAGCACATACCAGCCTCAGCTGCAAGAAGGCTGGGTGATTCCCACAAGTTAGCTCACTGGGTAACAAAAGACAAAATGGGCGTTATGCTGGGATGGTCAACACAGATATTAGAGAACACTGTGTGTGTGTGGGGGGGGTTTATATGGTTTTCTAGTAGAGTCATTGCTTTAAGAAACCAGGTTAAAGCTAGGGTAAATAAAAACTGGAATAAAAGAAAACAGGTTTCACAAAAGCTGCTACATGGGATTCACTGAACTGAACACCGGTTGTCTAAAATATAAGCTTCTCCTCTCTGCAAGTTGTGCAACCTCTGTGCTCAAAGGTACCACCAAAGGATGAAGCCTCATGAAATCACCTTCTGGAAATGCCTGCCTCTCTCCACCATCCCAAGAGGGAGCCTAGACCACTCACTTGGACTGAACATGTAACTTTTAGACATGTGACCTTAGGTGAGATAGCCTAATCTTTGTGTGGTACCATCACATCAGACCAAAAAGACTCCTCACTTTGTTGGTTTTGACGCTGTTAGTGAACATAATGTCTTCTTTTCCACCTTCAGGAATGCTGTGGCTGTTGCAGGAGAAAGGGCTGACCAGAATCTTTCATTTGTGGTTGACTCCACGTGAAGAAATTAACCCGTGCAGGGACTTCACCTTCACTTTTAGATGTCTCAATCTCAGGCTGAAGCTCATTTCTAATTTTAGCTGCCTTAATATGCAAGTTGAATCCCACCTGGGGTCCTTGTTCTACAGGGAGTCTCAGAGGAAGGGGAGTTCTTAGGTTTTTGGCTTTAAAGTCATTGAAATCCTAAACAAGGGGCTTCATTTCTTGGCTGACCTTTGTGTCCTAGGCAGATGAATAACCCTCCAGGCTCATTCAGTAAGTTGGTGGCAAATCTCTGCAGTCTCTGACCATAACCCTATCCAATACAAAAGAGCTTTTCTTTACAATTTAATACAGATTCCCTCTTAATTAATGAAATCTTTTTACATAACGCACAAGGAAATATATGTGGCTCTGTATACAAGTAACTACGTTTCTGCTCTCACTACGTCAAATAGAGTCAATTCGGGCCCTGGTCCCCTTGGATGGGCAGAGATCATATTTTTATTGCAGCCTGAACCTACTCAGGGTCAATTTATACCTACCCAGCGACAAAACTGTTGTTTAGCTCGCACAGCACTTTTCCCTCCCCGCCCCTCACCACTCCTGGTGTCTCATCTCACACCCACAAAGGTTTATGGTCTAGCCTGAGATGTTCTGCTTGACAGACGCAGTTCCTGTACTCACCAGCTCAAACGAGTCTTTGGGGATGTCTCCTTGGATGCACTTGCGTGTGCTGGTGGACTCTACCCTCACGAAGGCAATGAAATGCAGATTTTTAGCAATCAGCACAGATTTTTAGCAACCAGCACTTGGGTAACAGGCTTAGTGAATTGCTAGACACTGATTCACCTCTTCTGAAGATGGATTAGTTCCAAGCAGTTGAATATCTCCAGGCAAAGCTCAGTTAAAAATTGCTGACATCTCAGAGAAATGCTGGACTAACTTTCTATTTCAAGACTCTTCTCTCCATGCAGCATGTCCCCCACTGCCTGCCTTCTGTTTTTTTCCGAGGCTATCTGCTGGGAGTGAGGATCTTGATGTTTGTTGTCTTCTGAAATCATAAATTCCTTCCTTTTTTTAGCTTACTAGAAACTCTCTTGGAGTTAATGAGTATGCAGTGTCTTCAACCGAAGCCTGAGTAGAAGCGGGTGGTAGACAGTAAAAATGGGATTAATTTCACCTAACTTCAGCCACTGAGTTGTCTGATTGAAACTAATCCTCTAGAGTTCTTAGAGAAAGAAGACAACACTGGCCTTCATTCCCACACAAAGATAAGCATCTGAAATGTCCTAGGAAAGTATCTTTAAATGGCTGAAGTTAAGGAGAAGAGTATTGCTATCATGCTGGACAAACTCTAAGTTGTTTGCTCTGCTCCAGGAAGTCTCTTACCTCTCAGCTAAAAATGTGTTCCTCTGAAAGTTAGTCATGCAGCAATCGGGTCTCCTTTTTGTCTTTGACATGTTTCCCCCCGCCCCGCATTTCTGGCATGGTGATTTTGGGGTTTTTTCCCTACTCCCTCATCCCTACTGATACTATTTGGCATAAACAAGGTTCTGTTTGTCTTTGTTATCTTCTTGCCACCACACGTGCGTGAGTGTATACAAACACATGTTCACATGTGAACGAAGTCTGGACACGTGCACCTGGAACCTAGATGTGATTCAATTTATCACATTACTTGGCAAAGGAGGAGGGGAAGAAAAGAAATCCCAGAGAAGTACGTTCAGCCTTGTTCCAGTCTTCAAAACCAACACAAAACATCTCCATTTAAAACTTTCCACTGAAAAAATATCAGATGTGATGAATAAACAAAGCAATAAATGCAACTGCATAGCACATGGGGCAACGGCATTGCTCTTGCACAAGGAGACTGATGTTTTGACATTTGTTTTCCTCTCAAACTGGAACAAAGTCAAAATATTTAAACTTTCCTGGAGGGAAATACTTCAGTTTAGAAAGGTCAACTTTTCATCTCAACACACAAGATTGACATCAACAGGAGACCGATGAAATGCATCCCTTTCATTTAACGTTAACCACTGAGTCAAGCTAACGGCACATGGAAGATGTCGCTTTGGGTCTCTCTTTCTGCCATGATCCCTGTGGACCCAGTTCTTTGGCAGGGCTCCTTCTCCAATGATGCGCAGCATTTTTTGCTTTCCTTTCTTTTTTGCCCCAAATGGCCTGAGCTCAGACAATAGGACCGTGCTGCCAATACGATTAAAGATTTTCTGTGACCGTGTATATAATAATGGGATGAAGTACTGGCTTCTACCCTGACTCTGACCATCCAGGCTTTTCTGCTACAAACAGCTGTCATCTCATTGAGGGACCAGTATCCCACTACCAGAGGGACTCAGTGGTTTGAACACAGATGTCTACAACTGCAGTGCCACCAGGCATCTGCGTGGCCTCCAGCTGCCACTCCAAGAGGCCATGGGTCTCCCTCAAATCCAGTGTCCCATCTGCCGGCTTCACATGGATATGCTGGATAACACCAGATACCTGAGAAAACACTAAGTATCTACATTTTGGAAAATGAATTCCACTCCTAGTGTGAATGGATATTATGTAGGATAAGCAACGAATAAGACCTGCTCTAGACAAGTAGAGAGAAAACTTGATTTAGAGGTGACAGAAAGTAATGCTCAAGGCGCAACTGCAGGAATCTTTTGTGGCCTGTTCCCTTCTTCACCGTACATCTACAAAATGCATTATTTGTCTCTTTATTGACCCTCTCCTTGTTGACCTAGATGGCCAAGGACTTAATTTGTTTCATTGCTCCTGGGCAAACACACAAATCCTTCCTTCTTTAGCTGCTCTGGAATCAACGAGCATTGATTCATTTCCATCGATTGGGAGGTAAGAGTTTAACTAGTTGGCTCACTAGGGCCTGCCTTCTGTGACACCTGCAGCTTGTTTCAGTTTCTCTTTCAGTTTCTCCCTGATACATGAAATAATTACATCCTGAATGTGTGAATCCAGAAGATATTTCACTGTTTAATTCACTACATCCAGACCAGGCACCTTCTGGGATACTGTAAGCAGCTTTTACTGAACTGCTTCAGCCTCTGGTCAGTGCTGAGCATCCAGGCTCTTCCACGGACCTTCATGGACATGGCAGAACATCACCTGCAGGACCTACTGCCACAAAAGAGGCTTTGAAGAAGGCTAAATACTTTAAATAGTCTCCACTTCAGTGAAGCAAAACTTGGAAACTTTAATAACTCAAGTCCTGGGACAGGGAAAAATAAAACATGATTTCCACATCCAAGCCTGCAAAAATACAAACAAACAAAATGAAAAAGTAATCTATCGAGTGGAAACCCTATGAGGAGATTGTTATGGAAATGGTCTCGATGCTACGATGGTTGAAAGTTATACTTTTTGATTAAATTCCACCATAAGATCCAATCTGGCGCTCAGAAGGACCAATAAATGTGTAAGCTGTATGACTGGCCACAGATGAGGTTCCCTGCCCGTGCTCCAGCATCCTTCAGTGTCACTGAATCATAGAAAAATAGATACAAAAGAGACCTCAAGACATCATCTGATCATCCCCCTGCCTCAAGCTAACAACAACCCTACCTCAGCCATCCCCAAACATGTTTACTTAATTTTTTTTCTCCATAACATCCTCAACTGAGATTACTACTTTTCCCTTAGGCAGAAGAGGATAAATTTCCACCAGCTGAGAAGCTGGAAGACTGTCTCTCAACTAGGATGACACGGAGAAAATTGGAGATGAGGAGAGAGAGAAAGAATGAATCTCCACTAGTCTTCAACATGCTCAGTTATAACATTAATACTGATCTTTCCAATACGGCACGCACATTTAGTCTTTCTCCAGTCCTGTGCACTGAGGGCAAGCCCAGAGCCCACTGCCAAAGGTATCTCTGTGAGAACTGTTTCGATTCAAAGAGCCCATCTTTTCAAAAGATAGGACCTTATTGTTTCTGACTACATCGATGCTGAAAGAACAGGGATCCCTGTTTTGGAAATGTTATTGTTAAGGGCAATTTAATTTGTCACTCACTTCTGCTAAAGTAGCACTATTTATAACTAAGCAAAAGTTTTTAATAGAGAGGCTGGAAAATGTTCCTAAACTGAAAATACCTAAAACCCTGGCAAAAAGCAAATGTTCCAAAGACTGGGGTGTTCATTTTCTTTTCTTTTCTTTTTTTCTCCTCCCTTATGCTTGGCTGAGTGACATTGTTGAAGCGTACAAGAGCCAACTTCCACCATTTCCTCATGCAACAAACAATGTTTATGGGGTGTAACCGTACAGTATCCTGGTGTATTTTATGGATGGCCTTTAGGCACACAGTTCATCGAAGCGTAGAGCAAGCTAAAAGGGCATGAGGATGTCTCCAAGTTCTGTCTGAAGAAAGCAAGTTTAAGGAAAATCCTAATTCACAGCCACCAGGTGTAAAAAATAAAAAAAAGAGAGATAATCTTCAATGTAATATTAAAAACATTTGCACTTAACGTATATTAAACAAAATGTTTTCTATTTCTTATTAATTATTTTGTAGCATTTCTATTTCTGATGAAAGGAGGGAAAAAATCCGCAATTTTCTTAATCAAAGTCTGTTTTCATCCTACAAAGATGTTCAGGAATTGTACTGCATCCCAACTGTTTTTTAATGCAAGTTTTTAAAATTAGTGAAAAAGTTGAAACCAGGAATTCTAACAATAATAGGAAACACTAAATAACTTTCAGAGTTCCATTTTAAGAAGGCAGTTTTGCCAGCAAAAATAATTTGTTTGTAAAATCTTATCTTACTAACTGTCGACTAACTGCTTATATCTACTGAAGGTGATGGATCCTTGGATTCCCCTAAGGCTCATAGATTACTATGGGTACATGACTGGAGCTGTTTTGGAGCACTCCTAGTAAAATCTTCGGAGTCTCTTTATTAAAAACAACACTGTCCTTTTTGAAATGGAAGAAATTGGTGCAAATACATCAATTTGGAGAAGGTGCTGCTGGACGGAGAGGTTATTCGGTTCAGAATCAGAGATCTGAACTGCCGATATAGCCAGTCAAGGCACTCATGAGACGCTCAGGTTCAAACCCTTGTACTATAGGAGGAAAAAAAAACAGACTAGGCACGTAGTCCTTCCTCTCTGGGCTGTCATTTATTGTAGGGAACGGAGTCTTCCTTGATTTTTACCAGCTCATCTTAGGTTCTGCACAGGTTTTGCACATGTAGGCTGAAATTCATGCATACAGACACACGTATGAATATTTCCACTGCAGTTATACGGAGCATCTAACTCATGCAAATGGAGTCAGAAGCTTGGCTCAATAACGTAGCTGGTTAAAAAGCTCATACATCCTCTTGCAATGTATTTTACCCAGGTTTTGTGCATGAGGTGCTAACAAGTCCCCTGCTTGTTTGAAAGTCATGAATGCTTTCAAGAAGGAGTCCTGAGGCACAAATGTAAAAGCTACAAAGGTAATAAAACAGCACGTTGGCTTGGACCGCAGTGAGGGTTGTTGGAGGCTTTGCTTAGTTTTTTAGAAGAACTTACTTTTACTAGCCCCTGGCTTGAAACAATAGGAACAATTGAAAGACACAAAAGGCAAATTACACAAGCTGCTCTCTCATTAACAGATGAAAACGACCCAGAAAGCTGTCCAGCAGTTGCTCTCCAAACCACTCATATTCGTGAGGAGATCAGAAAAGCACGTGCAATTGCTCCTCTGGAAATTCCTACCCCGCTGACAGGTGTGTGTCGGTACTCGTACAGAGGCAGAAAAACTTCTCAGATTTTTCAGTTAAAATATTCCCAATTCATGCTGTAACATAATGATTTTGTAATGATTATATTTCTTTTGGTTAAAGGAGCTCAGTAACCAAATTTCTTCATCCATCACAATTCTTTCTTTTTCAACTAGCAGACAAAAAGGGAAGGCAAGGTGAAACCTTTCTCTTTATGTGCCTCTGACTTAGAAGATTAGGGAGACCTCTGATTGAAAAAAGGTGGAGAAACACTACTGTCAGTGCTAGGCAATCAGAAATCCAAGAGGAATGGGTGTTTTCCAGCTGGAGAATATAACCTTATTAAAGCTGATCCTGCAAAGATTGTTCCAGTCCAGCAACTCTGTGGAAATCCAAAAAAAAATGGATTTCCATTGTTGATATACACCAGCAGTTCACCTGTTTCTGAGTAACCTGGCTCCTGGCATCACACTTGGCTACTAATGGCAAACCAAGAACCTACAACAGCCAGTTCCTGGGTTGTGAGGTGCTCAGTTCAGCAGATATCCTCAGAACATTTATGAATTAACTTTCTGGGCATCACCACAATTCATTAAATAACCTTTTCAAGAGGGATTGGAATAAGAAAGTTTGAGTTTTACTTTAGTAAAAGAAAAAAAGAAAAGTTATGACCTGCTCCATATAAAACATTGGAAGTTGGGCGGCTTTGCTCCAAATTGGAAAACAAAAAGCAAACTCAACTCCACCTTCCTTCATGGAAGACAATTGCCTTTCTCCCCACCCCTCAGTTCCAAAACTCCCTCTGAGAAACTTAAAGGACAACATCCCTGCAGCAGTTAAATTTCTTTTAGAGATACTTAGTGAAGGGCTCCTGTCAGTCAACATTAACGCAATTAAAAGCTTGAGGTCCGATTTACCTGCTTGATTTTGGTTCTTGGTTCAGTGGAGATAGGGACAGCTCTGAAAGAAGATTCATGTTGGAGGATGAGCTGCATTTATTTTGACAAAGGAACCCAAACATCCACCTTTGAAAGAGAGGGGTATTTGTCTGGCTAAATAGAGGCATTTATTCTGCAAGTGTTTTCACCTGAAGTGGCCACTCAGGGCTCCCTCCACAGACCTGGAGTCTATTAGCCCATTTTTCTCACTTCCCAAAAGCTGAGCTCTGAAATAAAACAGATGAATCATCTCCCTACATTCCTTTTTTTAATCTATGGAAAAATATCTGTGCCCTCACAGGCTGCTTTGTGCATCTCAAGCGTGTAAGCATAGGGAAGCTCCTACGCATCATAGATATCTGACTTTCATAAAGCTGGAGTGGGATATATTCCATCATAAGCAGTACGGCGTGAATCCCACAAAAAATCTACTATGCTGCTTTTCTTAGAGCAGCAGTTATAAATTAAGGGGGAAAAAAAAGCCAAGATAAATAAATAAACAAAAAGTAGAAAGACAGAAATAAATAAATCTCAGACACAGCAAGTGTCAGGATCCCACTACACTATATGGTCCCCCATGACAGAACAGTTTATTTTGGTATAGCATTCTTGACCAGGAACTGAAAAGGGCTGTTTGGAGGAAAGATAAGCTTAAAAACTGGTTTCAAGAAAAAAATTAAACTGTTTACATTGTTGGAGAACTGGGATGAGCTTCCAGAGGAAGAAGGAAGGTTTTGGGCTTTAAATGGTTTTGATTTTGATTACAAACATTGGTCTTCCAGGGAGATCTTGCTGAGTGGACAGGATTTCTTTGCCACACATTAAGGGAAGAAATAAAGCTGGTGTCTTAGATATTGCAGGTTCTCATTATGTCCCAGCAGAGAACAAAGGGAGAAAGCACCTGGACATATGGGTGCCACCTCAGTGAGAATAAAATGTAATAAAATACCTGAGAAAAAGGAAAGGGGAAGGGGGAAGCAGAAAGAGAAGGCAAAGGAGGTGAAAAAGGAGAAGGGAAAGGAAAGGGAGAGGGAAAGAAAGACAAGAACGTATAAGACTTAGGTTCAGTCCTTTACGTTGCTGTATTCATGTGAAGTTTAGCAGATTCCCGGGCTGTTAAACAAGATCATTACTGGTTTTCTTCCCGTATTGTCTTACTTCAACATAAAGATGTTAGATCTCTTTCTTTCCCTCTTGCTCTGTGCTTTGCCTTTGCATTTTCCATTTCTGAATTTGACCCTGTTGCTTACAGACAGCCCTTCCAGGTGATGAATACGAGGTCTCCCCTTCCAAATTTGTTGTTGTGCTAAATTTTAGAAGTTTAAGTTGCTCAGAAAAATGCTAAATAAGTCTCCACAGCAGGAAGACTATTTGATCTTCTGTCCTGGTTGGTAGCAAATCTGTATTAACTCATCAGGACAATTATCTTCACTCCAGTGGGAATATTTAAGAGAAAAAGAAAACAAATCCAAACCATTGATTTAGACTCCAGGTAAGATTTGTCTAAAAGACAGATGAAAAATGCTGAGTCGGTAACCCTAGGTTATTTTTACAGTCAGAGGAGAGAAATGGACACCTGCAGAGGACAGTTTGTCCCATCTTAAGATCAATGTCCAAGTTGGGTGAGATTAATCACTTCTGGACACTCCTCTTTACCTCAGGGTGACTGGCTCAGAAACAGATAACCCAATGCAGACTAATATAGAGAAGATGAATGCTACCTTAATATTTCCAAGTTTCATTACAACAGTATCGTATGAGCCGGTGCCAAATGATCTGTCAGAACCAACATCCATTCCTCCCTGATCCCATTATCTTGTCAAAACTGAAAGTATATTAGTTTGACACAATTTGCTCTTGACAGATGCGTAGTAGTTGTTTTTCATCACTGTATTAGTACTTCCAGGTGCTTATGAATTTATAATTAATTCGTTCCAGTATCTTCCCAAGACCTGAAGTCGGGCAACATCATCGGCATCTTCCCTGATCCTCCTTTTTTTCCTCTGCATGAAGATCAATTGTACCTCAGCCTTCCTCCAGGCAACAGACATTTCCCTCTAATCTAATCTATCAAGGTATTCCTTACTTAACTATCTTCTTACACTATCTTCCCTTCTACTTCTCCAGATAAAATTTGAGGTTTTCAAAGTATCTTATCAGAAAAACGCAAACAAAATGCAAAGAAGCCTCAGAATATTTCAGTCTCTGGAGTCTCATTTCAACAGAGTAATAAGTTTATTTTAACTGCTTATTTTATTATTTCTTACATGTTCTTCACTAGCATTTTTCTTTTGAGGGCGTGTGGGGGACACACTGTCTAAACGGTAATTCACTTCTCAGCTCTAGCACTGCCATTTCTATCCTAAAATTCCTTCATAACTCAAATATGCTCAATCGTGTGCCTTTGTTCCCACTCCAAGCATCTCTAGAGACAATCTAATTCCCACACTAAAAGGTTTCAAAAGAGAAGGAGAAGAAAGTGTTTCTGCTACAGACACGAACTTTCTAACGCTTCTCAAAACTTTTTCATTGTCTTCAAACTGCCTCACATGCTAGCTGGTGCCAGAGATTTGTAGACCTGTAAAGTAATCTAAAACCAGCATGGCAGACATCGCACTGCACTCAAAATGGATTTTTGCTCACAATTCCACATCCAGATCTTTTAATGAAATAGATGAGTGCAACAGTAGATTTATATTACATTGGTATTTCATGGTCCTGGCAGTCATACCACGAGGTATAGTGGGGATAGGCAGAAAGACACTTCCAACTTTAAATTACTTTTCTATTGCACGAGATCAAATCAGCTAGCATTCTCCTCAGCTTAGTAATTTTGAGCTGAAGTGCAGGAAATTCAAGTGTCTAACTGTAGGTATTTCTTTCCTGCAGTGAGCATCCTTCTCTGAGCCCATCATGCAGCCTGGAGAAATCAGCTATTATTCCCCTGTAAATGATGAGGAAGCTGCTACTGTCTCCGAGTCTCGAAAAAAAAATAAATAATAAATGAAAAATTCTTTCACTGTCTCCTCCCAGGCTATGTTTGCAACCTCCCGTGTTTTCTGCTGGCTTTCCTCCAGGAACTTTCTGGTTTGCCTGGGTGTTCTTCTGCAATCTTTCGCTGAGAGCAGGCCCTCCACTCATTGATGGGCAAAGACCCTTGGGACCAGCTTTAGTGTCTCACTCAGCTAATGATAGCTTGAGGGGTGCTCCAGGCAGGCATCCTGTCTGCCCCACAGGTGGCTGAACGAGGCGAGATGCTGCAGTGACAGCGTGGCACTTCCCTCCAGCTCTGAGCACCGGGCTCGCGTCACGTAATGAGAAGGAACGGGCACGTCTCATGTGCGCACGTGTCCTAGGTTACGGTGTGAGATGTGCCCAACAAAAAGTATTCTATGACCATCTTCAGGAGCTGTTGAGACCAGGTGGGGCGGTGCTCCCTGCCTCTGGACTATCCTCTGGACTATCTCCTGTTCATGGCCCATCAAGGAACCACCTCAGGACTCCCCATCCCACTGTGAGATGCTCCACCCGGGGGGAAGGAGCCAAGCAGTCCATACTAAAAAAAACCTGAGATTTCGAACACCCTAGCAGCCTTCTTTCACTGGATTCCCAGAGGAGTTTTTCCCCCCACTGGAGTTCCAGAGGACAAGAGCTACCTACCGACCACTGGACCTTCGGAGGAAGACCAGACCCTTTTACCTGATCGCTGCTTCCACAGAACTACATCCATCGCTTCAGGAGGACTGCAGCCAGCATCTTATCGAACTGCTACTGCCCCCCTAACAGGGTGTCAGGTTGTATTCCTGACTCTGTCAGTGTAAACCACTGGGCTGTTTTTTTTTCCCCTGGCTTGTGTTATTTTTATATATATATATATATATATATATATATATATATATATATATATATATATATATATTAGTAAAGAACTGTTATTCCTATTCCCCATATCTTTGCCTGAAGGCCCGTTAATTTCAAAATTACAATAATTTGGAGGGAAGGGGGTTGCACTTTCCATTTCAAGGGAGGCTCCTGCCTTCCTCCGCAGACACCTGTCTTTCAAACCAAGACAGCATGGCAGGGCTTGGAGCACTCAGTAAGCAGCTACGGGGAGCCCAAAGCCTACCCAGGTGCCCCTTGAGACATTCTCAGTGTGGTACCAGTTCCGTGCTACTGTATTCAAAAAGGATCACCCACCAGTTTTGAACCAGAAACCGCACTTCAAAGACTGACCTGCTATGTTTCACGTAAAGAGTGGCTCCCACCTCTCGTTCCTCACTCCACACCATCCCGTTTCCCTCCAGCCCATCCTGGATCTCACCTGCTGGAACATCTTTCTTCAACGTCGTGACCTCACATTCCTGAGGATACAGGCTGGCCCTTCCTGAGAGTTGCTGGCCAGGTTGTGGAGAAGAAGAGGTGATGCAATGGTAGAGGGAAAGAAAATGAGCAGAACCGTGTTTGAAATCAACACTGCTACAGGGCACGTCTCTCTCTGCAGTGCTATGGCTCTTCCCAGTGACATGGTATCCTTCCCCTGCAATTTACGGTTCCCGTTTATATGGTGAGAGAGGAGAAATCTAAGATACCAGTCCTAGTGATCACTTCTAGGTCTTAATCAATTGTTTCTCAACAAGAGACGGGTGCTTTTTGTTTCAGCAGCAATGTCATGTTCTGGCCATTACACTTGTCCTGGAGAAATGATGCTTCTTCACTAGTTGACATAATTCACATTTAGACCTACCTTTCAAGAAAGATGAGCAAATGAAGAGCAGGGGGAGCAGAGCAAAACTCGGGGTTGCTGTGTTCTTACAGGTTTTAATTTCTTTTTTATGTATTTTGATTACTCATGTTTCAATTTATTTATATATATTTCTTTATATATTTAAATTTATTTTATATCTTTATTTCCACATTTAAAACTCCCATTTTACATATAAAAATCAGAACTGGGGAGAGAATAAATTCCAGACCAGGTGGGAATGCGGTACAACCCAAGCAAGTGAGGAGAGTTTTCTAAGGATGAGAGGTGGAATGTGGAACACTCACAAGCAGCATCATGGAAGCAGTTTCTCTTGTACTAGACCCAGTTGGTATTCGCTGTTTCACTGACCAAAAGGCTAAAGAAAAAAGAAAGGCAAAAAAAGAAAAAAAAAAAAAGAGGTAAAGGCTAAAGAAAACTCAGGACTAAGAGCCCACAGAGCAGAAACCGTGTTCAGGGAGGGACACCAGCCAAAACAGCCCCTTCATTTTCCTCACCGTGGAGACACCACCCCAAGGAGAGCTCTGGGACACAGCAACCCCAAGGAGCTGGACAGGTTCCCCAACTGAGCCAGGTTTGAGAGTCATTCTCTGCAGGCAGGGGTGGCACAGGGAGTTGGGACGTGTGTCAGCCTGGTCCAGACAACACTCAGAGCAACTTCCAGCAGCTCCTGGTGAACTAAGAAGATGGGGAATACAAAGGATTCAGTGACTTCTGATCTCATCCTGCTCCCCAGCTTTGGCTCCCACCAAGTCCTATGGCAAGTCCTACCTAAGAGGCAAAGCCAGTCCTACAGTCAAAGGGGAAACGAGGCCCTGTTTCACTCTGCCTGGATGCCCAGGACAACATCAGCAAAACAAAAGAAAATAAAACAAAAGAAAATAAAAGAAAAGAAAACCACACACACAAAGAAGAGAAGAGCTGCTCATTAAAATTTACACAGATTTTATTGTGTAAATTATGTTTAAAAGTCTGTCCCGAGTAGCTGGTGGCACGTCTTCCATGCTTTAGTTTCTTATTTCCATTTAAAATAAAACAGTCACGTGAAGTGCTCACAAATCACAATGAGAGAAGCGTGTTATCTCCGCTTCTGCAAGACCAGCTTGAATTTTACTGTCTTGCTTCTACTGCGTAAGTGTTGGTATTTTTATTTTATTGCTGTGCCCCAGGATGCTTTCCTTACAATTTTATGTTACAGGACAGTAGGAAAACAGCCCGTAATCATGTGTTGCTTAAAATAATTGGATATTTCATTGAGTCTGCAGTGATCAATACTGAAAATATATGGGCTTTTTTTTTTCCCCCCAATTCTGTCTGGTGCAGGCTGGAAGCTTCAATCAGAGATGACTTTTTTTTTAAAGCTATCAACTTTGATAAAGGAGTCTTTGTAAGGACGGAAAGATCTTCTTTCTCTCTTCATGAAAGAAAGGCATGAGTTCAAGAGCTGGAAACAAAAGCCACGTGAGTTAAACACCAAATTGCTGCTGAACCTTCCTTAGCAGCAAGCCAACCAGCAGATTTTCAGACACTCAAGCCTCCAAACGAAGAGGTAAAGTTCCCAATTAGAAGCTTTTCTCAGACCTCAGGAGGAGGGGTCAGTGCCGTGGTAATCATCAGCAATGCTTCAGGCTTGGGTAACAGAGGCAAGCAACATAAAGAGGCTGCGTGACTCTCAGGACCCCTGGCAAGACCATCTCCAGGAGCAGACGTAATGCTGAGATTACCTGTCCCAGAGAGCAGGAGCCAGATTCGGACTGATCCTGCCAAAACACAGGGGGAGCAGAGAAAGAGATGACTTCTGGGACCACACCTTTTAATCCTGCCAGGCTCTCCTGCCCCTCTAAGGCCTGACTCTCCAGCTAACCAGCCAACACATGGGCTGGGACAGATCCCATGGGACTGACTGTGTGTGGTCCCTGGGCTGCTGGAGGAGTGGCGGTGCCGATGGACAGGAGACATGGGGGACCAGGAACCGCTCACAGATCTCCAAAGAGCGCAGTTCTCAACACGCTGTACTGATAACTACCAGTAGTACTACGAAAAACCACCGTAAGAACAGCACGAACCAGTACTGATGGTTTCCCACGTACCTTCCTAGCCCTCAGTAACCCCTAACTCAGAGACCTCCTAGGGCGCAGCCTTTCCTTTAGCATTTAAAAGTCTTGGATGGTTTTTCCTGCCGTTACCTCATCTAATCACATTTTGAATCCACGTAAACAAGATCCTCTGCAAGGAGTTTTGTAACTTGACCACCTGCTTATGGAGAGCCGTCTCTACTGGTTTGCTTCGCACCTACCCCGAAATTTTCAGTCCTGTGTTCCCAATCCCTTTATTAGGAGAGATACCAAACCACCATTTCCCAGTGGCCTTCTTGACGATTTTCACAGATCTATCTCCTACCTATCGCCCTCCTCTTCTTCAGTAACCTCTTTTCTAGGTTGAAATGTCCAAGTCTACAACAAGGTTATGCTGACAAACCAGGATTCAACCCAATGACCTAAAAATTACCGGGGCTTGAAGCTGCTGACATATGTGGTCAGAGTTTTCCTAGACTTGGCTTCAGCCTTGTGCAGGACAAAGGTTGAGGATCTTCGTAGACCTTTTGGGGAACCAAATGAAAGATTTCATTCAGCGCACCGAGCGCAGGCATCCTGGCAAGCTGCGGCTTCGTGTTGTCCCCACTGTGCAGCAGCAAGCTCGAACAGCCTCACAAAGAGAACTTGTTTCCCACCCCCCCACCCCCCTCCCCTCACCGCCAGCTCTGCAGGTTTCAGGCCATCACCTTTGAACGCTTATCAGAGCTGAAATGGACTGTGAACTCCGGGGAAAGCTCACCCTGAGGCTGCTCATGAGAGTCCCTCACATGCTCTCCACACGCTCAGCCAAACAGGCTCATCGGGGATAAATAAAGCTTTATGAGGGCAAGACGCTCTATCTTGGTTTATGGTCCCAGGGAACAGGTTACAAGCTCAGCAACTGTAGGGAAAAAAACCTCATCACTCCCCTATCTGACTCAGCAAGGATCTCTCTTACGGTTAGTGATAAGGTGATTCCAGCTTCTTTCATCCTGCTTGCACAGGCTCTTTGCTGGCTCTGAGCGCCTTACAGTCACTGCTGTGGAGTCTGCTAGCTCAGTCTCATACCGTTGATTAAAAAACCAAAATATTACTTACAAAGAATGCCTTGTCCAGCAGAAATCAGACACAATCAAAGTTTAGAGGGTCCCAGCAGCTGTGGCACGCTGTGGTTTTGATGCTGTCGGAGCGGGAGAAGCTGTCCCGTCCTGCAGTAGCGCAGGCAGCTCTGTTTCAGGCTCTCTCGTCCACAAGCTCTTGAAGAAGTTTGAGAAGCGAGTCAGACTCCTGGTTATAGCCAGACTTCTCCAGCTGTCTTAACTCCACGACGGCCCATCAAAGCTGCCTCTACCCGTGCCAGCAGAGGATCTGGCCCATGTATTTACATGCATGACTCCGTGGTGCAGCTGGCAGCTGTGAAAGGGCTCGTTTGGAAGGCAGCGTGGCTGGGATCAACATCACTTAAGCGATAATCTGCTAATCAGAGCTTCTTCTGTTGAAGTAATGCTCCCATCTCGTCGTTCCATGCTGGCAGTTTTCTTCTGCAAAGCTTGCCAAATTGTTTCAGCCCCTGGCAGTTTCGGAGGGGTTTTTCTTGCTCACCTCTGGACTGGAGTTTTCTCTCGGTTCTGACTGTGGGTTGTATGGCAACACGAAAAAGGGACAAATTGATTCAAGCCCAGAGACATCCAGTCTGTCATGCATGTGACAGGGGATGGGGAGAGGGAAAAATAATTTTTTAAAAAGAGTAAAACCAGACCTTGTGAGTGTGGAGAAAAGCATGCAGACTCAAGACACCGGCTTCTCCCTTAGGGTGGGAATGAGACTGTTCAGTGGTGTGCAGAAATCACTGAAATGTCTAAACTGTGATGAGCAGGAGGCAGGGTACCTGCATGTGAAATCTAGTGCAAAACCTCTCAATTTGCATTGCTCTTTTGAAAGATGGAGCTGGTAAGTGAACGAAGACCCTCCCTAGGAAGGAAGAGCCAGAAGTGGCATCAGTTGCAAAGAAGTCAAAGCCATGGTGAACATCCTGAAAGGCAAATCAGTCGCCGGCATGGGGGGAAACTCACCTGATAATGGCATGAGTTACAATGCTCATCCTGTTCCTTCTTGTGCTCACCTACCCACCAGTTTCTCACCACAGCAGAGGGGTGAAGAAGTAGAGCAGACAGTGCTCAATACTGATGAAATTCTGCCCAGCATAAAGACTGAGGGATCAACACAGATAGTGCAAGTTAGAGCTGCATTTCCCAGTCCTACCCCTGCTCCAGAGCCCAGACTCTCGTGTCCATCCTGCCCATGTCCATCCAGGCTCAAAACACCAGCTCAGCTCAGGCCTACAGCAAGGAGAACAGCAGAAGGAGAGTAAGAGAAGAGCCTGGAATGCTTTGCAGAGCCTATCTATCCCACTTGCTCATCAGGAGTTCAACAAAGGCTGGCATTTTCCAGGCTGCCTAGAAGAAGAGAGGCTGGGAGGCAGTCATCCATACCCCCTCATCATTCCAAAAACGCAACTAAATTGAAGCCAAGCCCATTGCTTAGGAAGATGGTCCATGACCTACCTGGATGCCTTCAGTCCTGTTTCACAAAGTTGCTCACAAAAGCTCAAAAAGGACTGAATCGAACCTGCTTCACAATGAAAAGTAGAAGTGTACAGCTCTGTTTCAGCTGAATGTCACTGCCTGATGCCACTGGCTACTGTCTCTGCTGCTGGTTTCTTTGCTAGCCCAGCTGCTACCCACCTGGCCTACTTAAGATAGAAAATGCCTCTGGACCTGACTGTTGTCAGGGGAGATGTCTTCTTCACCTCCAGCTCTCCTTTGTCTGCCTTAAACCAAACACTCAACCCCACATGACTCATCTCCCTCCTCTCCCAAATCAGAGTTTCAGTCCTTGATCCTCCTACTGCTACAGATTCTGCATCTTCTAATGCAGGGCATGGAGTTCACTCACTCCCAGCTATCCAGACCAGAACCCCAAAGCATGACCCAGAGACCTCCTCTCTCAGCACGCCAGCTGCCACTGGCTGTATGCACCACCTCCCAAGTCCACCCAGTTTCCATACACCCAGACAGAGGCACCCTGTTGACTGAAGGTATTCAAGGTCTCAGGCCTACGTTTCCAATTGGAAGGTGCTACCACTGAGAACAGAGCTGATGATGGGGGAAGTCAACGTGGGTGCCTCATCCCACGAATTGCAGGTTCATCAGACTTTTGTCTCATCTCATGGTCCTCCTGAATACAGCACACGAATCTTTCAGCGTGCTTGGAGCCCCTGGATGATAGCTCAGGAATGGACACAGGTCTGAAAGAAGATGGACATGGCTGCTATAGCACCTTGTAAACCATTACCACAGAGTGTTAGATGAGGTGAACCGTCTCTTTAGTCCACCCCTGACTAGAGATCACAAGTGGTCCTGCATACTCCTACCTAGAGAGATAAAAAGCCTTTGCAGAGAAAAGTAAGCTACTATTTAAATTTATGTTTAGATTTCTCCTATATGTAAAACCCCTTTTTGACCACCATTAATATTTTTCTTAGGTTGATTTCCTATGACACGGAGGTGGAGAAGCAGGGGTTAGAAGGAATCAAAACTGTATTTTAACAGTTTACACTCTCGCCTCCTGTTCTTCGTGAGGATTCGTTGGTTGTTCACTCAGCCTGTATGAGAAAAACAAGTGTCTTTTCCTTGTCGTGTCACCCACTTGCAGGGCAGTCCTGTTCCTTGAGTGCTAAATGCTGAATGAGAAAGTCAGAGCAAGGACCAACAAGTGAACGATATAGCTTAGAAAAAAAGGTGTCTGGTTTTCTACATATTGGGTGATTAACCAATGATTGATGCTGTGTTTCAAGGAAAGGACAGTGAGGATGTAATCGGCCTTCCCTGGAAGCCTTGACACCAAGATGGGTTGTCTTTCTGGAGAAGAACTCCCAGAGAAACCCCACTTTGAAGGCTGAGAGCAGCGGTGACTCTCTGAAAGGTTGTGAGTGGAGCAGTAGGAGAGAGCAAGACAGAGACCCAATTAGGTCTAACAGCCTACCCATCCCGATATTTGGATGAGTTCCTTTCTGCTTGAAAAAAAACCCCAAAACTTGTCTCCCGTCATCCAACTGCATCCTTCACATTGGTGATAGTGATGGGCAGATGTACTCCAGGTCTGGTGCGAGGCCAAATATCACATCTGCAGCAGAAACTGCTAGATTAAAAAAAAAAAACAACAACAAAACCATCCTTCTTCAATTTAGCAATTTGGGTCTGTGGTCTGGAAGCTACTGAGTGAGAACATCTCTAATATTGTTTTCAACCTATCGTGGCACCTCTCAGGTGTCATTGTTCTTAAGTCCATCTCCACAAACTCATCTCTGACAGCTTCCTCTATTCCACCCCTTTTCTCACACCTCCTCACTGCTGATGTGAAAGCCATCGTCCCCCTGCAAGGAGACTTCAGCTGAGCCACTGGGGTTTGGGCTGAACATCCAGCTTTGCCCTTCCTTTCCCACAAAGCAGATCTTCAGGCAAGACAATCCATGGCATGAGGAGCAGGAGCTTTGAAGCAGTCTCACCCAGGTCACACGGGTTTGACGGCAAGGATATGGAGGTCCCGACCTCCGTTGGCAATACCAAGACGGGCTGTTCATCATGGTAACGCTGGACCACAGCTAAACTGAGGCACCAAGAACTGATCTATGGAGGGGCTCATGACTTACCCTCAGGACCCTCATATGTATTTTCATTTCGCTTTAACAGAGATTTTCACCTTGGACTTTGTCTTTAGGACCCAGAGCCGATGTCTCCCATAAGAGCCAACAGAGAAGCCATCACCTACTGCTTCCACAGTCATCTCAGGCAAGAGTTACCACTTCAGCCTTGTGCAAACAGCATCGGGCCTGAAGTATGAGGCCGCCTTTTTGCTCCTCTGCTCACATTAAAAGAAAGCAGCGACATCCAAACTCTCCTCTTTGCAACACGTACAAAACATACAGCAAATATGGCCAGAAGTCCATGATGGCCGTTTGGCCTGAGGCAGGAACCTGACTTGGCCAAAGGTCGTTCTTGTATCTTTTGGCCTTGACTTTGCACACAAAACACGAGCAGTAGCCAAGTGGAAACAGAGCAGGAAAGGCCATCTCACCCCCCGCAACACTTAGTCATTGGACTGGCTTCTTACACAACGAGGGATTTCTGCAGCGTGGCTGCCAGCACCACCCGTGTCAGACCTTTCCCTCCCCGATCAATGGCTTTGGCTGACGTAAGTCGTGATGTTTCACTGAACCTGAGTGACCCAGGAGAGAAAGGACAGGAGGGGTTTTTATCCAGGGTGGAATTTCAGTTCCTGCAGAAGGGAAGTGTTCACCCAGCTGGGAAGAAAACAATCCAGGGAGAGGAGAGGTTTGTTATTTGGCTGTGTAAAAGTTAGCTGCAACATAGAGCCGATGCCCAATAACAATTATTTCTGGCCAAAACCTTAGCCGGTTTAAATTGATTATGCTTCTTATTTTTTCAGATGCTGTTTTACATCAGTAGAAAGATCTAAATATTTGGAGAGGTTTTCTCATAAGATGTTGGAGAAAGTCGTTTCAAACAGTGCCATCCCCAAGGGTCTCCTTAAAATAGCAACATTACAAAGGCTCCTTTTAGCACCGCATTCCTTCTTGGTTCATTATATACACATTCACGGACACAATCTGAAAGAAAAAAAAAAACAAACAACCACAAACCAAAAAAAAAACCCTAAGATGTCCAAATTAGCTTGCCTTGATATGAATATAAGCCTGGGACAGATCTGCTCAGGAGAATGGAGTCCTCCAGTGGGAAGAGTTCCAAGCAAGGACCTCCCACATTCACATGCATCATCCCAAATGAAAGTGGACATGCAGAATAATTCATCTCAAAAGTCTGTAGAGCAAGAAAGGATGCTCTTGTAACCAGGGCAGAGAGAATCCTCAGTGTTTGGGGATGATGGGAGATGACAAAACCATTTTCCTGGAGCACCTGCTCAAAAATAAACCATAGCAGTAGAGTTGTTTCTTATCTGACCTTGCATGAATTACAATTTCCAGCGATGGTAAGGCCTAAAACTACAGGGTCTGACTCTCTGCACCTCGTGAGTCAGACAAGGACCGTTTTGATGAGGGGAAAGACCTGGACAGGTTGATTCGTGGTCATGTGAATGGTGAAGATGCTCACGTATCCACCTCTGGTACTGGGAGTCCCTGGACGTGATTTACGGTGACTTTAGAGGACATCTCTATCAACCACCCTGCTCTCTTCAGCTCTGTCCTGCCTTCCCGCTCTGCCCAGAGGATAGAGAAGGAGGTGGTGAACTGAGCAGGGTGGCGTCCAAGGAGACCTCTCCTGGTGGTCTGAGCTCGTTCACAGCAGTGGCAAAAATCTACACGAGTGATGCTGAGCTGTGAAACGAACTTTAATTCTTATGGCTGCGCCTGAGAGAGGGATGGAGGTTGTGGGTCAACACCTTGCCCATCCCATCTTGTGCCTTGCGTTGGGTGGTTGGGAGGAGGATTGCAGCTACCACTTGGGGAAACCCACCTTTAGGCTTGGCTGCAATTGACGCTCATCCTTCCGAAGAATAGCTCTAGCCCTTACACTTCCCATCCTCCCAGAAGGGAACCAGCAGGGAGAAACGAGCCATGCCCTGCCTGCTACACCAGGCAGGGGACTGACTTTGGATCCAGGGAGTCCTGAGGCGTGAGTTTATTTTGCTTGTGGATAAAGGGGATCCAGGAAAACATCTCTTACAGTCTTGGTGGCCATGAGAGCGAGACGTGGCCAGAGTCAAATTTCTCTGCCATGCTTCTTGGGCGAGCTTTAAACCGGGACTAGTTTCCTTCTTTTGCAGCTTCAGCAGTTCAATAGTATCGGCCTTTAATCATTAAATGATTTGTGGGGGAGAAATACCAGCCCAGAGGCAACCCTGGTCCAGTCCTGTACCCTACACGTGGGGGACTGGATACAGACAGAGGACCAAAGCCTAGGCCATCCCCTAAACCATATCAGTTCCTGGCTTATTCACCCCATCTCTTCCTCCTGGTAGCAGCAGGGGGTGGAGGTATTTTAACGTATGAGGCTTTCCCCTGCTTCCCCCCTCTCTCCAAGAAAAAAACAATAGCAAAACAGCAAAGGAACTGCAATGGGGCCCCTGAAACTTCACCATGGATTTTTTTTCCCTCTTTCTCAGAATGACTATAGAGCCCTGAGTACATATTTGCTCAGTCTGCCCCACGCTTGAACACACACAGGCGCTCAGCTCCCCGGAGGACAGGGGCTCCCTCACCACCAGCTCCCCACTCAGTCAAGCAGAGTGGGCAGAAGCGACCCCATGAAACAAACCCCAGCAGAAATGGAAATACCTGCCCAGGGATTCCCTCAAGGAACCCCCCTTCACCCCCCACCTTCCTTCTCGAGCCCCTCTCCCCAGTAAACATCTCTTTAATCCCTGCTGCAAGAGCTTGAAGAACAGATTTGGGATTAGCCTGCGCATGGGGGGAATGGGGTGGGGTGGGTTTGGCTTCGTGGCTTTTAAATCCCCCCTCCTCAACACCCTACCTGCCCCCCCTCCCCATCTTCTCCCCCCCCCACCCTGCATGCACTCCCTAACTGGAGGCTTATGTCCCCTGCCAGCGGGGAGGGCGAGGGGTGGGACAGGGGTGGGACAGGGGGGTGGGATGGGGTGGGAGAGATGCAGGACTGCTTCCCAGCCCGGGGTCACAGGCTGGATACGACCAACATCAGACCTGTCTTGCTCCCCCCGGCAGCTGGGGAGACCCGTTGAGGCTGGGAGGGAGAGGCAGAGGGTTTATAAGGAGGAGGAGGAGGAGGAGGAGGAGGAAAAGATTGCATCAAGAGCAGAACTTTTTTTTATTTCCCCTCTCTCTCTCTCTCTCTCACAGGAAGCCCTACTCTACCTTAGCCTTGGAAAGAGCCCCTTTTCATAAAATTAGCTGAAGGCACCTATTCACAGCCATGGGGCTGTGAAAAAAAAAAAAAAAAAAACAACCCAAGCAACAAACCGACTGTAGAGTTTGGTTGTGGGGTTTTTTTTTTCTCTCTCTCTCTCTTCTTCTTTTTTTTTTTTTTTTCCTTCGCTCCGAAAAATAAAACACCAATGCACACAGCTCCACTCCGCGAAAACTTGATGCTTTTACCGTCTGCTCTGTGACAGATCTAGAGAGGAGGTTGGCTTTTTTTTTTTTTTTTCTTTTCTCCTCATTCTAAATATCTACTGCTTCTGCAAGGAAGGAGGAAAAAAAGAAAAAAAAAAAAAACAAAAAAGGAAAAAAAGAGGGAAAAGAAAGGAAAAAAAAAAAAAAAAAGCCCCACCACGACTGGGTTTCCAGAGTTCCCCCAATGAGTCAGCCCTGAGCGTGGAGCCGGGTGTGTGTCTGCCCGCCTGTTGCATCCCTGCCATGATTTCCAGCCCCCTCCCCTCCTCGGTTCTCCTCCCACGTCGAAAACCTGATAAGGGGATGGTCGGTGGAGCCTCCTTTCGGCTCGTAGGTAAAACCCCCGGCAGCTTGGCTTTTGGGGGGAGTCGGGGGGGATTTTAATTTTTTTTTAATTTTTTATTTTTTTTTTTTTTACTTCGTGGTTTTATGAATGAAACCACCCGGTTGAGCTGGGAGTAACATCCCTTGGAACTCCAAAAAAGGGGTGAAATCCAGGAGGGGAGGTTAAGGCGGGGGTTGGGGGGGGGGGGAAGGGGATGGACGCGATGGGCTGCGGGCGGCAGCGGCTCCTCCCGGGGCGCTCGGCGGGGGCGCAGCCCCGGCGGGGCGGGGGGCACCGGGCACCCCCCCCACCCCCCCCCCCCACCCCCCTCCGAGCCCCGGGAGGCTGCGGGCTCCCCTGCCCGGCTTTCGGGAGGCTCCTCCTGGGTGCGGGACGGGAGATTCTCTGCCCATGCGGGTGCGAGAGTGGAAAAAAAAAAATAAAATAAATAAAATTAAAAAACCCAAACCCGGAGGATTGCAGAACGTTTTGCGGAGTGAGTGAAAAGCGAGTTTGCTGCAGGGAGGGAAAAAAAAAAAAAAAAAAAAAAAAAAAAAAAAGAAAAAAAAGAGAAAAAATCTAAAGGGGGTGGGGGGAGCGATCTTTCAGCCCCACGTTTTCGTGCCGTACTCAATCGGCTTTTTCAAACTGCAGCTCCTTTGAGACAGAGAGGGAGAGACAAGCAAAAAAAAAAAAAAAAAAAAATTTAAAAAAAATCCCTATTTGTAGCTAAAACACACGGCAACCTGGAAAGCTGGCAGAATAAACCTATTGTGGAGCTGAAACGCGCCGGGATACACAAGCAGAAATCCCCCAGAGCACCACTGTTTGCGAAAAGGTAATTGCTGAGGGAAAATATTTCCACGTTTTCGCTTTCTCTAACTTTCGACTTTGCGATCTGTTTGCATGCCGAAAAGAGAAGACGAAAATGAAAAAAAAAAAAAAAAAGCTGCTTTTTTTTTTTCTTCCCCCCTTTCCCAAACCCCTCTGAAACCTAAAAGATAAAATTACTGGATCTAAAAATAAAGCAGTGGTTAAAAGCCTCCCCCACCCTCTCCAATCTCCCACCCCTTCCACCCCTCTCTCGCCTTCTCCCTCCCTCTCTCCCTCCCTCTCTCCCTCTTTCTGTGTGTTTGCGTTTGACAAAGAAATTATTTGAACTTCCCACTGCCTCATAAAAAGGAAACAGAAGAGCAGTTTTGACATATGGATGTGATTTTTTCTGCTCGGAGACAGATGCCCACGGAAAACAACCAGCACCGGGGGCTGCAGCTCTGAAGGGAGCGAAGTCGCTTTGCTTCACATGGGCTCCTCGGCTGCATTTCGGGAGCTGCCCAGATCTCCAGCCATGAGAAAACGAAGCAAAGGACCGGGGTTTCTTGTCATGTGCCTTTCTGGCTAAAACTGTGGAAACAAACAAACAATCAAACAAACACAAACTCTGGAAAGGGGGGGGGGGTGGGGGGGGGGCGGGAGGGAAGGAGAAGGAGAAATCATCTGCAAGCGGAGAGCTGGAAGACCTCTCGTCCTCCTACTTCCCTGAGCGAGCTTGGATGCTGGAAGCAGCCTCTTGGATATGGGATCATATCTGGTTTATCACAGTCTGGGTTTGATCCTCTGCTGCTCCGTGTTGAGTTCAGTCTACGCTCTGGTGAGTCCCTCGATCTTTTCCCTTCGCGTTCTTGAACGATGTTTCCCTGATGAGTAATTTACCGTATCAAGGATTTAGAAGGCAGAGCCCGGGTTTGTTGGGGTTTTTTTTTTCTTTTTATGTTTGGTTTGGTTGGTTGTTGGGTTTCTTTTTTATTTTGCAGCCCAGTGGCTTATTTCGCTGGCAGATAGTGCGTGCAGTTGGTCTCGGGGCTGCTGCACCAGATGAAATTAAAATGTCTGTGCTTCCCAAAGAGTTTGAATCACTTTTAAACCCCTCCGGAGAGGAACGCGTGCAGTTTGACAGAGGTCTGGGGAAAGCATTTGGGGGATAACTTAAAAGACACCTATGGGTAAAGGGCAACTTTTATTTTTCTTTTGATTTTGCCTTTTTTTATACACACCCCCCCTCCCCAAAAGGACAAATTTAATCTTAATTTAATCTTCTTCATCTGTAAATCTGCTTAATCTCAGTGAAACAGTGCCTTCCTCTTTGGGATTAAATTTGGAGAGGACCTTAGAGCACAGGGCTTGCAGACAGTTTACACTCAGGAGCGTGAAAGTAGTATTAACCCTTTGCTTCCTGGCACGGTTTTCACCTGTTCCTGCACACACCGAGGCAGAATATCTTTCCAGAGGTAGCAAAAAGGGCTAAAGTCTGTCAAAACTGCCTTGAGGGTGGTGATGGGGAATGGGCTAAGCTCTGCAGACCCCACTTGCAGCCCCAAGTGGTCTCCAAAGCCCTTCTGCAGAAGCGAAGGGAGATGTCATGCAGAATCGGCCACCAGATATTAACCCACTGATGGGCATGTTGGTTTGACACGTGCTTTCCTGGCTTTCTCCATCCCTGGAATCACCCCTCCTGCTACCATTTCTGGCGTAGGAAGGGGCACGACCACCACCTAAAGCGGTATCTGCTTTTCAAAAGGGTTGGAGACGTGTTTGAAAGGATAGGGGCTCACCCTGACCCTGGCTCCAGCCGGGTCCTCCCTGTTCATCCAGAAACCATCACCCTGGGCCCTGTCCTCTGGGTTTGGTAAGAACTGCTTGGGACCTTGTTCAGGGCTGGTAGCAGGGGGGTATTTTTCCCCATATATCCAGCATCGTGCCAGAGGGAAACATCTCAATAAATGAGAAGAAACAGCCCCTCAGAAAACAATCATCATTGCAGTCCATCCCTGTCTTGCCCTTTCTCTAAGTACAAATAAACCTTTTAAAACCCAAAGAAAACTGGGGAAACTGGGAGGACCACTTGTCGATTTGTTGAGGTTTTAGTGATGGTTAAGGTTTCTGCCCTGTTCTGGAGGTGGATTAGCATCTCTGTGACCACATCTGACTTCGGGACCGTGTCATGACAGGGTAGGTCCTGTAGCACCTGCTACCCCCCACCTCCACCGCCCTGCTGCCACCAAAGCCCGCACCAAAATTCCTGCTAGCTCTGGTGTCTCTGCTGGTTCCAGTGAAAATCAGGTTCGGGCAACAGCCAGCTTGGAGCTCAGCAAACCTCAGGACCCAGAAAAGACAGGCAAGGCTACAAGGGCATCTCAGACCCCATTCCCAGTTGAGTCCCCTCTCCCAGTACATCCAGTGTCTCCAGAAGGTGCAGAGAACCAGCCAGCAAACTAAGTGTCAGCTGTCTCGTGTTCCCTTTTTGATACCCCCATCGCAACAGACACTTTCAGGTGGCGAAGTGATTCGCTCGGCAGTGCTGGTGGGCGATAGGGGCTCACGGCTGGAGCAGCTGAGCTTGCCCCGTGCACCATCTCGGGACGAGCTGGTTCCGAGCATAAGTCAGGAACAGCTCTGCCAGAATCACAGAGGAGCAAGAAAGCAGGGAAATTTGCTGGGAAGGATTAGGTGAGGTGCACAAGAGCATTTACTCTGTTGCATTTCCAAAAGCCTGATCCCCTCCTGCACTAATTTAGGGTCCTGCCACTAGAAACCCCATTCGATGTGATTGGGCCCAGGCTGAAGTGTGTTTCAGACAGTTTCTTTGCTTTTCAAACCCACTATTGACAGCTGAAGGGGTTGCCAAAAGGTTTGAAAAGTTGTCCTGACAAATTCGGGGGGCTGGAGAGATGTTTTGTGTCCCTTCTGGCATCCCCTTAGGCAAAGTAGGAAGGTGAGCCCCGAGTCATCCCACCGTACAACTACTGGTGAGGCAGGGAACGACTCGCAGGGTGCCAAAAGCCTGATATTTTTGCATTTGTTGTTTCTTTCCCAAACTAGCTTGATTTTTAAATGAACTTTGAAAACACAGAGTGATATTGACTGCATGTTTCAGCAAGGAGATGTCTTAATAGCTACACTATAAGAGGGGTTATATATATACTAGATATTTGTCTAGCGGGTCTGAGCGTGTTTTGAGTGCTGCCACCAAGAGAAGTCACCAAGTGCCTCGCTCCTAGAAGTTACAAGCCAAAATCAACGAGAGCAGCTGCAGAAGGATGGGGATGCAAGTACTTAACTGAAAGACGAGCTCTGTGGCAGCTTTGGGCTAAGCTAAAAGTGGTACCCGCTCTTCCACTCCCCCAGCTGAGCAAAGCTCCGTTGTGCGGTTTGAGTCAGGAGGATTCCCGCAGACTGGGGCAGCCGACCACGCAGAGCTTCAGGGGGCAATTCATCTGTCTGAAGCTGGAAGAATTGAATCTTGAGAGCCGTGGCCCTAATTGCTGGGCTCTTTGCAGCCCGGTCACTTTGCATCTGAGAGCTGGCGATGCCGAGATCGGGCAGAGTATGATGGATCCTAAATCACTGTCACTCCTGTTATCCCTTTTGTCAGCCAGCAAAGATGATAGTAAAGGCATTTTTTGGAAGCGAGAGTCCTTAAGTAGGGATGGGAAATGGTTTCCTTGATTGCCTGTGGCACTGGTACATCATGGGGCAGGATGCTGGCAGATGAATCACTTCTTCGCAGCACGCAGGCTGCGTGTCTCTGCCTTAGCTGTAAACCAGGGTGGGAAACGCAGCCCGTGGAAAAGTGCTGCAGGAGTGAGTCCTCTCAGAGTTGAAAATGACTGTGCAGGAATCGCGGTCCCCCCGTGAGCCTGCGACCACGCAAAATCTGTAGCATGACCAGCATCCCTGCCCTGAGCTTTCGAGGGGCAGCTGAGAGGGACAGACGGCTGTCTTTGATGTGGGGTAAAGTACTGGGTGAAGCTCTGCTCTCCTCCAACTCCCCTGGCAATCCAGAGAAGTCCTCCCCCAGCATTTCCCTGGGAATAGCCCTGATTAACACCTGCTTAAACAGCGAAGGGAATTTCACTTGTAGGTTGAGCGCTTTGTGCCCAAAATCTGCCAGGGTGAGGGGACAAATTTGGGTTCATTCTGCTATTTGCTCCAAGGGCCGGGGAAGCAAGATTGGGCTGAGTCAGATAGCCCTGCAAACACGGGCTTGAAAAGAAAATGTGCACAAAAGGAGCTTTAAAAGCGGGGTCCAACATCAGCAGAGCATGGGAGAGGTTGAGATGTAGGCACTATGATTTTATCTGAAAGGCACTGCCTGTGCTTCTTGCCGAACAACCTCTCCATGCCCCAAAAGCTCCATGGTTTGCTCTGCTGACCCCTTTGGTTTTCACTTTGTTGCCTTCTTCTGCCAGTCTCAGACTGGCAGCCCCCAACCCGGTTATCACTGGAGGAGATATTCTGCGTCATAATAAGAGTAATAACAATAATAAGAATAATAAGAATAATAAGAGTAATAAGAATAATAAGGATAATAAGGATAATAAGAATAACCCACCAGCCTTCTGCAGGGCTTTGGACCAGAATAGCTGCATTTTGGGAAGCGGGCGTCAGCCTAAGTCGGCTGCAATCGGCTGAGCTCAACCTGACACAGGGAAGCAGGTCCATGTGGGGTACGAAATGGGCAGCAAAAGGGACCCCCCGCTGTACTGTGGGGGTCTTGCCTTTCAGCAGCGCTCGGTACCTTGCAGGAGGTGCTGCACATTCGGGGGGTGCATTTTGGCAGCAGAACCATCTCGACCCCTTTCTGTTTGCTGCAGCCCGCGGTTCCCCAGCCCTGATCCCACTCAGGCTGCTTGGGCGACGCTGAAGCTTCCCTCTGGTTTTGCAGAGAAGCTGTAGCACTCCTCCGGAAATTCAAGGGGTACCATTAGGGGACTGGGAACCCTTCCTTGCAAACAGAACCCAAAACAGGGACAAGCTCAGCCAGGTCACCTGCAGAAAGGTCCCAGCCCCTGTTCCCGAGGGAGCTGCATCCACACCAGCATTGGTGTTAATCTCTGATAGGAAGGTCCAGTATAAATCAGAAAGCTCACACCAGAGTGACGGTCAGGTCACCAACTAGTCAAGATCCCCGTTCTCAGACAGAAAACCAGCTGGATTAAGGAGGTACTGGTGGGTGTTTTGCTCTTTGACTTGTTTTTTGTCATTCCTCTGATCAGACCCACATCTTCATAGATCAGGGAAGGAATTGAAATTGAATAATTTGAAGTTGGAAGGGAAAGATAATCATGTTCTGCCTCGGAATAGGGCCCTTAATAAAAAGAATAATAATAATAAATAAGCCTATATAGAGATGCTGCAAATCCTAACTAGCTGTCTAACTTCATTAAATAAAGACAGGCTCCAGCTGCAGGGAAACAATGTCTGAAATGTTCTTTTCTCCGCACAGGCTTGGGACTGTGCCCATCCCTGCCCCATGTATTTATGAAAGATAGGATTTTTGTTACTGTACTTCGGGATTAGCAGATATCCCTGGACTATAAAATACTCAACCGCAAAATAGAAAGCAAACAAGCCTCCACATCAGGGTAATGCATGGGCTGTGATTTCATCCCATGCAAGCCAAAAAAAGTTCAGCTGCCCAGTGGCAAGCCTGACCTGAGCAGGCTGGGTTTGGTGTGAGCTCCTTGCACGGGGAAGAGGAAAAGCAACGGGGCAACTGTGCACACGGAGGGGGTGTCAAGGCTGGAGGAAATGAAATGCCTTTCAGGTCCAGGCAGTTGTTGTTTGGTTTCTGGCCTCCTAGAAATAGCCCCGGAGCGGTGCTTTGAGATCAGTGGGATTATTCTGGCTAGGGCAGTGTGTCTGCAGTCCCTGCGAGGGGTCCTCCCCAGCCCAGACAGCTCAAGCAGAGACAGCTGCTGCCCCTGCCACCGCCACCCTGCACTCCCGTGTCCCTTTGAAAAATGATGCTGAGGGCCGTCCCACAGCTGCGTGTCTCCTGTCGTGTCTTTTTCTGGGCTGAGTGTACTGAGAAGGGACTCTCCTACTCTCCCAGGGCGTAAAGATGCCGGCTGGAGGATTTCCCTCTGCTTGGGAAACGCGCTGCTCAGCCCCTCGCTCAAATTCAGCTGGAATCAGTCCCTGGTTTGCAAAGTTATTTGGGGCGCAGGCAGCACACTCACCACACTGAAACCCCTAAGTAGCAGCTCTTACCAGGCAGCCTCCAGCCCAGCAGCGTGGGGTGAGGTGGTAAAGCACCTCTCCGGGCACTGAGGTACACGGCTGAGGACATCCTGCTCCCTGGAGTCGGGGGCTGCGGCTAAACTCTGCAGTTGTTGGATTTTCTTTGTGCCTAAAGACCAAGAGGAGGGAATAGCAGAGCCAAGATGCAGCTGCCTCCAACTTAAACTGGTCCTCGTTGCTGCCGAGCGGCTCCATCTTCATCCCGCGCCGCTGGGAGAGGGCGACGAAGCCTGGCGTGTGTTTAGGTCCTCACTAGGCTGTGCAGCTCTCCGACTTCACGGCCGTCCCTGGGCTTGTCTCAGCCTTTTGAGCTCTGATCCTTCCAGACCCCCTCGCCCTCTGACACTGTCCAGATCAAAGGGAGAAGCCAGCAGGGATCCCCCACCCTTTTGGATGGGCTGTTTCTCTGCAAAAGGGCAAGTGTAGAGGGGCTTCTCTGTCTGCTCAGCTCCTGCTGTAAGTGAAATTTTAGCCTCTCTCAATTTGTGACTATTACTACCAAAAAAATAAACAACAAAGAAAATTCATTCCTTAGGGCAAGCCCTGACCAAAAGGAAGAATTCAACAGGATCACCCTGTGTTAAAGACCAGACTGTATCAAAGATATTTTGCCCTGACACGGAGAATTTGCTTTCTCCCTCTGCATCCACTTGGTTGTTATAATATCACTTGGCTATCTTGACCCATAACACCTCAAACTTCGGCCAGCCTTCCAAGAGCTGCTGTACTAAAGACGATCTTTGTGTCGCACCTTTTGCAACGTGGCAATAAACAAATTACCCTTGGAGCTGAAACTCAGCCAGCAGAATACCTGCTGGGTCAGACTGAGCTTTACTGTCTTGTGTCATGGGAAGAAAACACCCAAATTTGTGCTTGATGTACCTGGCTTGTCATTAATCCCTTTATTTTCACTAAGGCCAGGCTGACCCTTGCCAGTGATTAGAGGGGCTCTGCCTTTTAGGGTTTTCCTTTCCCGTCAGAGGCTCAGCTTGGACTGACATCCAGAAACCTGATTTTTAAGAAAGGAAAGATTTGGACTGACCTCATCCTCTTAACAGATGGTACTTTGATCCTCCTGCGACACAAATCCCTCTGACAGCATTCAGGTGATGGTTCAGTTGTTGAAATCTGCAAGGATGGCGCGTCGTTCTGGCCAAGCGTTTTTCCCTTTACGCAGCAAAGCAGAAAGTGAACTTTTCTGCCCCTTTTCCCTCTCCCCCCTCCAGCATCCCTGGTTCAAGGCATTTCAGCAGCAGAGGGTTTGTGCTCCTGTCTCCTTTCTTCCCTCCCGACTGTGTGCACCCTTCCATGAGCTGATTCGACTCGCTGAGCTTGCATGAAACTAACCCAAGATGGAAAAAAGAAAATAAATGTAGAAGGTTTCTAGCTGGGTCAGTGGATGGCATCTGCACAGGAAAGGCTTGAATGAATCCCCAAGACACGCAAGGGAGAGTTTGAGTCCCAGAAGTGGGGACAAGAAGGGATGGGTGGCCAGCAATGTGTGCCTGTTTGCCCTGACACCATGGCTGTACAGTCACGTGACGCTGGCATAAACCCCCCCAAATCCTCCGTTTGACAGACCCACACTCCATCCCTGTTGTACCTCCCTCTCCTTGGCAATAAATGCACACACAGCAATGTGACCCACAGGGCTCATCGTGAGCTCAGTGTAGGCTCCACACTACCTCTGAACCCCACTTCCATCAGCCACACCATCTGATCGTTAGCATGCTTCTTGGCAGAGTTTTCTTCTGAGCAGAGGAGTTCTGCAGAGAGTGACAGGATAACATAGGTCAGGGGTATTGGATATGACTACACTCGTGGATTTTTGGGGCAAACACGAGTTTAGGCTCATAGGCTTGAGGTGTGCTGTGCACCACTTGCCTTCAGGGCCAGAAGACAGGACCCACCCTTTGTATTTAGCAGTGCAGACATAAACAGGGACTTCATTAATGTCTATAAATATGTAAAGGACGAGTGTCAGGAGGATGGAGCTGGGCTCTTCTCGGTGATGGCCAATGACAGGACAAGGGGCAACGGGTGCAACCTGGAGCACAGGAGGTTCCACATTAACATAAGGAAAAACTTTTTCCCTGTGAGGGTGGCAGAGCACTGGAAGAGGCTGCCCAGAGAGGTGGTGGAGTCTCCTTCTCTGGAGACATTCAGAACCCACCTGGACACGTTCCTGCGTGACCTGCTCTAGGTGGTCCTGCTCTGGCAGCGGGGTTGGACTGGATGATCTTTCGAGGTCCCTTCCAACCCCTCACATTCTGTGATTCCGTGATTCCAAGAGGTATAACACTTTTGGTACCTACTTACCTGCTTTCTGGTCTGTTGCTTGCAGGGACGGTGAAATGGTCAAGCCAAACCATTCGCCCTGTGTCCAAATCAAGGAAGGTGTTCAGCCAGGCAGGACTAGGCAACACACCCCTAGACCACCTCTCTGACCCTATCAAAGTGCAGAACAAATGGACCTTCAAAGTCCAAAGGTGTTTGGTGTCTCTGAGTCGTTCCACCGTAACGACCTCTAGTATCAGTGGTCTGTGAGATAACTAGCTCATCAAAAGAAGACTTGGCTTTCAAAGAAGACCTCCTAGATCTGTGTCTGGGGCGCAAGGGCTGGAGACAGTAGTTGCTGTCTCAGCACACAAGGCAGGCTGGTTATCTCGTTTTTCACACGGCTGAGCTGTTGTTAGTCAGGGTTCCTCGATGTTATCTGTGCTTCAGTCTCCCTTCCCCTCTCTCCAAGCATTTCAGTGTATTTATCTGCTTGGGCTTGCCACTCTGAGAACAAAGAGCAGCCTCAACCACATCTGTAAAGACAGGTTTGAAAGTCACTGGGTGTCCTTAGAAAACCCTCTCTTCCCTTCACTGAACTTTGGCTTGGGACCTCAATGTTGTGTTGTTTTGTTCTAGTTTTTGTGTGTGTGTATGTTTTAACAGAAAAGTGAGTGCTACACAAAACCTAGCTCTTGCTTGCAGGGGGTGAAGGGACAAGGCACTTTGTAAGGAGCAGCAGACGGTAGGGAACTACCACCTCTTTGGCACGTAGCAGAGGACAAATGATCAATTAACTGAGATTCAGTGGGGCTTTGGGGGACTTTGCCACTATTCGGTACTGCTAGTAAGTCATTTAATCATCATCTTATTGCCTTGATTTATTCACCTGGTTTATACACCTTGAGCACCCAAGGGACTGCAGCATCCCAGGAGAGCGCCAGGCCCATCCTATACACTAACCATGGAATGGTGCTGGTAGCAGACACAGAATGGGACATTTCTTAGCTCAGGAGGAAAAGAACGGTTTCAGAAGCTGGTCCTGCTCTGTTCGGGAAGGCTGGGACTCCTGGTGCATCGTTTGAACATGATTATGTTCATGCTTTCCTGCACTGTGCCATTCCCCTGCTCCATCTCCCCATCGCCATGATAGCCTGCTCTGTCGTTTCTGTTGCTGACTTTGGCCTTTCTTTCACAAGGCTAGGGAGAAAGAAATTAACATTTTTGACCCACCATTTCAGAAGACACAGTGGGGTGAATTCAGACCACCCCTTGTAGGCCTGTAGAAGCCCACCAAAAGAGGAGGCTGACTCTGGCTCATGCACAGGCCCACTCACAGACCATGTTACTGCCATTTCTCTTACCCACAAGGCCTAAGAATGGTCTCTAACTGACTTTATTTAATGACACAATAGGGCTAGGGGCTCCCGAGGCTGCTCAGCCATAGGAAACCACAGACTGACCTGCAGAGTAATTAATTCATTGATCTTGTGAATTAAAACAAGTTAAGCAATGCCTGATCTCCTCCAGGAGCAACTAGCCAGTAGCCTCTTTGGTTTTGCAAAGATACAAATCAAATTCCAAAATGCAGTGAAACAACTGGACTGATTTCCCTGAACTTCACATGCCATTTCCATCTATCCCGCTTTTACTGCCTAAACTGCTGCCTCACCTCAATGTGACCTTGACTTTCTTCTCGACTCCTACATCCCAAACCTCTTCTCCTTTCAGACATTGAGCAATCAGAGCTAAAGTAGCTGCGAGACACCGGCTATGGCAAGCGATTGCAAGGAAATCACTTGTTTCTCCTGGCTGCATGTGAACAGTAAGATCAATAAAGCAACATTACGTAGCGTATCTATTTTGTGGTTAGCTATTTCACTCAGCTCAGTAAAAATACAGAAAAAAAAAATAGAAGTGGAAAGGAGCTGATAATAGGTGGGACTGCTAAAGATGACAAACATCTAGAGCTTCAAAAGCTAAAATTGCTGGCTTATCAAGAGCCACCAGGTTACGAATCTTTTAACCTCTCAGAGCTGATATCCCCAAAGTTTCCTCTGAGCTTGTGTTTTCTTCCAGTGACCTCAAGGTTGCATTCACTGAAGTGCTTTCTCTAAAATGACCTCTTCAGAAAGGAGAGGAGACCAAGAGCTGAGTTTTAGCTCTCCCATTGACTTTCTGAGTGCTTTCAAGCATTTCTGGCTCTGTACGTGCAGCAAAGGCACAGAGGACTTGGGGGGGGAGTGAAGGTGGACTCTGCATTTGGAAACGTGGTTTATTTCTGATATTCTACCCAGAAAAGGATAAAAGAGAGAGAGAGACAGATGGCTCTGAGGTGGAAATGTTTTCCCAGTCCAAATAGCCGTGGTTACTAAAACACACACCAGTAGGTGGTCAGAGGGTCCGATGGACTGTACCTAACAGAGACGTGGCTTATTTTCACTGACATTAAATTACCAGGACTGTTTGCCCAGGCTGGCCACTGGGTGGAGACAAAGCAGGATGGGGCAGATTTCCCTTGCTTGACTTCAAGTGTCAGCAGTGGGTGCTTGTGTGTCTCGGAGCTTCCCCATGTTCTCAGGGGACCCGCTCGGCTGCAGAGCATCCCGCCGCAGATCATCTGTGACTGCACCCCACAGAACCTGGGTGGGCCTCGAGGTCTTGTTTCCTCAGCTGACAAAGACCCAGGGTTTGGTACGAGACTGTCACGTGTGTGTGTAGAGACAAGTGAGCGTGCGGGTGCAACTCTACGGCTGACTCATGCCATAACATTGTTAAACAGTCTCGGAGCACCCCACCATATGATTCCACTGCAGAGTACCAGCTTCATCTCCAATTCATTTCCCACCATGACTAGTGTTTCTCCGTCAGCCTTTCACCACCACAATGAAGCATGTTTGTTGTGTTGGGTTTTTTTTTTTTTTTCCGTTTCATTCCTGGGATCAGATTTTCTTTGTGATTTGCCTTAACCTCATCACAGAAACCACAAAGCTCAAGGGGCCAGAGCCTTCTGCTGCCGTAAATCAGTGGTGTTCCCGTGGAGCGCAGAAGGGCCAAGAGAATCTCAGCTGATGTCAATCAGTGTCACTGCAGGGAAATAAGGAGAGAGCTGGAGGGTAAATTGGAGAAGCCCAACTGGCACATGCTGGTCCTGGTCTTGGGTTGCGTCTGAATGGAAGGGAGAAGATTCTGCAAATTGAGAGGTTTAGGTCAGATGACAAGCCCCCACTTTCCAGATGCTTCTCCAAACCATGTTCAGCCATGCTTCAGTAGCTTCTTTTGTGGCTGGCTGCCTTGTGCAATGAATGCCTTCTTGAAAGCATTTAAACAAGAGCAATTTGGAGGGGGATCTGAAAGGGGAGAGTGTCGCTCTTGTTTCTGGCTAGGGTGGCGTGGGGAAGGATGATAAGCATTCTGGCAGGCTGGATTTTTCAAACCACAGGAGAAGGCTGTGGATTTCATTTGTGGAATTCAGTTGTGGATTTGGGTCCGTTCTTAAAGGATGCCAAATCATGATGTCTGAATCTCCGAGATTTGAGCAAGTTTATCTTTGGTATTTAAAGCAGACTGTGCAATAGGTGATTGCTTTTTCTTCTCTCCTACCCACATTTTTACACCGATTTTGCCCTTGCATCCCTCGGTGTCATTGACAATGATGATGTGATCAACGAATGCAACTTTAAGTGCCTTTTGCACATATTTTGTAGGACTGGAAGTGGGAAATTAGGCCATTCAAAGTTACAGCTACTGTGTACTCCTAATTTACTCTGTCATCAGCAAAAGATGACTCAGGTTTATGGAGGAGCAGGGGGAGGGGATAGTGCTTCAGCTGGGGAAAATGGAACAGAGTCAGCCCTTGTTTTGCACATAGGTAAGGATCCCTCCCTGGTTCTGTGCCAACAAGTCTGAACACAAAGAGGATCTCCATAGGGGTCAATGCGGGCATGCGCTTGGCTGACCTGACTCAGCACTTCCTAGGGTTATGAGGACTCTGAGTTACCCAGAGAAGTGGAACAATGGCCAAGCCAAAGGGTGAACTGACTGCCATCCCATGAACAGAGCTGGGTGGAGGAGAGGCATGAGGTGAAGCAGGAGCAGAAAGCCCAGGCGGATCCCTGTGTCCTTCCATTTGCCAGTTTTCCTGTTGCTGCTGACACGGAGGCGAATCGCCCATCTCTCCTGTAATCGCCATACAGTCACGTCTGCTGCGTAATAGTGGTCAGCATTGTCACTGGGAGCACACAGGGGCGAGGGTCCATAGGGTGTGCACAGAGACCCAGGAGATGTGGGCATGCAACTCCTTTCCCAGTCTGGTGCCTAACAACTCCCTTCTCTCTGCTGAGAGTGCCAGCCTGTATTATCGGCACTGTCAGTCCTCCAGAAGAACCGATTATGCCTTGTCTCACTGCTGTGGCAGTAGCTTTTGCTTCCCTTCTGGATTTCCTTATTCATCACCCTCCCCTTTGCCTCTTGGTAGCACCATTGTTCCTTACCCTACTGCTGGCCCTAAATCCCCAGCTTTTAAAACAGACATCTAAAATGAAATGGAAGGGAAGAATACTCCATCAGGAAGTACCTTCTTAGGGTTCAGAGGTAAAACCCTGTAGAAGTTGGACCAGGCAAAGATCTGTAGCTCCTGCCTCCAAAAAGCATCAGGTTGGGAAGCTCGTGTTTCCAGGAAAGTTTTCAGGGCAATACGAAGCAGAATGAAATGGGAAGAGAAAGGTGTTTGACCCACATTCCACCATTTTGGGCTTCCTCTTCCAGCCTTATTGCTGGAAGGTTGGGGAAAAGGAGCGTGATAGAGACTGGAACAGGTCCCACACCTCCTATAAGTCACCTGTTCGCGCCTGGAAACACGGTGCTCACAAAGGCAACGCTGATATCTCTGCCGTGTTGGGATACAAAGAGTGTATTTCTAGTGAAGACAGGTCATGAGATGGCAGGAGATAAGACTGGTTTGGGGAGGGTCCACCAAGGCCTTAGCTTAAAGCCTTGGGTTGGTATTTGAACCCTGGAACACGGCAGGGGTATGTACAGGCATACAGGGAGGGGACATTTTGAACAGGCCGGGGGAGAGGAAACATTGAGGACCAGGGCTGTTCCTCCAATCCAAGGAGAAGGATTTAGCTCTTAGCAGCCTGCACCACCCCAAAGAGTGCTGAGGCACATTTCAGGTGTACTGTGGGCTGTAGGAGGTGGTTTGGATGAGGCCATACTGCTTTGGGAAAAAGGTATTGTAGACATATGGACGTGGGCATGGTCAAAGGGGTCAGAGAACAGGACCCAGTTGATTTAATTTTTCACGCAGGATTAGCTGATGCTTGTGGTCCCATGGGACTGACCCCACTCTTCAGCATGTCCCACTCCACAGATACCTGGCTGGAACCCTACTACAGTCGCATCTGAGGCATCAACAGCTCCAAAACAGGGCTTTCCTGGGACTCCCACCACCATCCACTACCCAGTACCCCTGGAGTGTGTGGATGCTTCTGTCTCCACAGGAGGATGCACAGTTGCCCTGTTTGGCCACTTGCAACGAGTAGTAGCCTGTGCTTTTTGCTCTGAGGACCTTCCTCCTCCATCCCCTCCACCTTCCTCCAAGGCATGCACGGCCACCACAGTTTTTCTCCCCGCCGTGCGTTCCCCCGTGGCTCTGAGGCCGTGGCTGCCCTCAGCTCCAGGTGAGCAGCGCGCCAAGCCCTCCAGTTGTCTCCCTTCCATGCCCAGCAAAAGGAGGAGACGAGGGGGATGCTGGAGCTGACTGGCTGGGAGCTGGGAGGACGTCATGCCCCAGAGCTGCCTGCACTGCACTGAGGGCTTAATGTGCCGTAATCACAGAGCTGGCCTTGTTGTAACGGCACCCTGACCGTGCACAGCTCCCAGCCGCCGCTGGCAGCTCCCGAGCTCCCTCCCCACGCTTGCTGCCGGGCGGATTTTTTGGAATGGATCCCCCCACTTTCCTCAAGCAAAGGCAGAGGGGGCTGCAAAGAGGAGGGGAGAGAGCAGGGGGAGTGGGGTGGGGTCCCATCTCAGCCACCGATGGTGTCGACCCTGTCGGGTTGTGAATCAGGACATTAATCAGTGTTATGGGGCTTGGGACGGGGTCAGATACCTGTGGTTTGAGGCGTGCTGGCAGGGCCCAGCATCGCCGGAGTCATAATACCACACACTGCTCATGAAAGAGAAGAGCTGCGACGTTCCAGGAGGCATGGTGCCGGGAGGGACGGGGGGACGGGCTGGGGAAGTGGCTGCTGATGGGGGCGGGAAAGGAAAGGCGAAGGGAAGAGGGGGAAAAAATAGAAAGAAAGAAAGAAGGAAACGCTCTCCACGGGTTTCCTGGCTGCTCTGCCTACAGGAGTACAAGAGGAGAGGGCTGCCTGCTGTGCTTTTGCCTTGCCTCTTGCATCCTCTGCGCAGGGAGTTTGCTGCACATCCCTTCCCACAAGCGCTGGCAAGAAAGTGAGGGTATGAGAGCATGAAAATTAATTACACCAACCAGGAAGGAGAAGTGGCAGAGGAGGGTGGGAAGGCAGGGCCCTAAAGGCTGGGCCAGGAGCTTGGGAGAGAAATAAATGGGATTCCTGTTCCTGGGAAGGAGGGGACCAGAGGAGAGAGAGCCTCTTCATTGTCGCTGTGTTTGAGGCTGCTTTGCTTTCCGAGGCAGCATGAAACAGGCTCTCAGCTGCGTCTGGCTCTCAGTCTAAGGAAAGCTGTCAGGAGTTCAGGTTTGGATCCACCCAGGCAGTTTGCAGAGCTTTCCACGCCGATTTCTCCCCATCCATGACAGGACACCATGGGTGAGGTCACAGGATGGGAGAAGATCGGGCGATATGCTGTGGCAAGTCATATGAAGACAGAGGGGTACCAGCCGGGGTGAAACCACATCTGGGCACTGCCCTCAGAGAAGCACGCTGTGGTCCCCAGCCTCAGAGCTCCCATCCACCCCTCTGTCCTCCCAGTCCCTGACAAGACAAGCAGGAGAGCTGACCCAGCCGTGCCCAGCACAGGGCACCCCAGGGTGGGAAAGGGACCGTAACACCACGGTGCAAACACAGAAGGCTGGGGGAGTGGGTAGTGTAAGGAGAGAGAGGGGTCTGCATTTGCAATCGAGACCTGAGCATGCTGTGAGGGATACCTTGGCTACGCAAAGTTGTGTTTTTCCTTCCATCTCTGCTGCCTGGAGGGAGGCAGGAGTCCCCATAGCAAACATGGGGCTGACCATGATGCTGTCAGGCTTGCTTGGAAGTCAGATGAGATGGATCTCACCTGCTTTTGGAGGCCACAACCTCTCCATCTCCAAGGGAGGGAGGTAACTCTGTTTTTTCATCCATAGGCAGCAGAGGTCCCGTCTGCCCTGAATTCATTTTGCCAGTTGATGCCAACGATTGACCTTGTAAGTCTTTTCCCATCTGCCATGTAAAAAAAAAAAATCCTCTTCAGACTCTGCATTCCAATGGACATCTCTTTCTCCTCCTAATGAAAGAGGGTTGAAGGTAGTACCCAGTGCTGCAGTGAAGGACACCCTGTCGTAGCAACCATTTGCATGATTACAGGTGGAAAATATTCCCCAAATTACGACAGTTACATAAAATATCATGAGCTTTTCAAAAAGAGGAAGTTTTTCTTTCTCTTCTTTTTGTTCCCCTTATTCTGGCACTCCAGATTTAATCATCTCCAGCTTCTTTCTGCTGCCATGGCAGGTAAATGCTTGCTTTTCTTTTAAGTGTGAGTTGTGTGTCCCCCCAACACATGACTCCAGAAGCTAAGGCTCAAAGAAAACCAGACTTAACGAACGCTAGATAAAGGAGTGAGAACTCCCAGTCCTGATGCATGGCTGGCTACCCATGACCTTAAAGGACAGAGGGAAACAAGTAAGAAAATACTGTTGTCTTCTTCCTGCATGTGCTTCAGCAAGTCATCCTCTGGAAGGAGCTGACAAAGTACATGTCTGAAAGTTTGCTGGTTTTCACATTCATCATCTAGCCAGTCACTGTGTGGTAGAGGAAAGTGTCAGGGCAAAGCAAAAGAAAATAATCATCTCCTGCGTTTTCACTCCTCTGGGGATTACTGCTGTTCGTTTTGTTTGTGTATGAATAGGTGTTCTTCTGCAAATGCCTCAAAAAAAAAAATTGGTTTCATTTGTTCACTGTTTTGGGAATGATTTGGTCTTTTGTTGCATTTGTGATGTTCAGAGTTAGGAGATCTTGACACTGAAGTTTTCATGTTCAGGTGTGGGAAATACATCTTTGGAAAGAGCAAAACCCTGGATTCTGTGCATGAATTATATTTTTTTTAATTTTTTTTTTTTTTTTTAAAGAGTCCTGAATGTGACTAAAAGAAGACAGTCACAGTTAGAGCCCCAGAGCTAAAAGTGATGTCTGGGAAATGCAGAGACTCTCTTGAAGTAAGCACAAGTCTTGCAAGTAGCTGTGTGAGCATCTCACAGGGGGATAATTAGGAAGCCGCTTTCTCCTCTGAGTGCTCCTGTTTCCTCTTGGCTGTGTTGGAGCTGGAAGCTTTCAGAGGCAGAGACTGCCTCGTGCTCTGGTCCAGGTTCATCCCCACTTCCCCTGGGCATCCTGAGCAGGAGACTCCTCTTGCCTGCCCTAAGATGTCTAGGTGCCTACCTGGGCTTTGTGGTCTGAGCTTGTTCTTGGAGCTCCAACCAGCACAGCGATGAGCCTAAGGAGGGATTCAGTTCACTCTACATAGGCAATGAAGGCTCAATTCATTTGTCTTCATGTAGTCACCTAGAGGCACCCAGGGAGTCTGAGATATCTGCCAAAGGCAGGTAGACGTGGCACAGGACCAGCAGGAAGCCATGGAGCAGGAGCTGGAGGCCAAGTGAGCTACTGCAGGGCATCAAGTTGCACTCAACACCTTTTTTCTTGCCACTGAACAGCCTCTGGCAAAGCAACATTTGGGATTTTCCTCTCTGTGGTCAGCGGAGAAAGACAGAGACCTGGAAAGGGTGCATCACCCTTCACAAGCAGAGTCTGTCTTTCTCTGTTGACTAAGCTGGAGGGACTTAGCCTAGGACAGCTCAGGTACATGTGGTGGATTTTGGCCTAAGTGACTATGCTGTAGTAATTTCTGGACAGTTCCAATTCCTGGTCAAAACTTGCAGCTGCTGTAGTAATGCTGTAGTAATGCAAGCAGTTTTTAGCAATAAAAATCTATCCAAGATTGAAGCAAGGCTGAGAATTTTATCCTTCCTTTCTGTCCAGAATATTGGGCTTCAGATCTAATGGTGTGTTTTAAATAATAGTTAAAAAATGTTTTTGGGGGGAAAAAAAAAGCCAGAAAACAGCCATTTATCTGGCTGTAAAGAAACCTACTGATTTCAAAGGCCAGAAGGAAAGCTTCCACTTGAGCAGGGGCTTCTGAGAAAATCATGGCAAGCCTCTGTCCCTGCCACCTCATTGCATTTTCACCTAATGCTGCAGAGTGGATGGTACAGTTACATCACGGACTCCCATCCTCATCAGGAACATCTAGAACCACAAACAGTACCTGCTGTTTCAGGCTGTGCCTCCCTGGTTTTGAGCCTGCAGTCCTCATCTTCATTGGCAGTGATGAATGCTGAGAGATTTGTGGAAGGTGGATAAAAAATCCTGAAGACTGTCATCAATAGAATTGCAATTTTGGTACAAGGTCCACACCTCCACCAAGAAATGGTGATGGGCTCACAAATGACAGAGAAAGGTTGAAAGCCACCGCTCAGTTGATAGTTTCCACATTTCTGTGGCCAAGGGAACGGTTAGCTACCAGTATTTCCTTCAGACCACCATGATTTCAGTCCTCTGACCTTCAGTTAAAAATGCTGGTGTTTACTCTTGTTCTGGAGAGAAACTGGGGAGCCCTTGTCAAGACCTTGTTAGCCACTGGCTGGTGTGGACTGTGGCATGGGAGCGCTGGCCTAGATGGAGGCTGAGTGTCCTGCTGGCCTCTGTTGCACCGCAGACCAGCGGGCGGGATTAATCTCACCTTATCTAGCCTTTTAAAAATTATTTCTTGATGTTTCTTCTATAGTCAGTGTGTCAGTCAGACCTCTCCTCTCACCCCATATAAGGTGGTTTGCAGCGCCTGCTGGTTGTTCCTGCTTTTCTTTGTGGTCTATAGAAAGAGCCTTGAACAGCACGCTAGGTTAGATGCTTAACCTTTATATGGCTGAGGATGGAGATGGCTCTGCACCAAAATAACCTGTGTGTTATTTCTGGCTCTGCCAATCAGACGGGGGTGACTTTGAGAAACCCCTTCCTTTTTTGTTTCTTCTATCCTTTGTCCAACTTGTTTCTTCAGGCTTGGCTTTCCAAGCATCTAGGTACTAACTGAAATCTGAGGGAGTTATCACCAAAACAATTATACACCCTAATTTCTGGGCCCTGAGCCATAAGCTTCTCAGAGGAGAGATGTGTTTTGCTGCAAGCCTGCATAAAGATAAGCATAACAGCAACAGACTCTTATCTGTGGCCTCAAAATGTGTTTGTCCTACAAATACTGATGTGAATCTCTCGTCTGTGCCTCCCACAGGAGTCACTAATACAGATCTATCAGCTTTAGAGTGGTGGCTGGTTTTGCTATAGGCAAGCAGCCAAAAATAACATCTTCCTGTTCTCCCCCTCCAAAATCTACTGTGTGAATCGAGCTTCTTATTTCAGATGACGCTTCTTTATTTGCAGTTGCAAAGGACCATCAGCGTAGAGGGGAGCACGTATATAGAGATGTGCATCTCGTGGATACTCTGGCTATGCCAACTCCTTTCAAAGGTGTTTGACGCCAGCAGAGCAATAGTGGACAATCTGAGGGGAAAATGAGGATGGGGGCTGGTGTTCCCCTGTGCCTGCTTGCCCCTGTAGAGGATGGAGCCTGGCCAGAGAAGCTTTCTGCTTTCTCGTTGCCTCTGCTGCAAATCAACCCAGGAGGCGAGGGAGGGGAGGGTGTAAAAGAATCACAGTTAATGGATTTGAGAGATCATTACAGCAGGAACTGTGTACGACAGCGTTGTGGTTTCAGCAGCCACTCTGAAATAACTGTCTTCCCTCTCCCCCTGCATCTGAGTGCTCATGGATATTGTTTCAGAGTCCTGGTCAGCTGAGCAGAATAAGCTGAATTTGTGCAGCCTATCAGTTCGTTTTCTCCAAAACTCTCTCCCGTCTCTTCTCGTTTCTCATGCAAAGGTCTACGAAACTTTTGAATGTTTAGGAGGGGTGGCCTCCGGTAGCCTTTGGGTAAAATATCCCTCCCTCGTGCTGCTTTTTAATATGCAAATGCGTATTTCATCTGTGGAACTCTTTGCCATTAAGGCTACATTATGAGCAGAGGTAGAGAAGGATTCAAGTATGGACACAAAAATGGGTAGAAGTGCCATTAATATGACATTGGTAACATTTTTGGGATGTGTTACAATGCTTCGGGACGTAAGCCAGTCTGCTCTAAATACAGGCCAATAAGTTTCTTCCTATGGAAGACTATTTAATAGCTGTGCATCACAAAATTTCTTTCACCTTCATCCGAAGCAGGTGGTGCTGGTCAGAATCAAAGGCAGGATGTTACAATTCAAGATCAAGGGTATCACAGCCAAGTAAGCTTTTGCAGCTCCTTCAGGCAGAGGTCAGAGACCTGCCAACTCCCAGGCAACAAAGCAGAGCATTTAATGTGATCTAGTCATGCGAGTTCAAAGACTCCAGCGAATCCCAGAACTCTTCAAAGGAGAAAAACTCTTTGCCCACAGGAGAAAATCAGAGATTAGTCCATTCCACTGGCACACCAAACTCATGAGCTAGCACTGGGGTCTCTGCTTCGAACAACACTCAGGGGATCGCTCTTCCAAAAGAAAGTCTGGTTCAGTCATACCTTTGATCACTGCAAGTTCTCTGTGCCACAACATCCTGCAGCAATAAATATAACTATATGCTGCATGAGTGTCTCAAACCTGCCACCTCTGTCTTCAGCTGATGTCCCACAACCGCACTGTCACTCCATGGTTCTTGCAGCCAAACACTGCCAATGAGATTAAGAACTATCCTTCTCTCTCCCTGGAAAGACCCAGTGGGCTTGAGAGGGCTCCTCAGACCACAGGGATATGCTTAGCCTCTATCCACCTAGCAAGGACCTGTCAGCGCAGCCTTCATCAAGTCGTTGAGGACACATTAGAAGATTTTTGGCTCAAAAGTTACGCATCTGCCATAAGTCCCCTTTTGGTTCACTCTTGCTGAGCAGTCTTGTCATTCTTAGACAACGGAGTCCAGGAATAATGGTTTCTCATACATCCAGTGGAGGAGGTGCCTTTGACCCACGCTGGCAGGCAATGACTCATTGCCACCTCTTGTTTGGGTTTCCACGGGCCCAAGAAGTTACTACAGCAACTCTCGTGTCAATGGATTTCTTGTTCACATCCCGTAGCTGGCAGCCTGTATACAGCATGTCTGTATGTTGGAGAAGCCCCTCCAGCACCTGCGTGAGACCCCACAGTCTCACTCAAAACGTGGCAAGAGCATGGCAAGGTATGTCCCTAGCATCAAAAGCTGGCACATTACAGGTCCTCTGCTTTTTTAGACTGCCTGCCTGGATTCGAGTTGGAAACCTCGATTCCTTCCATCTAGAGCCTTCATGTCCTACATCCAGAATATCAGAGAAATCTTTAACTTTGGCTGCAGACACTAATAATAACAGCATTCTTTGGTTGCCATAAAACTCCTTATGGCAAGTGCAAAGGTCATCTGTGCAGACACCCGACTCTGTGCAAGAGCAACACAGAACTCATGATCTGCAAGGCTGAGGACAGAAGACGCCTAGTCTAGAGAAGATCAAGGGGACACATGGTTACAGCTTTCCAACACATAAAAGGCTTTTGCACAGAAGAAGAGAAAAAAAAATGTTCCTTGTGTCCCTCAGGGGTAGGAGGTAATGACCTTAGATTACAGCAAAGGAAATCGCATTAAATGTCAGGAGAAGCTTTCTAACTGAGGATAGTACGGCAGGGGAGCAGACTGCCTTGTGAACGGAGACACTGTCTGTCACCAAGGGTTTCTAAAACGGCTCCAGGACCTCGCCAAAGCAATTACAACAGCGCTTGTTCTGCGTTTGGTTGAGAAAGTGGACACAAACCTTCCCACCAGACCCATCTTTCTAACAGTTCATCAGTGACAAAGACCACCCAGCCTACCACCTCCACCTTCTCTCTGTACCCAAGACCTGTTTAGTTTTACCTTCCTTCTCTAAGGCAACTTCCCAGGAGAGGATAGATTAAACTAACCTGATCAGGACCTTCAGAAACCCTGAGACCATCCCCTCTGCACACAATTGTCTTCCAGGGTAGGAGAGGAGGAAGCAAACACCATGTCCTAAATGAATCACTACATTTTTAATGTGCTCCTGGAAGTGTTTTTGCAGACTACGGTGACGACTGGAGGATGAGACGAGCTGACTTGTTATTTTAATGGCCCCAGCCCAGAATGGCAGCCCTCTAGGACAGGGAAACCCATCATCCTGGGTAGAGCCTATCTAATGGAACAAGACATTGTTGTGTGACTCTTTCTAAGTGGTCCTGTCTGAAAGCAGATATCTGGACAGTCAACAAAACCTTCCTTTCTCAAGCAGAACAAAAGCAATTTGCCTCCAGCGAGGCTGGGTTTCCTTGTTGTGTAACTGTCAGTGGTCTCCGAGTTTAACTGTGTAATTACATTCTCTGCAGCTGGCTTCGCTTCAACGCATTTCTTATTCACAGCTCTTGCACAGCACGCCAATATCTTGAAGATACCTTTCGGTGTCCCAAGTATGCCCATGGGCACTGAAGGTGCAAGCCGTGGAGCAGATTCCCAAGTATACCCAGACCCAAGTGCAAAGCTGGGCTCCTAAGAGGTGGTTGTTCACAGGAATGACCAAGCTGACAGCTGCTTTGCATCACCAGAGCCCTGCAAAACAGCTAATGCAGGCCAGCCGAATCGCTCCCTGTAATCCTCGCTGTGTTTACTGTATCGGTGGTGTTTTACGGCGTGTTTATATGTGCTTCGTGTCCTGACTTTCTGGGTAGGCACATAAAGTCACTGCAGAGCACAGGCGCGTGGGCGTGGGGTGCATCAACACAGCAAAGACCTGGATCAGGCTCTGTTTGTGCTCCAGGCAGGTGATCCACGAGGAAATCTGTATTCTCTGAATCTGGACCTGGTTTCCAGGTCTTGCTGATCCGTGTTCTCCAGACATACACATGGATCTGCAGGCTCAAGCCCTCTGAAAGTGCTGCAAGTTCAGACCCCCAAAATATTAGGTATTTTCTAAAAACTCCATATGTATGAATCCATATGACTGGAGAACCAGCCCCCTCTGAACTGGTGCCAGTTCTGCTCCCTTGGGCACCAGTGCTTTTTGGAAATACCACCCGTCATGCATCTGGGTAGTCCTGTGCACCAGCTGGTTGTCTATTAAATCAGCACATAGGCAGTGGAATCTATGTACCTTTTCAGTCTAATTAATGCTCCCGCTCCTCTTTTCCTCCTTTTTAAGGGTTATTATTTCTCCTGTTCTTCCAGGAAATGTTGGGATGCTGCCTTTCCTAGAGCTCCCAGGAGGTAGAGCAGATCGATTTTTAATTCAATTTCCTTTTCTTCTGCCGTGGGTTTATCTAACAGTGTAAAGCACCTAAAAGAGGCAGAAGACTGGAAAGAGATACATTTGCTAATACTCAGAAGGGTGGGACGTAAAGGCAGGCCTGATACCATATATTTCTGTCTGTCTTGCAGGAAAAGAGGGTATTATTATCTTGTAAAAGTCATCAGGTTGGTAAATGGAATTGGCCTTGCAGTGGTGATATTTTTGTGCTATGCTCTTTAAAATTCAGATCCGCACCAGCTCTGCACATGCCTCTGGTGGCTGCAAGAAGAAGTAGGGCAAATGCTGTCCCAGCTACTCTGCAGCCTTCAAAAACTGATGGCCACCCAAGCACCCTTGGGTTTTCCTACTCTTTCACAGAGAATTTGTGGAGCAATTTAGCATCATACAAAAGGTCTGCATGCATGTACACAGCCCATCACCAGCTCACGTGGCATAACTGGCATTCAGGAAGGATCAGGGAAATAAGCTTGCTCAGTAAACACAGAATATTTCAGTCTCAAGCTCATGCAGAGCTTCAGGAGTCCCAGGACTCAAAATGTTCCATGATGGAGTCAATAGAAAAGGCTTATTTTGACAGGCTTTGTGCTATATCTTTTCCTCCTCATCCTAGAGCTTGCTCCAAAGACAAGGGCAATGACCCTCTTGTGTCATTGAGAAGGCTGGAGTAAAGGCTAAGAGAGGGCTCTTTGTCCTGTGGTTGTGAACTGATGGAAAAAACACAACTGCTTTTAGTGGGAGATCAGATCTGGCCCCCGGTGGACTGGAAGTGGAAGAAATTTGGTCAGTGTTGATGGGATTCCAACTTGGGAGATGCAGCTCATGCAGGTTCCCTCCCTCTGACACATGAGGGAACATAAACACAGCAAGAACAGGGACAGGAACAGAGCAAGGACAGGGCATGTTTAGGGCATGGATGTGGTTGGAAGGCTGAACCCATGAACAGGATGCCCCAGGATGAATGAGAACCCCCCAGCCTGAAGCTGTGCCTCTGCCCAGTCCTTCCTTCTCCATTTACACCTGCCACATGGGGGAGGTCCAGGATCCCCTGGAGGCAGCAGCTGGAGAAAGGACAGAGAGATGTTCTGAACCCCTCTCAAGTGATGAGGAGTTGAGGACACCCAGCATCAGCTGGATGGACCTACCCCCCTGCATCCTTCCCCGTAGGCTCTATCAATAGAAAGGTTTTCCCCTATCAACAGAAAGGAGCTGGGCTAAATCTCCTGAGGAAGGGCCAAGGGATCACATTAGAAGGGGATTCTCTGGTCCACTTGGCAACGATTCCCCCTCTCCACACCATAACAAATAGACATGGAGCCACCCCCACGGAGATGCTGTGTCTTGCTCTCCTGGGGGCATCCCAGGGGTTTTGTCCGGGTACCACTCTGATGGCAGAGCATCATTTTCTGGCGACAGGATTCTGATCTGAGGCAAAGAGTCTCTTTGGTGCATATTTAGGTAGTTGGTAAAATATTTATGAGGCCGGATTGATCTGCTCTGCAGGCCCTCCAAGGGCAGGGAGGGCAGGGGAAGAGAAGGAAGTGGAAGGAGCACTACAGTTGCAGAGGCTGCCACAGTTTCCTGCTGAAATACATCTTCAAACCCTCTATAAAATGCTTTCTTTAAACAGGAACACTCCCACACATGTGGGCGGTCCAGACAGCAGAACAAAGTTAACGGTTCAAACCTGGCTCAGAGGACAGATTCGCTGTATTATCTGTACATGTCGTTAAACAAGAGGTACACAGCAGTAATCACCCCAGGGGACCGGTCCACCAGAGCAGGGCAAGTGGTAGGGAAGATGCAAGAGCATGAGTACCACCCCTGGCTCGTGTTCAGTGGGAGTCCTGTCTCTCTTTTCAGCACAAAATATTGCGGTCCTTTCCCCCCACCCTCCTTTTTTCTCATTCTGCAATCTACTGTACAACCCCTTGCAGTACCAGAGGCTCCTTGGGTCTCTCCACACCACCACCACTCTCCTGTGAAACGGCAGCAGGTCCTTCTGTCTGCACGAGGCCCTGGCTGGGACAGGCACTGCGCTGGGGTCTTCCCATAAATCTGTGGTTCAGTCCTGGGGGGCTTTCCTCCAGAAGGGAGAGGAGGTGGAAAGGGCTGTTCTGTCTTCCAAGCTGAGGCACTTCTCCTTTCTCTAGATGTCAAAAAGATGAGCACCTCTTTCTGAGCTGGTCACCCCAGCCCACACATCCATAGGCCATAGGGAATATTCAGCTGTCTAAACCTTTCCTAGAGTGAGCTGTCCTCATCCAGCCCTGATTTCTCTCAGCTGGATTAAAGCAGCCTGCATAGACACGCTGAGATGAAACATCTAACTTTCAGATACTTTCTGAAACCCTGGTTTTTTTACTTTTACTGAAACCCTAATTGGGTCCTCACTGTGTCCACACAGCATTCAGGATAACAGCACCCAAACCTTCCCGGGGACCTCCCAAAACACACGGAAAATGCAACAATTGCCTGCCCTGCTCGGTGCGATACTCCAGATACATTTGCTCCAGGTCTCTGAAGAGGGAAAACTCATACCCGAGAGAGCAGCATGCAGAAAAACTAATCTGCCCAGCTTTTTTATGAAGAGCAGCCCTACAGAGTCTCCTCTCTGTAGGTGGCCAAGAGCAGATGGCTTTGGAAACACATAACAGGTCAAGCATAATGCGTTGTTTCCTCTCAATAGCCAAACCATACAAAGTTCAGGGACTTCCTGAGCAAGACTTTTTTCCCATGGACATACCAGACCTGAGTGGCTTTTTTGTTTGTTTGTTTGTTTTTGAATCCGTCCAGCCTTCCCTTAAACTTTTAGCATCCACAGCGTTTCGCATCCAGAAATTTCCCCGCTTTACCAGAACTAGTCCAGAGCTTTGCTGGTCAGGCTGGTGGGATAAGATGGAGAAAGCCGATTTCTACACCTGGCTTTACCACAGATCTACTGGGGGCTCTTGGGCACACACTTCTTTTCCCTAGGCAGCCAGGGCATCTCTGTGTTTAAAGTCACGTGTGGGCTCTGAAAACATCCTGGCTGCCAACCATGTAGACGGTCCTTCAGAGCCGTGCCTTTTCTCACCACATTCCCTCCCCATGCCCAGATCTGTCACTGAGCATCATTTGACTTTCTGAACTAAACAGCCCAAACTCATTTCACTTGGAGGAAAGAACGTGACTGAGCTGAGTCAGCAATCGGGGTACACCTGGATGCCTCAGAAGTCAGGGCAGAGAGAGGGCATCAGCAAACCATCTTTCAGCAGATCTGCAGCATGGGTAGACACTACTATCCCGTCCCACAGCTATGGTTTGAAGCTGGGCATGCAGAAGTTCACACAGCAGGTGATGGTGTGAGGGTCTCCTTGCCACGGGATGCTCTGGAGAGGGTTTAGTGGTCCTGTGGATGTTCTTGAAAGACTTCCTCGTGGGGTGGGCTGAACCGCGTTGGAACATGGTGTTTCCTCGGGGCTGTGGAGCTGTGGAGGTGACCCTGCCACCCGCATCCTGGTTTTAGTTTCTCTGATTTCCGAGGTTAAACAGTACGGTGCCCATACCAGACACGCTGGCTCCGAGAGACCCAGCCAGACCATGGATCATGGAGCTCATTCACGTGCTTTGCCACACAAGTCCCCCAGATGTTCAGAGGGTCACCGGGCCATGGGACCTGGGTTTGGGGAGGGGGAAGGGGAGGAAGGGAACAGAGGAAGAGGGGCTGGCCCAGGCTATCGCCAACCCGGCTGTCACAATAGCAGCACTGTTGCCTCGTGGGCTGGCTGGGTGATGGGATTTCGCAGGGCTGTAAATCACTTTCCTGGCGGCCGCGTTCTCCTGCCCGTGTTGAAAAGGCTTAGGTTTCCCTCCAGCAGAAGTGATGGCAAGCTCTGGGAAGGGGGTGGAGGCCAGGTGCTGGAAACAGTCAGTGGGGGCATCCCCAATCGCATACCTCTGCAATCTGACCCTGGCAGGGAAGTCGATGCGGTTCAACTGACTTCAGGACCTCGCTGCTGTGCCGCTGCCAGAACAAACAGCTGCATTGAGGATTCCTGGGCCATTAGCAGTGGCCATCCACACTGGGAATGCATTCTCCTGCCTAGCCAGCAAGGAGGGAGGGAGGCACCACGCGCACGCTTGTGCAGCTCCCAGATCCTCACAGGCAGCCCCGGCGCTTGCATGGCATGTGGGTGCACAGCGGCACTTGCACCAGGAATGCGTTTGAGGCACGGGAGCGGGGGGGGGGATGCAAACACCCTGAGAGATGCATGGATGCAGGCAGGTTAACGTGTCCGAATACTAAGGCACAGGCTGAGCAGGACATCGAAACCCTCTCGGACGAGCACCCGCACTCAGCGGTCCGGGCACACAGCTCTGCAAAGTCCTGAGTATGTGAAAAGTAGGTGCGTGATGGAGCATTTTTCCACCTGTTGGGAAGAGTTGTACAACATGGTTGCAATGGGGGGTGGGGGGTGTCTTCTGGAAGGACCTCCAACCGTGCCTAAGTCCCTGTGCTCCAATCCATGAGCCCATGAGTTGAACCCAGTCCATCCCAGGGATCCTCTGACTTAGCTGCACTAAGTATTTGGGAACAGGATGAAATACTGAGAGGTGACAGCTCTGAGAGAGAGGGTGGGAAAACAGCCCTGAGAGCATAAATACCCTCCTGTTAGGTTAGGCTGTGTTATTAGCTTCATCTGATGGCTCTTAGGAAGAGGCGAAAGAGAATGGAGGCCAAGAGCATAACGAACCCAGTGCTTCAGGTTTCTGCCTTGGGGTGAATGGGAGGGAACATTCACACATCAAGCATGGCCCAGCCCGAGAGGAGCTGAGGATGGGTGGCATGTCCTCTGCAAAGGACAGGAGGGTAGCAGTGGCCTGGAGAGGCAAAGAGCAAGAAGAAAACTGCATAGGGATGAAATGGCTTAATGAAAGAGGAGAGGAAAACAAATTTGATATATTGAGTGACGGTGATAGTTGTACGGTGCTAAAATGTCGCCTATCAGTTGGGTTTCTGCTGTCTGTAGGGTACGCTGATGCAAATCACAGTTGTGTTGTTGTTGGAGGGGTATAGAAGAAGACCCGTGTCGTTGGAAAGTCAGATGCGTTGCCTAGGCTCTCACAGGGACAGGAGAAGAGCCCTCACTCACAGCGTGGGCAATCTGTGTCTCTTGGTCACCCCATTGGCTCCCAGCTAACCTTGCGCGCACTGAGCCCAAGTGCACACCGTGATGGTAGCTCAGGAGGAAGCCACAAAGCCCACAGTGAATCCGGTTGTGCTGCACCCAAAGTGCATTTGCTGACAGAGCAGCTCAATTGCATGGCTAGCAACCCCATAAACAAGCCCACATCGTATGCTCAAACGCGCTGTTCACACCCACATGCGTGTATATGGACACGTTATCTATGCACTATCTGTCTCATTGTGTAATGGAGATGTGTAAAGAAGATCCTGTCCTAAAAGTGTCTGTTTTCCCCACTTGAAAGTTTCCAGTTAGTCTGGTGAAGATCCCACCCAGTGAAGGTCTCTCCTGTGCTGCCATGTGTCCTTCCTGCAGCTCCCCTAGACCAGCCCGGAGGGTGAAGGGCTCCCTGCACGGTGTGTGCTCGCTAAAATACCTTTTGTATCAGACATGCGATGCAACACCGACTTTGTTCCTTTATGGGTTTTGCATTCAGCAGGGTGGGTTACTGTTTCCACACTTTGTGCAACGGTGAAAGGACATGGCTTCGTGATGCCTCAGCCACCAGCAGTGATCCCCCCTGGGGCTCTCAGTTCTTGGAACAGATGTGTTCACACACCCCTAAGCTTCTCTGCCTGCAGGTGACTCCTCATGCCCAGTCACAGAGCAGGAAACAATCACAGAGCAGGCAGCAGGTCTCTGGCACATGAGATCATGTTGTCGTGGTGGGGAGGAATTCGTACAATAGGGTTCTTTAGGGAAAGCGTTGTCCAGGGAGCAAGGTCCTACCGGCCATCAAGCCCCAGAGCTGGCTGAAATGTAACTCCTAGACCCCATGCAGTCAGGAGAGACATGGGCCAAGAGCTGGTGAGAAATGCACGTGAGACCTGATAGGTTTTATATCTCCTGTACTGAGAAACACGGCCTACACAAAGGCCTTCCCAGGGTGATAGGATGTGGATGGTGGGCTACAATACAACAGGACCCCTGCTTCATCTTGCAGTTCAGAAAGTGGGGTCTCCCTGATCACTGGGGTGATCATGAGGCTTTTATTCCTTAGCGTTATTGCTTTGTTACAAACTGCCTGTGGGATCTTGGGCAGATCCACAGCATTATCAGGATCACTTGCTTCGAGTTTCAGCAGACACCAAACCTTCAGCAAGCTACATCTGGAGTGGGGGGTCAGCAGGAGGAAGAGGAGTTTCGACACTGTGCTTTGATTTGAGCTACACAGTCTAGTGTTCAGAGGGGCCTTGCTAGAAGATCCAGATCCCAAATGGTCCCAGTCTATGACCCAGGTGCACACCTCAATACCCAGTGCCTGGCTGTGTCCACCACGCTGGCAGAGAAAACCCTCGAGGACCTACTGGTTGTCCCCCTTTTTGTTGCACATGTCAATGGAGAAGGAAGAACTTGCTAAAATGCTGCTGCAAGCTGTTCTGAACAACCAGCCCTCTCCCAGTTATCCCAGAATCACTAAAGCTGTGACCTGTGAGATCCCAAAAAAGCCAGGACAGATCAAGCACCTGCATTTCTGCAGCTGTAGCCAGAACACAGAAAACGGGATTGTGCTGCAGCAGTGGCTGCAGCTGATCTGGTAGGAAACCGAAGAGGGTGTAGAGATGATATGTGAGCTGGTGCCAAGCCTGCCAGGACAAAATCACCACCTTCAAACCTTTCCTGTACATTTGAAATAGCGCTCTGAGGTTTGGGGGATGCTGATGCAACGGCAGTCCCAAAATCACTTGGCTGTTCTCCAGGCACCTGCTCTGGAGACACCGGGGTGTAAAAGGGAAAAGCGAGAGAAACGGCACCAAGAAGAAGGGGCAGAAATGTCCACCAAAGGCCTCCTGCACTGGAAAGGACAAGAGTGTCTGTGGAGGGGGGGTGTTGCTCTTATAAGCTGAAGGATATGCAGGGCTGCAGGGCGGCTGTGTAGCATCATTCGCAGCCCCCGGACTATCCCAGATAGTTCCTGTCTCTCTGCACTTAATAGCTATTATTGATGGGCTCTGAGTCAGATGGCTGGCAGAACGTTGGTCTCCTGTGGATCCCGGGACAGAAGCTCTTCATGGCACAGCTGGGCTGGGAAAGGATGGCTATGACATCTCTTTCAGGCAAGACCTCCCTGCGTCCCCTTCCCCATCCCCACGGCCAGCCCTGGCCCCCCACGGGAGAGTAGCACCCGTGTGGAGATGCAGTGCTGAGGAAAGCCCAGTCTGCAGCCAGGCCCTAGCTCTCTACCTGCTTTTGCATTATTTATTACCGGCCATAGATGGCAGCAAACATCTCGAAGCATCCCGCTGTGTTCCCTGGCTGCAGCCCGGAGCTGCAGGAACAGAGGTACAAGCCAGGGAAATTCCTCCATCCCTTTCCTGTACGGGCATGGTCGTCCCTCCTCCAAAGGCAGAGAGGAGCAGAGGTGCAGGTCACCAGTTGGCTCTCACTCAGGGATTTCCAGCACAGCAAGCCAGCCCTGGATCTCCTCCAGGCCCCCATGCTCCAGGGTGCTGGCATGAACTGGGGGACTGTGGAAAGAGACAGACCTGGTGAGACCGTCAGTATTGCTCACCAGGAACGGTCCTGGAGACGACCAGGACCTGCAGTGACAGGACAAGGGGCAATGATTTTAAATGGACAGCGTAGATTTAGATCAGACATAAAGAAGAAATTTTTCATGATGAGGCTGGTGGGACACCAGAACAGGTTGCCTAGAGAGATTGCAGGTGCCCCATCATTAGAAGTATTCAAAGCCAGGTTGGATGGCGCTTTGAGCAACCTGACCTAGTGAAACATGCCCCTGCCCATGGCAGGGATGTGGACAATTACAGCCCCAGGATGGAGAAGGTCCTGCAATAGGGCAGGGGGGGGCAGCAGCGGAGAAAGGGCCTTGGTTTGGTTCGTTTTGCCAGTGTAAATGCAGCCATTGTGTCCAGGTATAGAAAAAGAAGACAAAACTGAAGGCTTTCCACCTGTAGGTCTACCTAGCCACCTCTGTGTCAAGGCAACTTTCACTTTATCAACCCGATTTTCCAGCAAGACCACAGTCATTCCTGCTCTTACAGGTACTTAAGAAAAGCCAGACAGGATCAGGCCAAAAGTCTATCCAGCCCCAGGCAGTTTCCCATAGAAGATAGTCAGAGGTGCTCAGGAAAAGGAATAAAAGACAGAGTTGTTGGGAGTGATCCTTCCCCTTCTCCTGCCCCAGCTGCCATTTTAAGGCCCCCAGCTCTGGAAGTTTCATGAAGGCTCATGGTGTTTCACAGCCATTCCTCCGTTCAGTTGTCATTTGTCTTAGCAGGAGTTTCGTGTGTCCTGTTTTCAGAACGGAGCCGTCCTTTTCCAGTAAGTCCCACACATCCCAGCCTGGTGAAGACCCCTGTTCTCCTCTGCAGTCTCAGGCTGGGTCTCCTGTCACAGTACTAACTTCACATTTGTATATGGGTTAAGGCTCCTACCTTGGCCAGGCTCGTTGGACAGCCTTGGTGGTGTCACTTAGCCTCTCTCTGCATCTTGGTTCCTTCACTGTAGGAGAGGGAGGGTCCTAATGCTACTTTACCTCCAGCACCAGGGGTTAGATGTATCCATGCATCTCACTGCCCCTCATGTTTCAAGCTATATTATCTAAGTAGAGATGTGAACACCTTCCCAGTCACTTCGCCACCAAGGAGAAGGCATTGTGAGACCTTCTGTTTCTCACTTTGCCTCGAATTTGCTGGATTACTGGATTCTCTCCCTCCAGCGCTTTGTTCTGCGTTTTGTTAGCCAGGCTCCAGACCCGTGGCTCTTCTCCAGAGCTTGGAAACCTGTTCCTCTGCCAGGTCCTCTTCTCTTTGCAATCCTCAATTATCATTTCAGAAGCGTAATCACCCAGGGGAGAGAGAGAGAGAGCAGGAGGGAGAGATGGAGTGAGCGGGAGCGTGCGTTTCCCCATACCTTTCCCCCTAGAAGCGCAGAAGAGGAATGCTGCGGTTCTATAGGTTGGCTCCTGCAATTAGCACAGCCCGTGTAATTAGACCAAGATAGATGGTGCTGGCAAGGAAACACCTCATCGGTCTAATTTCGAACTGTTATAAAACCAGTGAACGGAAAACGGAGAGCGTCCATTTGTTTCCAATTGAGAAAAGTGCAGGGTGAAGGCTGGTCCGCAGCTCCACCTCTTGCACACACGCACGCGCTCACACGTGGCTAAATGAAACCAGAAGGGAGCAGCGAATATACAGATGTAACAGAATCTTTTTGCCTTCTCGGGACACAGAGACACTGAGGACTCAGGGCATAGCGTCAAAACCCAAATCAAAACTTTCTTTGCCTCACCCTTTGTTTATTTGGCTGCGCTGATTGATTATTGACTTGTTTTCCTGCTCCACATCTCCTCTTGATAAACATTTCCAAAGGAGCTTGAGCTCTCCCCTGCTGGCCAATTTTGCGTGCTGTTTTTACTCCAGAGAGTTTACAGTCTGAACAGTGAAGGAAGGTGCCCATGGTCACCCCATGAGTCTGTGTCAGAGGAGAGAAGAGATTCTGGTTCTCAGCTGTTCTCCCGAGCTGCAGGTCTTTGTCTTCCCCTGATCCATTGATCTGTCTTCTTTGAATTCATCTCTTTCCCAGCTTTATGGCTTTTCTCCCTTTTCCCAGTGCTCCTCATCATTGCTCTCCTCTCTCCTCTCCCACCAAGCGTTTCCTTTCCACCCTTTTTCCGTCCCCAGCTACATCAGGGGCCAGACAGCCTCTTACACTGCCTGGGGGTGCTTCTCTGTTCACGTCCTGCGATGGGATAAGGGTGGCTCTCTCTGCGACTAGTGCATGGCTTGGGATGGAGTAGGGCTGAAAATTATGCATCCCAAAATTAGATTTACCCCCCTTTCCCTGGAAAACACCACTATGATTGTCTCAGCCTTGATTTTTGCTTCTGGGTAGACCTCCGACCCTTGTGCTGACTAAGGCTTACGCATGTCAGGACCAAAGGCAAGACTCTGAGGTTGTGTAGTTCAAGTAAGATGTTGCCCTTTAAAGCACAGGAATCAACTTTGCACTGAAACGCCTCCAGCTCAGCAGGACTTCTTCCCAGAATCAGGCGAGACACTCTGTGTCCTGTCCCGGCACCGGGCAACCATACGCAGCCTTTTGGAACAAAATCCCACCCAGGCAGCTCACTCGTCTTTAGGTTTTGTTGCAAACTCCAAACTCCTGCCAGGTCCAAGTTTACACGTGCCAAGTTCACTTAACCTTTTGTACTCACCAGGAGACAACGTGTGGGAGGAGAGGGAATGGGTAGCATCTTTTTAAATAGCTCATAGCTATGGCACTTGCCATCCTCTCTTTTAGAAGCCCCTGGAGAATGGTGTGGAAAAGCAGTGTGCATGTCTGGGCCTGGCAGGTTTGTGCAAGGGGAGCAGGCAAGTCTATTTAGACCCAGATGAGTCTGTGCAGTTGCTTCGTGTTATTTCTGTCACGGGAAAAGCAAAAACCAAAATGGGTGGATGCCATTCGATGTCTCCTTGAGGATTCCTCCCTAATCCAGGCAAGACATGAGCTCATGGTCTCCAGGCTGGTTCCCCTCACTCAAGTAGTGACGGACTGAACTGCGTGCCCAGAAGGTCTGGCTGGGGATGCTTTTGTCTGTGTTTTGCTAGAAGCTATTGACTTTGAACCCAAATACCAGGAGAAAGCCCAAAGATGAAGACGAAAGCTCATACCTGCCTTTTGGGAGAAAATCATCAAGATTTGAATGGTCCTTTCCCGTTGCCAGGAATTGCTGGGATCATTTTGCCACAGCACTAGTCAGGAACACATAAATAATGATCTGTAGATAACTGCTGTCCATTCTGGAGACAGAGAGGAGGATAAGGGATCATTGGTTTATTTTCAGCTGAAAATCTCTGGAACGAAAATTGCATGGGTTCTGGGTTTTGCTAGCATATATTATTGCATACATACAAACCCACACTCAGGCATTGCCGTCCTCAGAGCACTTTCTTCACTGCAAAAAGGATGAACAAGTTGCTGCTTAGCAAGGACACCCATTAGTGGGAGACATGCTTAAGAATATGCTTTCTCGAGGGCAGTTTATGACCAGATGTCACCCTTGGCTGTTGCATTGCTGTCTTTCTTGACAAGGGACTGCAGCATTTTGTGTTCCAGCTTCTAAACCGGGAGACATTGGGATACACTAAAGAATGCCGGTGGTGTTTTACTAAGGAAGGCTTTTCCATCTAAGCCAAGAGCTTGAAGGCTATTTGTGGGCATGAAGACATTCTGCCCTGCAATGTGGAGAGGTACGAAGAGACCCAAGTCAAGATCTAGTCAGCTGAGCTTTTCCCAGTGATCAGTCTGGGCTCCTCCAACAGGAGTCACGATTTAGGGTGGGCTGATTCATCCTCCAGTGCCCATCTGTTGCCTTTTGTGGTGGATGGGGGCTGCCACAAAACTCTGCTACTAATTTAGGTGCCGTAGTAGGTAAAGTTAGATGAGAGACTGAGTTGTGGCAATGGTGTTCTTAGAAGGCCACATAAACCCTGCATCTCGATGGCTTGTCATTAAAATTATATGCAAGCCAAAAGACCCAATTTACTCAGGAGAATTATGTTCCCCATCAGTAAATCCTTCCTGATTCCTCAAGACGTCGGATCACTCTTTCTCACCTCCTGAGCTATGTGCTGCACAGCATGGTCCCAGAGTTCTCCCACACATCCACATGACCTCAGTCTTCTGTCGTTTCAGATTGTGCAGAAAGCCTTACAAAGTGTCTCGGCTGAAAGCAGCTCTCTCAGGGACCTGCTCATTAGCATGGTGCATAACGACCAGATGGGCTGAGACCATCAGCAGCCGTGATCTCCTGGCCATGATCCTCTTCTGGGGCTTCAAGAGAAGCCCAAATCCTTCAGCGTGTATTGAATCACCATCACATTTGGTGTGGGGAAGCAAAGTGCTCTTGGGCCGATGCCTAAAGCGAGCGGTGTTGCTATCAATTTTCCTCCTCAGTTCCCACTGAAAAGGACAAGGTAGCCCCAGAGGGTGGGTGAAGGGGCAGGGGGAGATAAGTGGGACAGGAAACATGTCCATCCTCCGCTCAGGTACCGTGCAAATGTAATGAGATCCCGAGCAAACGCTCCCCAGGCACCTCCTGTGTCTCTGGGAAACCTGAGACGCATCTTCTCCCGCACGAGGAGTGAAAGCCGTTCCGTTTCGATTTCATCCCTCCTCCATCTGCTTCACTACGTTTGGCCCCGCTTATAACTAAAGACATTTGGCTTCTGTCTCGGGCTGTCGACCGTGTTGATAGAAGTGGTTTCCTGTTGCAGGTCTTTGTTTTCCACTGACCAGCTTTCCAGATGGCAGGGGCCGCATTTCCCCTTCTCTCCTTCCGAGGCCTGTTTCCCTTCTCGTTACCTGCCAATTAGGACTCATTACCCACTGGGGAGAGCTGCTTTGGGGGTTAGGAGACCGTGACTGCGGGGCTGAGCGTCTTGTGGCAGTACTCGTGGGGTGTCATTGCTCTTGCTGTGCAGTTCTCACAAGGAGAACAGAGAGAGAGCTCAGCTGAACCCAGCTGGGGTCTTTTTACCTCAGTTCCTGTCTCCAAATTGGCAAAAAAACCAGCATTTCAGAAGAAGTGGAAGAAACACCGTCGTAAATATATGTGGAGGAATATTCCCCCCCGCTTCTCCATCCAGGTTTATTTTCTAATCTCTGACTCCTGAATAAAAGCCTAAATCATGAGAGGTGTGAAAGCTGTACAAAAGTCTTATTTTTTTTTAATTTAGTCCTCTAAAGCAGTACGATTTATTCGGGTTTATGTCTACATGTGTGTACGCACGCATGTACTTTCCTCTGCAACTATAACTTTCAAGGAGTTTGGAATCTTTCGGAAAACTTTAAACAAATCTGTCTTTTCGTTGAGGTTTTAAAGCCAGCCAGTGCCTGCGAGCTCGGTGAAAATGAGCCATCAGGTAGAGGAAAGCAACTGAACCAGTTAGTGACCTTGCAAACTTACAGATGAAACTTGCATTCAGCTTTATTAACCAACAGAGCACCCAGAGTCCCCAAAATGCCAGGTTAGAGAAAAGGAGCCTTTGCTACATCCACTATTTAGTCAATGATCTGCTAGCACGAGCTATTCCTGGGCACAAAAGCCAGAAGGCTTTTCTGTATAACTCAAGGAATTGAGTTTCACTGAACCGAATTTCACTCGAGGACAAAGCCCATTTCTCGCAGTCGGGATGGGGCGTCTCTTTTTCGGGAGGCACCCAATCTGCTTTTCCAGATGGAGAGCAGCCTGCGCCCTGTGCTAAATTTAAGGTGCAGACACATGTATATGCATCAACAAAAAGTCACAGGACTGGGTGTGCACCAAAATGCCCAGTGCTCCTCTGAATATTTCTAACTGGGGAAACAGTAATTTGAGATTTGCACGTGCTGATAGCCATGTCTGTCTAGATGTTAGTGGATACAAATCACGTATTGTGGTTGTGAGAGCACTGATATTCTGAACCAGTCTCTCAGTAAGAGATCCTACCCCAACATAGTCCAGCTGACGTCAGCGGGGTGGCTCGATTTACATCGGCCGAAATTCTGGGTCCATTTGCTGTGTCTCGGTCGGTTCACTGGGGCTGCCGGTGATGGGACAACTTGCGTCATTCAGCTGTGGCAGGCATTGAAAAATAGCCTGAAGGACTCAAAAGAAATGCAGCACTGGTTTTCCTGGCTTTGGGATGAGAAGCAGCAAAGAAAAGATGTAAATGGGTGATGTCTTGCTTTTACATGAGCCCTGGACTTGCTTGGGTTTGGGTGGCTTTAGATCAGCCCTGGAAACGTGGTGCATAAATAGCCTTTTTCTCTTGATGTGTGACAGGCAGTCCGACTTCAGGTGTGCCTGAGATGACTGTATCAGGGGTTCAGCTTGCTCTGTGTATGACCGATGGATTGAGGGACACCTTCAGATCTTGAGTGGAGTGGTAGCTGGCTGGAAGGACTCTCCTGCCGGCGACGGAATCAGCCTGGGGAGACAAGCTGATTGTCACGATGTCTCTTGTGTGTCTTATGGAGATAGGTGTGACGAACCCAAGATGAGCATCAACCACAAGAGCTCAGCAAGCCCATGGGGACACAGCTTTGGTGTCAGTGCTGGCACAGTCAGGTCTAAAGTGCCAAACAACACAGACAGAAGTTGAAGGTCGGGACAGAAGTTTGCGTATGGCCACTGCAGAGCAGGATTTCTAGCAAACAAGATCAACTCAAATATAGGTTGAGTGGGTCACCTAGTGATTGCTGGGAAAACAGTGAAATGCAGGGCATTTAGTCAGTAAAGCTAGAAATGGAGATAATAAGGTCTTAGGCTAGTGATGACAAGTCGCACGCACCCTGTTTCCAAAAAAAAAAAATGGCCTTTTTCAGTGCGATACTGAACCCAGAGCTCCTGGCAGCATCTTTAAAGTAATGTCCAAAAGTCACGATCAAGAATATTCCCTGATGGCAGACGTGAAGGATATCCAGAGCCAGAAAAACTTATTCCTTTTGACTCTAATAGCTACGTTTCCCTTCCCTCACCTTCCCAGCAATAATAATAATGCCAGTTCACCTGCAGAGTACAAGTGCAGGCTGAACCTGCCTGACTTCAGGTTTCCTTTCAGAGTTTTGTTTGCCATTTGCACATAATCATGACCCCAGAGTCCTGCTTCGGTCTCACCTTCTTGCTCCATCTCATAGCTCCTCAGCATCCTCCTGATTCCAGTGACATTCTTTCCCCTCTGCTTCTTGTTGACACACAAGTTTAGCCTCCAAATCAGGATGTGAGCAGGCACTGTTTGTCGTAATCCCTCCACCAACCTCACCCCACAAAGAATCTGTTTTCAAACAGACAAAAACTCATTAGCTGTTTCACGGGTTCGTTGATGCACACTGAGGGCTGACTTGTTTCTGAATCCAAAGTGAATTTCTGGAAAAGCTTTCAACTGGAGAGAACTGGGGCGGTTCAATACAGTGAGATATTTTTCGTTTTGTTTTGGTTTTTTTTTTCTCATAAAAAACGGTGATCTGCCTCTGTGCACGCTGAAAAAGGATCAAGTGTAGAAAGGAGGCTTGGCTGTGATGGAGATCAGAAAGTCATTTGTCCTAGGGTGAGCACCGGGGGTGCCAGGTGCAGGGGTCCCCACCCTTTGCAGGACAGCCTGGTGATTAGCACAGTGGATTTTGCGCAGGACAAAAAAAAAAAAAAAAAAAAGAAAGAAAAGCTCAGATCCAGCCAGGTGATCTGCTGTACCCCACCGCAGAGCTCTGGCTCCAGCAGATAGAGTGCTGGAAGGAAAACTTTGTTGGAACACTTGTTAAGGAGGCTATGGCTTATCTGGAACATCTGTCCTGCGTAAGCTGTGTCTGTTGACTTTATAAACTCTGAGAGCGGGTGGTTAGCAAAAAAAAAAAAAAACAAAAAAAAAAAGAAAAAAGGGATTGGTATTTTAAGCAGCTATTCTGAGACAGATGGATGGAGGGGATGCAGAGGTGCAGGGGTAAGGAGAGCAATTCACCCACCTCACTTTCAGTGACAAGGGTGGGAACCACTCCCTCTGAGCTCATATCCCAGGCTCCCTTTATAGCCACGGAGGAAAAACAGGCACTTTTAAGGCATGATTCATGTGCCCTGTTTACGTGTCTACTTTAGGAGGAGATAAATCATGCCTAGCACTCCAGTCAACACAATGATGCCTCTCGTAAACTAAACACTGCCGGTGCCCAGACACCGATTGGGATTTTTGCTTAGGACTAAACTCTCCTCACCTCCGGCAAAGGGTGGCCCCATCCCAGCAGCATATCAGGTGCTTATCCTCCTGCTGACCCATGCCAGGGAATACTCTGAGAAAGCCTGAGCTGAAGGTGTGCCAGGGACCAGGCAGACCATCGCTCTGGTGCCTGCTCCAGGGCCAGAGGGGTTCCCCAGCAATAACTCATTCGCTAACGAACAGAAATACCATCTATTTTAAGCAGATCTTCCCTGGCAGTGAAGAGAGCCCAAGGTGACTAGTTCCAGTGGAGACATCTGCATTTAGTCAGCTGAATCCTTTCTAAATGTTATTTTAAAAGGCTGCTGGCAATTTATACTTGTCTGATTTTTTTCTTTTTTTTCTTTTTTCTTTTTTTTTTTTTTTCCAAAGCACAGTAATAACTGTGAAGGCAACCATGAAAGCAAACAGAGGAAAATAATACGTGCACACACACACAGAGGTCCACACATACACCTATGGTCTGTGTGGCACTTTTAGATAGATTACTTTTAAAAGCATCAGGACAGATTTTCCAGAGAAATTTATTCTGACTTTTTTTCAAGGGACCTTTAAGACTTTCTTTCTGAAGAGCCTTGCCCTTGTCTCAGCACCTCAGTAAGAGTTGAAAAAGCCTTTAACATACAATAGGCTCCGACGCAGGACCCCTGGCTAGATTTTCCCGACAGCATGGCATTCAGCGTGCTAAGCTTGTTTAAAGTTGCAGATGCTCAAGCTAGCTTGGTGCGAAGAGGCTGAGCAGCTTGTCCCAGCACTGCACAACTACGCTATTCCACAGCCCAGGATGCTAAGCCCACCATCGGGTTAGCTCGACCCCAGCTGTGCCACACCGGGGGCACTGGCATCCCTTCTCGTTCTGCGTCGTAGACAAGCCCAGGAGAGCCAAGACCCCCTCCACACACCCTTCTGAGGCCAGCAACGCTTTTCCCAAGCAAGAGGGGCACAGACAGTGCCCCCAAATGTCTGGCCTGTTGATCCATGGACATTATGCTACACGTTGTTGATACCAGAACAAATAAGCATTATGAGCAGAAATAAGTTTAGGCTAGAAATTAGAAGGAGGGCTCCTAAGAAACGTATAAAGTTCCTGAACAGCCTTCCAGTCAAGAGTCATGGAGATGAAAAAGCCTAAAATAGGCTAAAAGAGAAGCCTGAAATAGAGTGTGACTCTCTAATAGGTGAAGTGCTTGGATAGCCGGTGGCCAGACACAAAAACCTGGAGCTCTTTCTGCACCAAATTTGCTCTGATTTCAGGACTGGTGTCTATCCCATCATAGAATTCAACCAATGGTTTAGGTTGGAAGGGACCTTTCAAGGTCATCTAGTCCAACCCCGTCCTCTTTCTTTAGGCATTCTGAAGAGGTTGTGGTCTTTTCTTACCTCAGCTGCACAGGGAGGAGAGGTTTTGGTCGGACAGTCTGTACAAACATCACCCTTCCTCTGAATTCACCAGGGGGGGGGTTTAGGGGAACCTGTGAAGAGATAGAACCCAGAAGGTATTCCCATCCCACCTGCTCCTATGCAGACGAACACTAGTTTTTGCACATGCAGATGCACACACACATGCACCAACATACACACAGACATCGGGCACCTCGGAGGCAGGAGGACCAGCTCTCAGGGTGCACATTGAGCTGGGGATGGGAGCCAGGATGCGGCCGGCGCTGTGATCCCACAACCTGGATATCGCTGAGGCTCTAGCTGCTCTTTCAGGCGTGTCAGTAAAAAAAACTCTTAACACACCTCCTTTTTTGAGAGAAATGATTGAGGAGCTGGAGGAGGCTCTGGGTATGGCGAGTCCCTGCAAGGAGTATTGCTACCTTGCAGAACGAGAGCAGCGAGCGAGAGGAGGGGACTCCAGCTCGAACTGAGCTGATCTGACAGCCAGCTAAAGCTGGAGCACTTCCCTAATTTTCTGCTCAGGAAATTATAGACTCCATCTCCCCCATTAACATTTTGGACCAGAAGAGATTGATTTATTTTTTGTTGAGAATTTTACCTTGCTATTTTTATTTTATTATGGCTGAAGCTGGAAACTAAACCCCTTTTGAACTCTTGTTTGATTTCTGATAAAATCCAGGATTTCACTGAGCTTCTTTCTGCTAAGCACCAACACAGGCGTGGACGAAATTTATTTTTAAATAGTTCTGGTGCTGATGAAGGGAAGGCTAGAAATGCTTCCTCATGCTACTTTCAGGAAAACCTGAGTATTTGTATGCACCTAGATTGACACAGAATAGTTTAAGGCTTAATCTTGATTTCAGGAGCAGGATTGGACCGCTCATCACCTTGTCTCATTGGACCATTGACCTACCACTGCAGAAAAAAAACCCAACACCAGTCATTTCTTTAAGGCCATGAGGGATACTGTGATTCTCTGCCGTATTTGAGCAAGCACCTCTTGAAAATCCCAGTGTCTTGGGAAACGTGATGCAGCCAGGCTGAGGCGGGGAGGGAGTCTTTTAGCTGCGTTTAGATTCTCATCCTGGGGCAATTATGTATAGCTTCTCATGCTGATTTCTCTATTAATTTGAATTTTTCCCTCTAATGTTGTTCAGGCCCTTTTGCCCAAGTGTTGCTTATCTTCGTAATAAGTCATTTCCCCTTCTAAAGTAGTTAAAGTATGTTCAAATTTAATCATACCAAACTCAGTTCAGATATCTTTCTGCTCTGGGCTGTGAGATGCAACCAGTTGGCCAACTGTCAGCCAGGGTGGCCTTGATGCTTGGGAACGGCCAAGTCCAGCGGTGAAGTTACAGCAGTGGTGGTTCTTCTCCTTACCATATCGTGTCACAGAAACACCACCCTGCCTCCATTTCAGAAGCTCTACCAGGTGGAAGAGGAGAGGAGAAGGCAACCTGTTTCCTCACTAATGGATTTCTTCTTCATACTCAGCACTGCTGTGCTGCTGATCAAAAGACCATTTGGTCACCGTGATTAAAAGGGTTTGCAGATCTCAAGAGACTGCTAAACCCCAGTGAGACACAGAAGCAACAGAAGAAACTAGGATCTGACAGGTGGTTGGGATAATCACTTACCAGCATTTCACACCAGAGAATCACGCAGCACATTACTATCCTAACTGCTAATTACAACTGCAAGCACCCTGCTGAAGTGGCCAGATGCATTGTAGCAGCTGGTCAGAATGTCGCCCTCAGCATTTTTTTTTTCCCAATGGAAAATGACTTCTTGATGAAATGGGAATGTTCATTGAAAAGCTTTTTTCATAGGAAAAGAAAAACCTCTTTTTTTTTTCTCTGAAAAAGCATAAAATATGTCTTCTTCCTTCACAGAGAGCAAAAATTTAAGCCTAGGGGAAAAAAAAAAAAAATCAGCTATTCAGGGGAAAAAGATTTGTCTAATCTTTTTCTATGCATATATTTATTTTTTGTAATGAAAACCTACAAGAATACAAAGAAACAACAACATTCCTAGCGGTGCCAATTTCTTGCAGAACTAATTGTTCTTCAACTAGCTCTGTGCCTTTGTCCTTACAGCCAAAAACAACAGTCCCACCAGCAAGGGAAAAGAAAGGAAGACCCCAGAGTCCTGGCAACAAGTCCTGTGTGTGTTAGAGCACTTTACCTAGATCCAAACCAGTGATTCCCTGGGAACTGGCCTTGCAGCTCCTAGGAATGACATAACACTTTGGCATCCTTTTGATTGGGTTTTCTCTTGGGAATCCATTTCTAAAGTTGCCGTCTTGTAGTGCTCAGAAGTGCTGCTGAATGTGGAAGAACATGCCAATGTTAATATTGTTATTGACATTTTTGCGCAGAAAAGAGACTGAGGATGCAAAGCATATGAGAAACACTCCACACAGGATTCGTTGTAGACACCCACAGTGTAGGAATCTTTCTGTGTCCTTACAGGTAATGGAGATCTTGTTCATGCTGTTGATGTATGTGAGGCACTATTTTGGTTCACCTAAAAGTAGATATTTCAAATAGAGTTGACCAAGTATGGGTGTAAAGTGTTTGTTTCTCCTCATTGGCTTGAGTGCAGAGTGCAGAGCTTGGATGTAGGTACCTGAGCTGTAGGTGCTCAAAGTTACATCATATGGATCCTGGTAATACCCTAGAAAGACATATTACTGAGAATATCATAGAATCACAGAATGGTTTGGGTTGGAAGGGACCTTGAAGCTCATTCAGTTCCAACCCCCCCGCCCTGGGCAGGGACACCTCCCACCAGACCAGGTTGCTCCCAGCCCCATCCAACCTGGCCTTGAACACTTCCAGGGAGGGAGCACCCACAGCTTCTCTGGGCAGCCTTCCTTTTCACGTTGTATCCCACGAGGTGCTGCTGTGTGACCTTGTTACAGCAGCTTAGATTTCTTCATACTGCTTGATGCAAACGTGTTTTCTGGTATGAGGAGGAAGAGAGTTTTGCTCAGATCCAGGCTCCTGTCACTGGCTTGTTTCCCAAGTCCCTTACACCCTTTTTGGAAACCTTACACCCACCCCTTATCTTTGCCTACTTGCTTTGCTCCAACTTATGTCTACTGTATAGTTTACACCATTGCTTACTTGATATGGGACTTTGGAGATCCATCACATTTGCCCCATTGGGCCTTAAACAGCAGGGTGTACCATTTCTTCTGCTAATCTACCTTACCCCACTTCTGCTTTTCGTGGAAATCTGCCTAAGCCTGATTTTGCCTTTGTTTATGGTTAGTCTGGAACAGCACTGTCCACTGAAATCAGTCACCTGGGTCATAGATGGGTCAAATGAGCATTGACTCATGGAGCAAAGGCATCACAAACTCTGCAGCCAGGGCTGAGGACAGACACACCTATGAAGAAAAGGTCCCCAGAGACATCCGTCTTGTGTCTCATAGCAAAAGGTCAAGGGGATTTTCTGAGCAAATTCAACAGGGAGATAAAATAAGGCATCAAGAAACCTTCAGAGATTTACCAGACTAAGGAATTTCTTGTGACAAGAGACGTATGGAAACCAAGAGCTGCAGTCAGATCCAGGGGACTGGACATTTGAAGAGACCGCAAGTATTTCCAGGACTACAACTAGAAAAAATTGAGTTGGAGGGGAGGGGAGGGAACGGAATTAGAGCTGGAGGGAATCCGCAGCCTCGGCCTGCAAGTTTATAATGATGAGGGGTTGGGAACGACCTCTTGAAAACAGCTATCCCAGCATGTAACCCTCGAGTTACCTCTCAGCTTTCCCAAAGCATCTGCAGGAGACTTCCAGTCTTATCTGTTCTTCAGTGATTCCTACACTCTTTGAAGTCTTTGTTGGCCGTGCCGTAGTGCAAGGCTGAAAGGCACCTGGGTTAGCAAAGGGCCCATCACATCCAGCCTGCTCCCCTGATCCAGCCCATCTGGGCAGACTTCTGTGAGGCATCAGGCAAATTGCAAAAATAAGAGCTTTTTGGCCCCAGAACAGGGAGAGGAGAGGCTCTCTCTCTTCCCCAGAGGGCAGTGAGCCAGGCAACTGTCTGACTGTCACGAATCATTACTGCCAAATAAACAGCGTCGCATTTTAGTCCAATAAAGAAGGGTACACAAGCCCAGGCATTACCAAGCCCCGGATTTAGGATGCCGTTCAACGAAAATAGGCCTGATGGCTCGGTGCCTGCATCCACCGGAAGGTTGTGGGAGCATGGCAACATCTCAGAGGAGGACCGATATGTTGGAGCTGCAGTGGGGCTGGGGAATAAGGTAGGAGGAAAATCCAGGAGGGCAAGACACGTCAAGGCCGTAATAGTAGTAATATGTTTTTTCCTCTATGATCTATTTTAACTCTATTTTCTGTCACCCTGCCAACCTGCCTGCAGGACAGGGGTGCAGCTTGAGTCACTACATATTTATCCACTCTACCCTGGAGTGAGAAAATTCTGTGGGTCTTACCCAGGTGAGGGAGAGTCTAGAGGCAGAGGAAGAAACATCCTCCCTTGAAGGAAAATAATCAATGTCTGTAGGAAGCAGCAGCCTGAACCACACTTAGAAGGAAAGTTGAGCCTGCACCCAGTCATCACCTGACAATTTACCAGTGTACTTAGAAATGGAGGGGTGTCTTTCATTTACCCCAAGCCCTTTACAAGGGAAGGGATCATGGCACAAGCCAGTAGCTCTTTCCTGCAGCATCTGGGGCACCGGTTGGACCCGTTACGCTATAGGCTGCTCTGCTGGGAGGTGCTCCAAGTTGTCTCCACATAGGCATAACGTGGACATTTGGAGCTGGAGCTGCAATGGGGCTGACAGCCAGACAATGCCTGGGGTCGAAAGACCACTTACCACTTATGGGCTTGGTCTCCACTCCATGATGTAGAACGAGCCACAGAAGGCGCCATAAGGATTTCCATCCCACCCACTTTATTTTGGGTCTGAACATGGGCTCACAAGAAGTTGCTCAACAAGATGTGTTTTCTTTCCTGATAATCCATCGTTATGGAGTGATTCTTTGCTTTGAACAAGACCCTGTGGCCTTCAGAGCACAGGGTTGGTTGAGTGCCCTTGTTTTGTACCCGTCTATCAGATGTGTTTGGATTTAAGCGGGGCCATATTCACTAACCTGAGCCCAGACCTACACACTGAGCGCAGCTGCCGTCCTGGATGCTGCTGCAGAGGATTGCTGCGTTCCTGGTCTGATTGCTGGTCAAAGGATTGCTGTCAATGTGACAAGCTTTTGTTGACGTATTACTTCCAATCTTCTGCAGAGAAAACACGCCTTCAAAATAAACCCACGTGTTTGGGTGGGTTTGGTTTTTTCGTTGCTACTAGAAACTACCTTGATATAAAACATATTTGCAGGGGTTTTGCTGTCACAGTGGTCTCAGTTAACATAGTGGACACAGACATCATAGTCAAGAGAAACCTGGTTTTCCTGGAAATTAAGTACCGTGAGAGTGCTCTGCAGTTGCTTTCCAGGAGCAGCAGCTTGTCGGTGTCAGCATCCTTTGGCACAACAGCTATGTGACCCGTAGGGCTCTGACTACCTGAGCGGCTGTGTTTTGCTGCCTGTGCTTATCTCACCGACTCTGAGCAAGCAGGATCAGCCCGTCACTGTCTTCTCCAGCACGTGGTTGTTCACATGCAAAAGGCATCAGCCTAGTCTAACGGGTTGGCCAAATATTCAAGAAGTCCTGGGCAAGCATCTAGGTTCCTAGAAAAATGGGGGGAAATTTCCTTCAGGAAAAAAAAAAAGGCAAAATCAGATCTGCAGAATCCTGAATGTGGGCTGGAATGTTTCCTCTCTTCCTGCAGGGCCTTTCTGCCACCATTCCAGGACTAGGACCCAGAATGGATCCATGATCCCAGGACCTCCTTGCATCCTAAGGAAATCTATACTCCTGTAGTCTCAGGGCTGGCTCCAGCTCTCTGTTTTTAGGTCCCAGACATTTGAGAGACACGCTGAGATTACTTTCTTTGCAGGGAGTATTTTGTCATGTATTGTGATAAGCAGTCTGTTAGTCATCCGGGTAAAACTCTGGCACACATGGTAATTTCAGCATGAGACCTCCCTTTCCATTACAGCAGATGATCTTGTGGCCCATCTTAGGCAGAAGGCGAGATATGGACCTGTTAATTATCATAAGGCCTTTAGGAATCCACTAAGATAAAATGTTTGAAGTGCACAGGCAGTAAACGATTTGCCATAAAAGAAGACAGCGTCAGAGGAGGATTTTCATCCCTGCTGTACAAGTGGGGAGAAGAGGGGAAGCTCACCCAGCATAGCAAGGAATACAGACCACGTTTCTGGTGGTCTAGTATAGGATGGTCCTCAATCAATGGGCTTAATCCACCCCTGTGCGTGCCGGCTCTGATGCTCTCCGGAGCAGCCGTGCAGGGGAAAGGGGTCACCACACTGCGACGGCGCGGGGCTCGACTCCCCCCCACCACCCCGAGAGCCTCCTCCCACGGCCCGCGCTGTCCGCAAAGCCTCCCGTGGGCCGCGAAGCGGATGACGTACCAACTGCCGCCAGCGCTGGGAAGACCTGAGAGTGCCTCTAACGCGACCGTGGAGGGGGAGCCAACTCCTTGTGTACTCGGCGCGGCTTTCCTGGCACCGGCCGAGGAATGCTGGCACGCCGGCTCCTCCAGAGCTATTAGCGGGGCTGCGTGCTCCAGGGCTGCAGAGAATACGTGCACTGTGTTGCAGCCGCCCTGGAGATCCCACCAGGCCGCTCTCTTCTACGCCACCCGCCGCAGAGCTCCACCGCACCGGGGCAGGGCTCTAGGCTTCAGTCCTGGGGTTGGGAGGGGTTCTGGCAGGCCAAAAATTCAAGTTCTCCCCAATTCTTACGGCCCCCCCTCCTCCTCCTCATTGACCTCCCTTTCCTGCTCTGAAGGTTTGTTTGCGCTCGCCTGTGTGCAGCCGAGGAGAAGTTCAGACCAGCGTCGAAGCAGTGGGATTGCGTGCAGCCTGGCTCGGAGGGCTGGCCACCCCAAATACCCTGCACAAGCCACAGTAATTTGCGTATCCTCTGCTGCCAGGAGTCTGTAGCTTGTACTGACTCTCCCCAAAGCCGTTTAGATACTGGTCCTGTATGCACAATACTATTTAAACTCTCAGCACTCATCTAGGTACCTGCAGATGTCGGTTCCACTGTGGCTCTGAACTTGTATCTTGCTGTAAGAATTCAAAGCAAAGAGTAGGTCTCCATGTACCAAAGATATTTTCAGCAGAGACCAAGCCAGCCTAGCCCAGACTCTCTTTTTCACAGCCTCCTGCTTTTGGATCCTCCAGTCTGATTTCAGCCCTGGAAAAGCAGTGACTGAGACCCAGTGACTACCACTATAAATTATATATTAACTGGAAATGTTCCTGGCCCTGGGTTCATAACTATCTCAGACATTCAATGCCAAGCATGGCTCCTTGGATGCTTTTCACCTGGGTGAAAGAGCCCTCTCCCTTGCTCAGGGTCACTGTGCATCAGGCACCATTCCTACGTGACTGTTTGTGTGCCACCATCCTCTTTTAGAGGGTGCAAGAGTTTGACAGCAAGGATGAGGATTTCCCCGTGCACCTGAGGGGCAGAGAACAGTGCCAGACAGTTTGACTCACCCACACAGACCCATAGCATCTTCGCTAAGGGTGATTCTCTGCTGCTTGTCTGGAAGAACACCTGCCCTGGACAACGTCTGTAACCAATGTCCTTCCTGTGATCGCAGAGATGCTCAGATACAGTTGGAGAGCCAACAGCCAGTGCAGACAAACAGGCATTATTTGGGTGATATCTAATTCAGGAGGTGATCCCTTGCACCCTGGAAATGATAAAGCCCATTAACATATATTTACAGGCACCACATAGTCACAGCAGCCTGACCCCCACCATGGCAGCTACCCCCACCAAGGGACTATTTTCCTGACCAAACCCATGTTGGCATCTGTCCTTGCTGTGCCTGAATCCTGTATTGCCATCGGTCGCTAGTGCCTGACCTCAGCTACCGGACATGCTGCTCAGCATGTCCCACAGGGGAGGGTACGTGGAGGTGCACCCCAAAGAGAACAGATATTGCCACTTTGCTGTGAGCTATCTGAGCCACTGAGGTTTCTCTGCTTTCGGCTGTGGCTGCTGGCACACGTAGTGCAGAGGGGGAGATGGCATTCGGCCCGTACCTGCCTGGCCCACAGCCTTGGCACTGTGTGCACAGGACACAAATTCCTCGTCCCCCTGCGGCCCGTGTGCGGTAGCATCCCACCAGCAGACGCGATCTGGTATGAGTAAATCCCAAACCCTAGTGCTGGGGCAGCAGGCTGAGGGATGTGGGGTTGACCATTTGCAGCAGAAGCATCTCAGGAGCATCCACCAAGCCCCTTTATAGATGTCAAAGATGGGAAGAATGAATTGAGCTCCCAGCAGACTTCTTCCCCAGATAGGAGAAAAGAACAGAGGGCCACACCAAGCCAGCTCGGCGTTGCCTCTGTTACATCTGTTTGTGTCTCTGGCTAGGGAATTGCTGGAACTGGAGGTTGGATGCATCTGGATGTCTGGCACTGAGAGAGCAAAATGCACACAGGGCTCTGGAAAGGAGCAGGTTAGCCTGACCTAAAGGCTTCGTGCTGCGCCGGGTCTCCAAGGTGCAGGAGGGGAGGTGTGCCAAGACTTTGCCTCCCTCGCAAAATTCTTGGGCTTCGTGGGGCCACGGTGTGATCTTGTGTTTGGTCACTGATCAGGGCTCGGCAGCCTGCTGTAAGATGAAGCGCTGATGATTCAGAAGGAGAAAAAAAAAAAAAAGAAAATTTAAAAAAATGAAGAAACAAAAAGTCAATCACAGTATGGCCTGGAGCAGCTGCATTGGAAATGCAGCTTCAAGCCTTCAAGCAAAAAGGCTGATGATTTGCCAATGTGAAGGCTGAGGAGCAGCAATTCGGGCTGCAGGAGCTGTTTTCTCATTCCTGCTGCAAGCAGAGCTCCCCCTGACAGCAACAGAAGAGAGCTTAATGCTTCTGCACTTTGTTACAGCTCATCGTAGCTGTCTGCTCTGAAATCTGTTTTTTCCTCTCCGGGAAGTGGCGACTCCCTCTCCCGGTGAGACAAAAAAAGTTAGAGGCAGTCAAAACAGGTAAGGGAAGGAAAGGTGAGAAACTTTGCTGTGCCTGGGGGAAACTGAGGCAGAAAGCCTGTCACCTGCACCCACGTTTCAAACTCCCAGCGATACAGATGCTGTCACCTAGAAAGCTTAGATTTGCAACAGTGTGTAGGTACCTGAACACTTTCAGAGTTCAGCACCAAATGAATAACCGAAGATGACTCTGAACCCCCAGCGGAGGCTGTTTCGCCTCTTGGCAAGTGCTCTGACCTGTGGATACCGAGTTGTGACTCGTGAGCTGAACCAGGGAGCTGAAGCTGCTGCTGCAGGATCGTGCGTGCCCATCAGTGCCCGGAGCTGCCTGACACCACGGGTGCTCCCAAGTCCTGGCCTGACTCCTTTAAGTGCCCTCATGGGCTGCCTGAACTGGGAGTCACGTCGACATCTCACCTCCCTTTTGGCTGGCAGTGTCGGGTCATTCTAGGCTTGAGAAGTGTGAGGAACATGCCGTGACTGTAAGGGTAGTTGGGATATAAGGGGATTCAGATGAAGTGGGGACATCCTCAGCGTAGTACCTTTATATGGAGATCTAGTCCACAAAGTCAGTGGACCCTAGAGGATTATGTAGCTCGTTTCAGAGCCTTGCATTGCTCTCTCCATCACTCTACTTCTTTTGTCCAGATCAGCCTCCTTCTTTTCTGGATTTTCCTTAGCTCTGCTTTGGGTTTTTCAGTGGTCCAAGGGTGATGTTCCAATCGAGGTATGCCAAGGATTATACTACACAAAAGCATCTCCAGTTGGGACTTTCCCTTCCCTTTAGCTAAGCAGCAGCCTACACAGAATTGCCTCTTGAGAAATCCTCATAGGTCTCTGGAATAACTATTTAATCTCATCAGCAAATTGAAATCTCAGAGGGTAAAAAACAACGGCAAGTCCAAAGCCTGGGAGTCAGGATCCTGTACAGCAGAGCTGGAAAAGTCCTTTCCAGCTGGGATTGACTGACAACCCAGGGACTGGTAAACCTATAACACATACAGGGCCATTCACCCCACATCCAGAGTTTCAGGTCCGTTGCTGGCAGAGGGTGCTTCCTAACTGCTTTACACGCACGTGGTTGCACCAAGCAAGGCAATCTGATCTTGTACTTATAGCTCGGGAGATGCCAAAGTGGCATCCCAGCAGGGTTGCTTCCCATCTCTGGGAGTCCACAAAAGATGGAGGCAGCTGATACACCACTCTCTGGCCACCACCTGAAAGGCAAGCCCAGCAGCCAGCAACAGCTGAGCCTGACCATGAGTTTGTCCGATGAATGTATTGAAAAAGAGAGGACTTTGTGTTGTCAGGGCCACCTTTCATGCAGGACCCTTCCTCACTGCTAAAATAGCTCCGTGGCTCGGATCATGCATGCCAAAGAGGATGCTCTGTTTGGAGCCCGACTGCTCAGCTGGCCGCGGGGATTCAGCGGGTGTTGTGAGCAGGATTGCTGCGAGTCAGGCTTGGCACTGTGGCCAGGGGGTTGGGGGTGATTGCAGCCTCCAATCTCTCCCCAGTTCTTCACAAGTATTCCCTTGGACTCTCTTCATAGCTCAGGAAAAAGCGTAGCAGTTTGGGGTTGTTTCAACCATAAGACTGCTGAGGTGTGACAGTGGCACACTGATTACTAGTACTTGAATGGTTTTTGTTATTATTATTACTTAATAATAGGTAATTTAATTTTTACTACTTAATAGCAGCTTACCCGTAGACCTTTCTTTTAATTGCCGTCTTAAATGGCTTTTAATTAGACACTCTACTGGGACTCTTTCATTCTTCAGTATTAATGGTAGTGACCTGGTTTCAGACAAGCCACAGTAGTTAGTTGTGAAATGGAGAGAAACCCATTTCTGTGCAGTTTGGAGAGCTGAGTGAAGGCTGTTGGCATCCTCCTCTCAACCACTCTCCCACAGGGCATATTGTGCTTTATAACCCCCAACCCTTTTGCTGCTGGTTTGAGAAATAAAAGTTAAAAGTAAAAAGTATTCTTTTTCTAGAGCTCTAATCTCTTGATTCGCTATACGCACTTTCTCCTGCACTTCTTATCGGTGCTTTCCACCATGGGAGGATAACAAGGGAATGCATGTCAGAGTGCATTAAGACAACTCTGTTTGCATCCTTGGCCCAGCTGACTTAGAACCATCTGTCTTGTCTGAGGACAATTCTGAGTACTTGGGTAAAAGACGGAACTCCAACTCCTCATCCAGGGAGGCTGTCCCTAGAAAGGCTTTCAAAAAGCTTTGAGAAGCAGGAAGCAAAGCTGAAAGAGGGAGTTGTTTTTGAGAGGTGCAAGAGAACTGGGGAGACAAAGGGGAAGGAGTTGGACTTTCACATGAAGAATCAAGAAAAATACATCCCTTCTGTTGCTCTGTCCAAGTGACATTATCTGTCACAGCTGAAACACACCTTCCTTAAACAATTTCAGGACCACAGGGTCTGTACTCAGATGATCCTCCTTGCAACTGTGGTAGAGGCATGGGAAGGAAGAAAGAGGCATCCATTTCGCACTCGTGTTTTGCAAGACAAAATGAATTGTAAAAGGAAAAAGAAACAGCAGAAATCAAGTCTCACAGCCTTGATAGCTGAGAAACAATCACTGTGGATGGCAGGTATGAAATAAAACCATCTGCTTTCAAAGAATGAAGGGAGAAGTGAAAGAGAGAAGCCAGCACTCTAGCTAGGCTCACACACTGGGAAATGTGAGGTCTTACAGCACACTTCTCTGTGTCATCCCTTGAAGATGAGAGAAAGTTACGGGTGTGAGCCAAGACAAAGCAAAGCACGATGTCAGTGACCTCTGCTTTCTTTTACGGCCCTCCCAGTATTTCAGCCAGTGGGGCACAGATACAGGGTTCCATCAATGACAAACAAGGGCACCTCCAAGTCACAGGAGGGTCAGGCATGATGTTCAGCTGCCAAGTACACTCTAAGGAGCGATCTTGCATCTCTCTGGCAGCTCAGAGAGCCCAGACCTGCTTTTCTAGCTTGGGTTTAAGCCTGAAGTCCCTGCCTTGGTCAAGGCAGAGGAGGCAGCCCTTGGGTTCGCTTGATCTCAAGCTTGGACATCCAGCTGAGAAGTTCAGGGTAGGGTTTGTCTCATCTCACATGAGAGATCTGGAGACATGTGGATGCCTCCAACTAGGTGAGTCTTTCTCTGGACCCACTATCATCAGAGGAGAGAACTGGCAATTTCAGGGTGTGATTCATCTGAATAACTTAAGCATTAGCTTTAGGTTGGGATTAATCATTCCTGACTACAGTAAGCCTGTTGCACAAGTGCGGAGCGTGATGTGTATTGTTTATGATCCAAGAATATAACCCAAATCAGTACAGATCACTGCTGACCTCTCTAAGCCAGCTCCATCTTCTACTCACTGTGAAGACCACCCCTGCTTGAGCAGCACCAGTAAGCACTGTGGTGAATTTTCTCCTTGCTTGAAAGGATCTTTTTTCATAGCTCACCCTCTTGGGCAACACTTCGTTTGCTCCAGGGGTGTAAAACAGACGATCATTTTGGTGAAACAGATGTTCTTCTAAAACTCCAGGTCCTGGAAATGCACCGTAAATGTCAGTTGTCCTTGGCAAATGATATGTGTTGACTGTAAATCATGAGATCACTTAGTAATAGTGGCATCAGCATGCCAGGACGGCTAAGGCAGGAGATCCATACAGGTAATGAATTTGAAGAGTTTAGAAGTGACAAGGATGATAAAGTTCCTCTTCTATTGCCTTCATGGTATCACTCCATCCCAAAGAAATTTTGTGCTATATGCAGTGGACATCCATGTTCAATCCATTAAATTTCTTTAGCAGGAGTTACGATGAGTCTGCAAGTTGTGCCTTGTCCGGGCAGATTTTCTTCCCACTCTTCTTGTGCTGCTTGAAGGATGAGGTTTCCCCAGGGCAAAGGGAGAGCAAATGGGATTGGAAGGGCATCAAGGAGACCAGCTTAGCCTGTACTGTTCCCCAAGAAACAGTGACAGGATGTGACAGTCCCATCTCTGCCCCGCATCCTTCCATGCTGACATTCCTCTTTCCCATTCACTGGCATCTTTCTTATTGCAGCAGTCGTGGGAGAGCCGTGCTGAGACCTGGACTCTATTATACATGGGCAGAGAGGACAGATTTATGACTGAGGATGGGAGTGTGTCCTTCTCCTTACAGGGCAGTGAGGCACTGAGAAACAGGAAGGCGAGCTCCTCAAAAGTGTGTAGGCACCTCCTAGACATGGGAGACCTGGCTCTGAGGGTAGGATGAAGAGCAGGGACGAGGCAGCCTGGTGAGGGCAGCCTTGGAAAGGGCTGAGACAGCCCTGAACACAACGTGAGGTTATTCAGCTTTCTGTGGCTGCAGTGCAGGGTCCCCGAGCCCGGGTAGCTGGAGCAGAGGTGTCCTGCTGTTCTGGAGCAGGCAGTGGTTTGGGTGATGTGGTCAAGGGATTAAGGCAAAACCACCAACTTTATTCACCCTCTGGGAGGCTGGGAAAAGCAGGTAGAGGGTAGAGCAGCTTGTGCACTAACCTCTCAGAGCTTCCCCAGCTTGTGGCCAGAGTCCTGTTTCATCAGAATCCAACCAGCTCTTCTGTCCCCTTCACATCAACTCCTTTTCCCCCCACCCTCTTCACCTGGGTGCCTCTTGGGTCTCCTCCTCCTTTCACCCTTCTGTCTTCACACCCTCTTGATTTGGTTGTGCCACTCTGGTGTTCATAAGCTCAGTCTTTAAAAGGAGCAGGACATCTCGTGATGTTGATTCCCGTCCTCTGTAACTGGGATGGGGTGAGGGACAGACACACGCACTGCTTCGCATGGCAGGACAGCCACGCAGAGAGCTCAGCTCATCACCCGCCTGCCTGAGCCCTCAAATCTGAATTCCTGCCATCGTTGCAAGATCACTATGGGCGATACTTGGCAGGGGAAGAGAGAGATGGGTGCTGGTCCATCACGGGGCACAGCCGAGCTCAGGGATAAGAACAGGAGCTCTTGCTAGGCTCGCGTCTGGTCCCACAGCAGGTGGGTAAATCTGATGCTCAGCCCCCCTGAGACTCACGTTTTGCTGCTGTTGTGATCCCCCCTCCATTCGCATGCACTGAGCAAAGCATCTGCAGCCGGTCAAGGGGAAGAGGCATCAGTCCCACTGCAGCAGCCCACGTGAGCCGCAGACCCAACAGCAGAGGAGGCTTCAAATATTCTTTCTCGTGCCTGGACCTGGCCTATCCATCGGTCCAGGGTGTCTTGCTATCAAACGACCTTCCTCCCCCCATCCCCTTTCCAACTCCAGTGTCCTGAGCAAACCACAGCTCCACAGCTTTTGCGAGTAGTTGTTGGCAGAGGATCGTGCCTCTGCTGCTTTTGCTACTGCATCTCTGGCTGGGCCAACTGGCACTTTGGCTTTATTTATTTTTAAATCTTTCCAGCGTTAACCTGAAAAGAAATAGGTTCCAAACCACATTTTTTTTTCCCCCTAATGTTGGAAATAATGCCTATTCAGTTAAATTAAATTCCTCAGGGCTGAACAAATTCCACTCCCTGCTCTCCCCCCCAAGTTAGCTCCTGTTTGCAACAAATTGCCCCAAATGGATTTTGGTGGTGGTGGTGGTTTTGTATGGTTTTCATGCCAAGGCACTGATAAAGTGCAGACATTCAGAGGGTAAAAAACACGGAGGTGGCAGGAAATTAAGAAAGGGAAACAGATTATTTGGGCAGTGGGCAAATCCTGCATTGCCCAAATTAGAAGAGAATAAACACCGTTTATCTGTATTTACTCTGCTCTGTCTCTCCACGAGGGAGATGCTGTAAGTCGTCACTGAAATATGAAGTGCCGGACCCCCACAGTCCAAGCACAAGTCCAGAGCAGCTTTTAGCGGGTGAGGGATGTTTTTTTGCCTGAAGTGCCATCTTCCACAGTCAAGCGGTGGGGTCACAACTTCCTTCTGAACCCAACAAGGAGTTTTGCTTGCCAGGGACCACGTGCCCTGAGTGACTGCAAAAGCCAGTGTGCAAATCCAGCAAATCGCAAGCATACCTGTAGTCCTTCTGTGAAATACAGCCAGGCACGGGGCACGGTTAATCACCAGCTGAATTGCACCCTGGCAGATCCTACTTTGCTATAGGACTGGCAGCAGACCCAGTAACAGAGATTGCACAGGGTACATTTTGTCCAAGAGAGCACATACAAATCCCTGGTCCTTCCATATTTGCCAGGGTTCATCTGGACCCAAGTAAATCAACAGAGACCAGTTGCCAGGAGATGCAAGGCTTATACAAACACTTGCTCGCAGAAGTGTAGGAAAACAGATAAGACAAACTAGATATAGAAACCCAATCACCAAATAATCGAGAGAATCCATCCTCTCTCAACAAAAGAAAGGCAATTTCATTTATAAAAATCAGGGGTCTCAATTCTGCGCCGTCACATGTTGCTCCCCCACTACTGACCGACCTCGTGCAAGGCCTTGGTTCCCGGCCACCTCCACCCTGACGCCTTTCCCTGCTTCTGAGCAATCCCCCATCACCACGAACTCCTGACTGACCCAGGTTAGGCTCAGCCTGTGGGGAAGACTACACAAGCTCCTGCCCAAGGCAGCTGAATCCTTACTCTGTGGCGTTGCTCAGTTGTGTCACCCTTGCCAGCACGTCTGGCATCAGTACCGCATGGTCTTCACCCCAGCCTGATGCTCTGGTATCAGTAGAGGTGTGTTCACCTGATGTTAGATTAAATTTGGTTAGATTAACCGCCTAATTCTAACAGCTATCTTGACCCTCACAGAGTTTACAAGAGCGGTTGCTCCATCAGCAAGGCTGGAATGAAGTTCTAATTTTATTTCCTTCCCGCTCATGCCCTCAGCTCAATTGCAAACTCTGTTGCAGAAAAAGGGCTTGGTTTAGGACCTTATATTGCTTGGTTTGGTGTTTCGGTTAGACCCTTCACCCAGCTCGCCTAAGGCACTGTTAAAGGAAAACCTCAGAAAAGTTTTGTCCCCACAAACTGACTGTTGGTCTCTGTGTCTCCGCCCCGGTCCATCAGGTTCACTCACAAAAAGACACTTCCAGAGGTGATCACCACAATCAGCAGGGCTGGTTTGGGGTGTGACCTGCATCACCGGCTCCACCTATATCCCACCCTGTTCCCGCAACCCACCTCCCTTTCCCCTCCATATCACCAGCACCGACGCCTTCATTTTCACATTTCCCCCTTCCCTTCTTTCTTCTGAACCCCCCTCCTGCCTGCACCCTCTTTCTGCTTCACGCCAGTGACTACCCAGTCTACTGCTGTCCAAGATGGTGATCACCAGCAGTCCCTTGCCTTGGGCCTGTCGAGCGGCTGTGATGCTCTCAACCCCGACCGAGGAATCTGTTTGCCTTTAGCTATTTTTTGAGCTGCTGCCAGGGAAGTTTCACAAAAAGGATAGTGTTATTTCTGAAAATGAGTCCCATAAACAAGGATGAATATGACCTCCCCGTTGAGATTTGGGGTTTACTTTAGTGGCTGGGAGATCAGCCAATGAAATGGAAATACCAGAAAACATTATCATAATTACCCCATGGCCTCCTCTGGGGGCAAGGGAAAGGGGAAAAAAAAAAAAGCTGAACCAAAGCTGATTTAACAGCCTCTGGATAGCATTGTCATTTCACCCTTCCCTGCTTGGCCTGCCTCCTGCTCCGCACTTCTGCTTTCTCCGAAACAAGGGGGAGAAATAAAACACATTCCTAGATCTTTTCCCCACAAGGAACTTTTTTTTTTTTTTTTCCTTTTTCCTGGCCAAAAAAAAAGCAGTGCTGGGAAGCTGAGAGGTGATAAACATTGAGAAAGAGTAGCAGACAGGTTTTGATTGCAAAACGGGGGAGGCCAGGGAGGGGCCCCCATCCCTTCCAGCTGCACCTAGTCTGTCATGGAAGCAGTGAAGGGCAAAGCTGTCCTTCTGCACCTACCTGTGTAGCGCCCAGCCTGCCAGCATCCCTTGAGCTTGCGTAAATTCAAAGCCAAGTAAGCTCAGTGCAGGAACTTATGCTGAAGCAAGTTAGAGAGGGCTTATGGAAAGGGATTTGCTGTCAGCTCTTTCAGAGTGATTAACCTCTGCAGGGGCATAACGACCCCATCCTTCCAAACAGTTAGATTTGGGAGATGCACCTGCCTACGACGCTATTTCTGACTTCGCTTAGGTGCTTCTCTTGCCCCTAGAGCTCATACCAGCAAAAGCTCTGCTCCTGAACTCCACAGATCTTCTCAGTGCTGCTAACGTAAACAATTGCTGCAGCCACCAGCTGCCCAAAGGGGAAAAAAAAAAAAAAAGGGGGGAGGGGAGAAAATCCCCACAGCTGATCTGATTTGTTTAGGTGTTGATTTGAAGATGGAATGAATTTCAGCTGATCCATGTTTCTAAATACTTAAGTACTCAGTGACTATAAAGGGAGCTCTGGGGGAACATCTCAGATTGGTAAATCTCTTCCTAGATGTTTCCAGTTGACTAGTAAGGCAAGTATGATGTTGGCAAGTGTATATGATGTGTGTTCCTTTCTGTTGGCTGATGGACACCTGTAGAATGAGAAGAGTAAAATGTTGAATATCCAAGTTTTGGTGAGTTGTGCCTGCAGTGCTTGCTTGGGTGAAGCACTTCTAGCACCTCTTATCTACTTTTTTGTGGTCTTAAGCAGCAGGTGCAGAGAATGCAGAGAGTAGAATGTGTTGTGCATGTCAAACTGGACCATACCCTCAATGTACGTGTGTGTTCCTGGATGTTCAGCAGGGCACAAGGTTTCTATGGCCTTAGAAAAATAAAGGGTCTACAGATATATATGAAAATTGCCTTATTCTGTCAATCTTCGGTCCTAACGGACCATCCCTAGGAGCTGCCAGTTCAGGATGTTTAGAGAAAGAGGCAGGTCTTACGGTGGTCATGTTCCAGTTTCTGGTGATCTGCGGTTTAAGACCTTCAGAACTTTGCATCCAGGGTACAATGTTTAACAGCTGCTGATGGATTTGTCTTTGTCTTTTATTAATTTGTCTTGTCCTATTTTGAATGCACTGATGAGATTCGCTTACATGCATTGCCCTGTTTCTCTTAGACCTTGTTCCTTGTGCCTCCCAGGTCTCAAATTCTGCAAAATTGTGACTAATGAGCCCCCTTCCTCTGCACCACCCAGTATCTTACAGTTACCTCTCATACCAGTCTCTCCAGCCCCATCTTTCTTCCAACCCAAGGGATCCAAATCCGCTCCAAAGCAGTGGCTGCTTCACCAGCAGTAGCTCCCACCTGCTATGAACTCCTGCAGCCCGTACCTCAGCACTTCTGAAAATGAAGCCACTCATTTTGCTCCCTGGAGATATTCAGATTCCAAAAAGTTGGCATTTGCAACTGCTAATGACTTTAGCAAGGCCTTCCCATGGTATTTTTAGATGAGGTGTTGAGATTGTTTGTTAAAGAGAAAGTTTTGCCAAGCCAGATCCAAAATTGTCTGACATCATGTGTGCATCTGTCTTGCAAAGAAAATGTTCCTGTGGATTTCTTTTAACCTTCGACAGCCAGGATGGAAAGAGGAGTAGGGCAGTATTGTCTTTAGATCAGAGCAAGAAAATCAGATGCACAGGAAAAAGCAGTATTGAACAGTTGAAAGTGCTCCAGCAGCTGGAAGGTCCAAAGCTGCTTTACAGTGGGGATCTGCCCTGTTCTACTTAGTGTCTCTTGAACCCAAGGCTGAGCCATTCCAGTGCCTGGTCCAGCAGCATACTGCTCAATCTTCTGACCCGGCAGAGCTTTCAGCCTGGCTGATGCATTGAAATGTCTCAGCGAGGGGTTTGACAAGGGATGGAAAGCAGGACTGGGACAGGAGGGGACGACCAGTTCAGAACCACCAGCTATCAGGCAGTTCTACTTGGATCTTGAGTTATTCAGCAGCAAAGCAGCAGCATTGCCAGACTGCACGGTTTTCCTACAAGTCTCTTGAAAAGAAAAAGTCTCCTTCAAGTCACAGGATTTAATGAAAATCTATATTCTTATTCATGTACGTGTCTACATACGTATTTCAGCCTCCTTGACCAAGGAGAAACATAGAAAGGCATGTCCTAAATGTATCTCAGCACTTAAACTAGTTTTTGGGGAGGGGAGAGAACGAGGAGTTGGATTTTTTTTTAAGGGTCTGGCAGGTTTTGTAAATTTAAGACCAGTAGCCAGGTCTCGGGAAAGCTGAAAACCTGGATTGAGTTTAGAGCTTTGCCCCAGCCATTCTGCCCAGCTCTGGGCACAGCACTCAGTGACTTATTTCCCCTTCTGGGAAGTAAAAGTTGTTTTCTGTGCCTGGCCTGGAGACCATACGCCCCTCCGGCTGGGAGCTGCCCTATTTTCAGAGCACAGCCAAAGGAGCCTGAGGACCAAGCGTGCAAGGGATGAATCATTTGAAATGCCTGAGGTCGGATGCTACTTTGGCCACTGTAAATCCAGAGTAATTCTGCCAGCTTTGGTGGAATCACTCAAGGTTTGTGAAGATATAAATGACAGCAGGATTTGACCCAGAGGTTTTGTGTTTCCAATGAAAGAGCTGAAACGCGGGATGTTGCCTTAAATGTGGACAGGCCAAACATCTGGGAAGGGATGGCTTTGTTTTGCATTAACGTTAACATGGTTTTGAAACAGAGTCCCACTTCTGAAGGATTTTTAGCATGGATTTTTTCCAAGGACATGAAAAACTAACTTCTGTTTTATTCAGAATCCCCTTATCAGATGTAGCTATCCATCTGCGTGTCCTTTACCACACCAGCTGCTCAAACATCCACCGTTCCTCTCCATAGGAGCACACTGGGAAATTGCATCTGAGTTTACTTCTAAGCTGGGTTTCATTAACCCTCATTATGTCATTTGTAGTAAGTCTTGCCTGGGAACTGATTGGCTTTCAGCTGGTTTACCTTACTTGCTTTCCGAAATCAATTCATTTAAAAGGAGTGAAAGAACCTTAATTCTGAACAGCAGTGGTTTTGGAAAGTACAATGAAATGTCACAACTCCCCTTCAGTCTGTGCTTCAGAGGGATTGAAATGAGCAGCCACCTCCATGGGGAGGGTCTACAGCCTATCGACAGGTTTCCTTCTCGCCTGCAGATCACTTCTGGCTTCACAAGGTTTTTTGTTCTTTCCTTTGCCTGCACTATGCGTTGAGGTTTAGGTCTGCTCCATCCATCAGGATGTGGAGCACTACCGTAGGTTTTGCATTACAGATTTACAGTGGCCAGTCTCCCCAGCACAGTCAACATAAGTAAAGAAAAAAAAGGGGGAAAAAAAAAAAAGGGTGGGGGGCCGGAGGGGGGAAGGAGGAAAGCGGTGTTGCTTTGTATAAAGAGTAGTGCAGCCCTTCTTGCTTACATTAAGCTTTTACAAGTGAGTGAGTGCGAAGTTCTGTACAAATCCAGAGAGAGGCAACATCTGCTCTCGTTGCATTTATAGCCCGATTAATCAAGACAGAAAAATATTAGGGAAACAGAGGCAATGAGAGCAGTGATCTAGCCCAACTCACTACAACACTTAATTCTCTCAGGCTAGTGCCTTGCCAACATCCTTAATTCAGGAAACCTCTGTAAGGTGTTACATGTGACTCCTCTGTGCTTTGAATCACCTTGGGGGTGACCTTGTGGATCCCTCCCAGCCCTGACTTCCCAGAGACTCTTCTGCCGTGACTGGCAGAGTACCAAGGATGGACCCAAACCTCAAAGGTTTCACAAGGGTGGTCAGATCCTGTAGGTCAGAGCCTGCAGTAGATGGACACAGTCCACAATTTTCCTCACCTCCTTCTAGGCTGCAAATCACGAAACACCTACAGGGTACGGTCTGCATCACCTGTTCAAACCTAGGGCAGAAAATGAATCTAGGAGAAGGTTAAGTATACTGTTCTTTTAGGGTAAAACAGCAGGAAAGAACAAAGGCAGTATCATGCCAGCTACGCTGGGATGGGTACAGTGAAATTGCCATCCATTCCTGCCAAAACGACCTGGGAGAAAGTTCTTCCTAATCTCAGACTATATCTGGCAGAGTGCGACTGGTTGTGGGTGTCTGAGCAGGACACATAAGCTAAGTACCCGAGGGGCACAGCAGAAAGTTAAAGCAGCTGTATTGCATTAGAACAAAGCTCTGTATGCTGTCACAGCCAAAGCATTTGTAGAACAAGCCTTCCCCGTGGTTGTACCTGCAGCTTCCTGAGGCCAGCCATGCCTGGTGGGAATGTGCCACCTTCATGAAGCAAGGGTTTTTTTTTTTTATGACCAGCAAGTGCCTTTGGGGTCCAAGTATCACCACGTATCAGCAAACAGAGGAGGGTAAAACAGGCTGTGGGTAAAGCACCCTCCCTGTCTCCCCTCCTCTTGTCCCTTGACCTCTGGAGACCTCACAGGAGAAGTCTAATCTTCCCAGGAGGATGCTCACAGATTCTTCTCCCTGAGCCTTGAGTCTTTGGGGGGACAGAGGCTGTCAGCTCACAGCCCTGCCTAAGGCAGCCCCCTCCACATATGTTCTTGGCTTTGGGTAGGATGTCTACAGAGCCTGATGCCGTGTGGCCAAAGGCCTTCATGCAGAGGTGGAAATACCACTGCACTGATGATGGCAGCTTGCAGCTCTTAAGAGGAGAGGAGTCCTTGGTACAATATAATTTACTAAGATTTTTTTTTTCCTCTTGGGTAGTAGCCTCATCCCTGTGAGCTGGGCCATGCCAGCCCAGAAACTGCCGCCTTCCCGTGCGTGCATGTGTGAGACATGGGCAACTGCAGCGTGAGCGTCCTTTGCCACGTAAGCAGGTGATTCCACGTGGCATCTTGTAAGAAGTGTTGCTTGGGACGGTGATTGCTGAGCAAACTGAGCTACGCAGAGCAAGGCTGGTGGAGGAAACTGGAGACCTTGCATTCAGATCACCCTCATTATGTAGGAAGTTTGTGTCCTGCTGCTCTTTGCACACTGAGCTTTAACCTCATTTCTCCCCATTGCTGCAGGTCGATGCTGACGATGTCATCACCAAAGAGGAGCAGATCTTCCTACTGCTAAAAGCCAAGGCTAAGTGCGAACGACACCTGAAAGCCAAGGTGCATGGTGAGTGTTCCCACAGTAACCCAGACTGTATGGCTGGGGCTGGGCCAATCTCCGCTCAGCCTCAGCCCTTCCCCTCAGCCCCGCACACAAAGCTCAGAGCACATGAGCGAGACAGCTGAAGAAGGCCCAACATATTGGGTTTTCAGGTTAAGCCATGGGAAAGATCTTTCAACACAAGGTGTTGGAAAGCAAAGGCGTCGCAGCCTGTTTCTCCCTGCTCCAGAGCTCCAGATGCCAAGGGGTCAGGAGGACGTGGGAATCATGGTCATGGACTTACAGCCCTTATCACTATAGCCAAAGCCCAGGCAGTGCATGGGAGATAACCTCAACCATCAGCTCTCCAAAGATCCTTTGCAGCAAGACACCACTGATCCGGGAAACAAAGCATCCTTCCAACACCCCTTCTCTGTTTCCCTCTGATTTACTCTCCCTATATTCTCCTCAAACCAACCCAAGCTCAGCTACGCCTCTTTCTTCCACTTCCTTTCTATTTTGGGCTGCAAAATCGCTACCAGATGTAGGGTTGGAGGGAGAAGGAAGGGAGAAAGCTCTCATGTGGGTAGCAAAGTAATCATCCCCCATTGGTTTCTTTCATCAGTTTCACATGTGTTAATTATTGGCACTGGGGCTGTATGCCGAGGCGCTCTGCACCCGCCCAGCTAGTCCTGGGTGGGCATCCTCTCCCATCTCCCTCTATTGCCTGAGAGAAGAGGGAAAGCCAGAATGCTTCCCACCTTCACCCTTGCATCTCAGAGATCTTTCTTCCCACAGCCAGCACTGCGGGGGTACCTGGAGACATCACCAGCAGAGGGAAAGGTCCCCAAAGCCGGCTGTGATTTTTTTTACAGCCGAGTTGCCTGCCCACCTGGTGTCATACTCCTGTTGGAAATGACAGCAAGGGGCCACAGAAGTCCAGCTTTCATTTTATTCCAGGCCTCCGGCTTTACATCAACCAAAACCTCAAACCACATCCTCTGTTGCTTCTTTGTCCAGTTCACCCAGTGCCCAATTAACACCTCATTTAAAAACATATGTGCAAAGGCATTTCCTTCTGTTGTATTACAGACCACCTGCCTACCTTGAGATCCGGTGGTATCAACCAGCTGGTCTTGCTCTCACACCCTATTTTCTAACTCTTCTCTAGGAGACTGTCAGCATTTAGAATTGATCTCCCTCCTTAATGGTCAGCAGCAGTGCTGGTAGGGCTGGGGAGAGGTGTATGAATGGCAAGCAGACTTTAGACTGCCTCGGTCCGTTTGGCAGAGCAAAGCGATCAAATCACAGGGCTTTGCAAACATGCCCTTGGTCCTGTTTAGAGACCTGATTCTGCAGCTGAGGCCAGCATTAGCTCTGCCATCGACTGGAACAAAAAGTAATCTAATACACTGTCGTATAGATATCTCGTGGACCCAGGTCCTGGCTTTGGAAAAAACTATTCTGAACTATTCAGAAAGTAAAACTCAGGCTTTCTGCTCCATTCTCTATAGCAAATCTCTATCCAATCCTAAACAATACAGCCAAGAGGAGGAATCATCTTGATGTCAGTACTCACAGCAGTATATGAAAGACTTCAATGACCCAAGGCAATCTTTAGCAACAGGTAGTTAGATCAAATTAATCTGCAAGAGGTCCACTAATCCAAAGGCAGAATGAATTCTGATTTAACCTTTCCCAAGAAAACATTTTTGTAAGATGCTGTGAAACAACCTCCCGTGGCAGCACCTCCATAACACCCCAGAAATTCACTCCAGCACTTCCCAAACAAGGCAGCGAGTGGCCAGACCATCTATGGGATGGTCTAAAGAGTAGATGGTTGCAGACAGAGGATTTTGCAATTTGGAAAAGATCTTCCCACTTTGCAGAGGAGCTGCCATCCACAGGTTTTTAGACTACAGACGCCCTTGGGCACACAAAATTACAAAGTTACGGGGTATTTGTGAACAGACTAACTCAATCTCCATTTTGCAGTGTGTCTGCTCCCTCATACTGCAGGAGTCGAAGGAGATGGATAGCTTTAGATCCTCTTGTGGGATCAGGGGTGACAGAACAAAAGGCTGTAATCTGCACTGTGTTAGCTTTAATGCAATTAATTGCTTGGCTGAGGCTCAGAAGCTTCATTTTTTGCACAAAGGCTTCAGAGCCCATGGTGAAAATTGGTTAAGTCCAGCCCTTTCCTCCTTTGATGATATGGAAACTGGGGCCTGGCTTCTATTTGTGCTAAATCACCGAAGGACTTATGGATCTGTGCCCTTCTCAGCCAGATGGAAGACCTAATCCCATTGCCTCTACCCTCGCTACGGACCCGAAAGAAAAAAACTGAGAAGGGCAACATGGTCTTCACAATTAAGATGCACCAGTTCGCATTTGCAGGTGATATTTATGGGGGAAAAGTGTGTCTTGGAGCAGTATAAACCTTGGATGGCCACCCCAAGCCTGCAGGCAGTCTGCTGTTAGATCACTGCAAGGTGGGTGGCAGGAGGACTCTTCTAACTGCCGTGGAGGTCTTGGGCTGTGTTACCACCCACCAGGTTCACTCTCTGTCTTTGGATTTTCAGTGGTGTAGGGCAGAGTTGTCCCTCACGAAGCATTTGTATTTTGGCTCTGCAAGACCTAGCCTTTCCTGGAAGGGAAAACAAGTGACTCTGCAGGCAGGCAGAGAGCTGTGCCTGCATCCTTTTGACCCTCTGATAATAACGGCAGCCCATAGCACTGGTGTACCACTGTACCTATACCGAGTCTATCTGCTGGCAACGCAGACCAGTGGTCCCCGTATCAGATGCGCAAAGGACCTTATCTCTTTGCAAGATCTCCCCCACAGCAGCCAGTTGTGCCCATTCCTGTCTTGACAGCTCCCCATGCCTCCTGAAAGCAAGGCTGGTGACTCAACTCCTGCCCCTGGATTTCATTCTTCTTTTCAGCAGTGTGATGAGTAGGTCCCACTCTGAAGGCTGCTTCTGCCAGTGTAGAACAGACTTAACTTACGTTAGAGGTGGGGCAAGCCCAACTGAGAAGTGTGTTTGCAGATCAGAGGGAGCAGTGTACCCCTTGGTCAGAAACGATTTATTGATCTGGCTGGTATTCAAAGGGCAAAAGAGAACAGGCACAGTCTAGCTCCTTTAAAATACCAAAAAAAACACAACCAAACAAGAAAACATAACAAAACAACAACGGAAGTGACCACAAAAAGAAATTTAATCAGCCCAGGCTCAAGGTATGCAATGCAGAAAGCAGGGTACACTCCTGGTTCAATCTTACCCGTGTTACGTTTAGTTTCTGGAAGTCTAAATGGGAGAAACTGTCCCCATGTGGTCAATAAATGGCCATCAGAATCATACATGAGGCCCTGGGAAGCTGGCACAGTCTGCCCTCTCTTGTCCATGATAAAGCAGAGCTACTCCATGGCATCCTGGAGGACTTCAAGGTCAAAGGATTTGCCTCGCAAAAGGGGGTAAGGGAGTACAGTTTCACCTGCGTAAGTGACAAAGCAGAGTGAACTTCAGCTGAAGGAATAACCCATAAAGCAAAAGTCGCGGTCATTGGGGCCATTATGAATTCGAGCCAAGGCTGTCATATTGTCAGTGACGGCTGTGTGTAGCAGAGGTGGATTACTGATGACCTTGATCATCTGAGTTCCTTCTGGAGTTGGTGGACAGAGAAGAGAATCTTTTGGGGTGGCATTTGCCTCCCACCAGAGTCCAGATGTTGATCACAGATTAAACCTAGGAATGATGATTTAGATGGACCACTTAACACTTATGCTGCAGTATGATATGGTTACTGACGATGATGGCGCGATCCCTAGGAGCGCAGCCTAACACCAAGATAACTCACCTGAACATGTGGTGGGTTCTCCATCTTCGGAGGTTTTGAAGAGTTGGCTAGACAAAGTTATGACTGACCTGACCTCATGCTGCTTTTGAAGGCTGAAGTCTGGAACAGAGATGTTCAGAGGTCCCTTCCAACAAACATTTCTATGATTAATCCTGCCCAGGAGATTTGGGATCATAAGCCAACAGCATTGGTGGGAATTGTTTCCTCCCTGTAGACTTCAAGGCTCAGTTATCAAATACTGGTGAGGGCCTAACTACAATGCAGCAGGTACAGGGCTGGACAAGGAGAGAAGGAGAGATCTGGGTAATTCGTCTGGTTTTTGCACTGAAACAGAAGAGGAACTTTGCATCATGTCTCTCTCTTTTTCGTCCTTTTTTTTTTTTTAATGCTGTTTCCACTTATCTTGCATGTTCAAATCTGTGCTTGGTTTGTCACTCCAAAGAAGAAAAATGGACAAGCCCACAATGAGGCAGCAGTTTTGGGGAGTTCAGAAGGAAAGCACTTCATACAGTCATCAAAGCATGAGATTTCTTCAGCTTTTCTTACATAGCCGCTTGTAGTGAGGGAAAAGATCCACATTCAGCTCTGCTTGAAGGAATCTAAATCTGTTATTATTTCCCAGAAACAATGCTTTACTGCCTAGTGTGTCAAAGGTGAAAAAGGAGATTGAAACCTCATCCATTAGTTCTGCTTCACTATGTCTAAAAGTACCAAAAAGCACAGGTGCGAGAGCTGGATCTTAGTTGCCCAACCTCAGGATCTGCTCGTAGAGCCAGTATCCTTCTGGGACCATTGCACCAGCCCCCAGCATGGAGCAACTCTCTGTGGGACAACCCCGCAGACAGCCCAGTGGTGTCAGATGTTTGGGAAAGGAAAGAGTTCCTGCTTAAAATCCCCAGCCCAAGTCAACAAGGGGTGTCTTTGGACTTGAGAGTCCCATCTCTCCAGGGAAACTCGTAACCACAGAGGTCATAGGAGAAGAGGCCTTTGACCCCATGGTTGTTTTAGAGCTGCTTTGCACAAGCTCTGCAATAATTGAAGACTGCTGTGCAGCCTGAGGTCTGGCTTTCACATCTCTGCTCTGGGGTTTTGTCCTGTACCCCTCAACATTCAATGTTTTAGCTTGTGGATGGAGTCAGAAGAGGACTTTGAGAGACGTGTCCGTTGCTATGGGCAAGCAGGGATGCTTCTTCCCTCTCATGGCTTTCTAAAACATGAGAAATAGGGAGGTGCACTTCTGCAGACACCCTCTGCTTCTCAGGAAGCCTTCTGAGGACCTCTTCCTGCAAACCTGCTCTCATCAGGGCTTTGAGTTCACAGTGGATTTGAAGCAGACTGAATGAAGTGATGTTTTTCTGCCAGCTCAAGAGGCAGCCAGATGGAAGGTGCGAGGAGGCAGCAGTAATGTCTCTTCTCTCAGACAAGGAGAAGATGGAGCCCCATGGACTCCTAACTGCATGCCATGTCTTGAACTGGCCCTACAGGGCATCTCTATGGCAATGGGAAGGATAAGCCTATATCCTTGACCAGACACCTTGGCTAACAAGGGTGGTGACGGGGGTGCTGAGGACCTCTGCGTGTGTACACAGAGGCCAGTTTTCTTATTACAAGAAAGCATGATTTCAGTTACTGTTTGAGATTCCCTTTAGCATGTGAGTACGGGCAGGTCCAACGGCACAACCGATTGACCCGAGAAAGAGCCTTTTTTGGAGGAGGTTTGTTTTTCAGTTGGATCATCTTCCTGATCTGGTTCATCGTGCAGCCGCATAAACAGGAGAGCCATCACAGGGAGAGGAGCAGTGCCAGGAAAGAGAGATGTTGGTGTAAGCAGTACTGCATTGAGCGTGACCTGTTGAATAGCTGAGGTTTTGGAATCCCAAGCTGACTTTTCCTCCATTGCCTTCTCTCCTTGCTCCCATGCAGCCCCACTTCACATCAAGGAGTGTATGCATCCACTTAGGGCTCTCTGATCCTGTCCTGCCATCACCCTTGACCCAAGCCTACCCCTGTCCATCAGAAGTTGCCAGACACCACCTGGCAGAGGGCTACTTGGATCCTGCCTCTGCCTGGGTGTGATTGCAGCCCAGTGTTGTGATTTACTCCATAATAGCCAGTGATCTGTGTTTTCAGAAGCAGTGAGGGAATTTGGGACACTCTGATTATTTTTTTATTATTATTATATAGATAGAAAGAAATGTCACGTAAGCTGGCATGAAAGCCTGGTAGGGCTGCTGCCCTCATTCTTGGGAGCTGACGCACAGGGATATTCAACACCTCGCCTCCGATCTCAAAGGAGAGTCTGTGGCAGAGCCAAGATTTGGATTCTCATCTCCTTACTCTTCAGCCAGGGCACAAGCCACAAACCACATTTCCTTTTGTCCTGGAATTCAAGGTGAGGCTACGAAGATTCAAATCCAGGTGGACAGAAACTGACGAAAATCTTTGGACAAATCCCACTTGACTGAAACTCAAAATTCTCGTCATCATTCTCGCTTTAAAGCGTCCGGTTTTGTTTTGAAATGAGGAAAACACATTTGAAATTTCCTGCCGTTCAATGAGTACCTGGGTTCTCCTCCTCTTTTGCCCATCTCTTGACTGAGTGCATTTAATGGGCCAGTTATTTCCCTGGTACAAAGTGGCAGATTCCCATTCAGTTTAGTGAGGGCATTGATTTATCGCAGATTCATTGACTTCTCCCACAACTCAGCACTGCAGCTTACTTTTTTTCCCCTCTAATATTCATTCAACCAACAGTTTAAAAAGGGAATATTCTGAATTTCAGAGATATCTGTGGGTCTTAAGAGATGAGAGGTAGCCTGGATCAGCACCAAACCTTGATTTTGGCCTGATATCTGCTATTCCCTCTCTCACCTTGCAACTACCCCCTCCTAATGTATTTTCTTGGCAATCACAGGCTAGAAATGGCTACGTGGATTAACACAAGTGAAGAAGACACACTATGGGAGGGACCTGTGAGTTCAGCACCACTGCTTGCCCCCAAGAGGGGAAATGAGATTTTTGAGGAGCCGGTTGCTGTGCATCATTCTTCCAGCACAGACTTGGGTTTAGCATGGAGACACGCACCAGAACTGGCTCTTTGAGTGGAAAATGTGATCCTGCCTGTTCACGGATTTCATGAGTTCTCCCCCAGCAAGCAGCCAGCCCAGATGAGAGAAGTACCTTGAATCACACTCCACCATCCTCTGGAAACAGAAAGACCTTGGTCTCCCATCTGTTCCACTTAGCATTGTCCTTTTCCCTTCGCTGGTTCTTACTGTCTCACTTTTATTAAGCCACAGTTTTCTTTTCTCCAGCCTGCACAATTATTAGCAAGTGCCATGTCCCTCAGGGTGTCGTGCCGAAAGGCAGCCGTTTCCAGAACAGCTCCTATCAAAGTGGCTGGTGAGCTGGTTACATTGCTCTCCCAACCAGCCTGCACCCTCACAAGCCTGGCCAGCACTAGCTTTGTCTTTGTGCCAAAGGATCTTAACGTAGCTCCAGCTACTAAAAATGGCCACAAAAACCAGTATAGTAAGCCTAAAATGTGAACTGCATGTTGTGAAAAAAGGAAAGAGTTGATGGGAGCGTGGAGAGTAGTGGTGTCCACCCACCTTGTAGAGACCAGAAGGAGATGTTCATTGGAAGGTGACTTCCAGAGGCTGGAAGGGATGCTCACTGTCTTTCTTGGTTTTAACTTTCATCTGATTCCTGGCCCATGCCCTGAAAGATCAGGTAATTAGCTTTAAAGTGGAGTATTCAAATACGTTGCCTGCTACCATCGTTCAGCAATCTCTTGTTCAGTTGAAATAAATCAGACGCAATTTAATTAGATACGTGTCTAAACCGCTTTTCAACAGTTAATTTAGGGACTAAGGAGCATCAGGGTGCGCAACAGACGTGCTAAGAGCTGCTGGAGAGAGGAACAGGCTGTTACCTGTGTGATTGCTAGCAAGGTTGATAGTCCAAAGGGAAGTCCTAGCAAACAAAAAAGTAAAAAATTGATAACATCCTAAAACATCTTTAGCAATAATGAAGCGCTGTTTATGTGTAAAAACTCCAAATTCCCCTTTTTTCCCTTCTAAAAATGTTAACTGTTATTTTTATGCTAGCTAGTGGAGAGTGAGCCTCCTCCTGTCCTCCTAGAACAGATCACGTAGACCGTGTCATCTGTCCCCTGGCCACCTCCCAGGCATAGCTCCGAGCCTGAGAACCTGCCATGGACTCTGATCCATGGGGTGACGTGGGCACAGCCCCACATGGACCTGGGTCATAGGGAGACAGGGCTGAACCAGTCCGGTGTGCTCCCACAAAGCCCTGTCTCTGGATATGTGCATCATCTGCCACTTTTGGCTAAGGCACCAAGGGACAGAGACCCAAAATATTAAAACAAACAAAAAAAAACAACCCAAAAACCTGTCCCAACAAGCGTTTGGCTTCCTTTCGTCTTTTCTCTCTTTTTTTTCTCCACCTTTTTCTTTAAATTTAGTCTCCAGATGAAAGCCTTTTGAAAAGAACAGGAAACCCTAAAATTTCTCTTCTACGTACACAAATATTACATTTCAGCCATGGTGGGCAGCCTGATGCCACCCCAAAGTTAAACCTGGAAGGGGATGAAGTGAAATTCTCAGCCATAAGCCATCAGACCTGAATTTTATTTTATTTTTTTCACCCATGAATTAAAAGCCTGTCTTTCCCTGGTTTGGAAAAGGAGATGGGACATTTTGTGGGGGAAGAGAGATTTTTACACAAACCTGTTATTAGCAAAGGCCATCGGCAATCCTTTCTCAGAGTCCTAGGTGTTGCAGCTTGCTTCAAAATGACTTGTTTTTTTAATAAATAAACTTATTTGCTAGGGAAAGGGGTTATTTTTAGTTGAGAAGCCATGTATATTTACCTAAGGTGTGTGGGTTGCACAGCTGAATTTATGGCTCCATTGTCCCTAAAGGACCTATACCCAAGCCCAAGCTCTCTCTGGGCTTGCAGAAGCCCAGGATCTGCTCCTGGTTTTCTCTCCAGAGGCTCAAGCACCATCCCCTGATCATCCAGCCTGCCAGGGTTTCCTCAGACGTTGTGAGTAGCTTCAGATGCCTTAGAAGTTAAGGGAGACCGAGGCATCCAGGACACTCAGGATTTGCCCTAAACACTCCAGACCTCTATAAACCCATGTCTTCTTCTGCTTTTTCTATCTTCCCCGTGGTTGTTCTCAGTCCTTGTGGCTCAATGATGCAGAGCCAGAACATTGGCCCAAACACTGTCCTGCAAACAACCAAACTGTCCCTTGTTAGCATGCACCTAGGACAGTTTTGGCCTGGAACAGCTGTCACCACCCCAGCAGACACCATCTAGGGGTCAGCATGGACCAGGGGACCTTTCAAGACGGCAACCCAGATGAGATGGTTCTTCTGGGGTGCGCATGAGGGAGAGTTCAGGTTCATGGATATGCACCGTGCTCGACTTCAAGGGCCTGAAAGTGAGCTATGGTCTGTTGTATTGACTAGTATAGATGCAATCAATGAGTCGTGGTCAAGCCTGGGTTTTCTCATTGCATCTGTGCTTCTGGGGTGGGTCAAAAGAGCACTGAAACCCTGCAGAGAGATGTCATCTCCCACCCAACCCATCCACCACAGCTACCATTCAAGCCAGGAGGCTGTGATGACTAACAAGGGCTTGCAGGTCTTCATAGATGGCTACTTGCTAGTCATGCCTGAATGAGAGCTGGCAAGGGAGAAGAAATACCAACCACTGGCCTCTGCCTGCAATGGTTTATGGGCCAAGGGGTTCCAATCCCATTGAGAGATACCTGCTGAGCAGCTGTACAGGTCTTGCTGTATACAGGAGGAAAAGGTCTCAGGAGTTATGATAGGCGTAAATGGTCCATGTCTTAGACATGTAACATGGAGAAAGGATGAAGAACAGTTCGTAGGATGGCTAAACTGCAATATAACAATCAACCTTATTTAAATGATTGATATGACCAACACTATGCCCTCTCCGAGGGAGACCTGGAGGGTTGTGAAATGACTGGACATACTGGAATTGAGGAGAGAAGGATGCCTGGGCTGAGCCAGGCCGGTGGTGGCAGATCAGGCGTTATCAGATGGGACGTTGAAGGTGACAGCTCTTCTTTCGGGTTGTGAGCACAGCGAGTGGACAGGCAGCATGTGAAATGGGCTAGTGATGTCAGGGTAGCCAGCTCTCTGGAGCTGTGTCATGCTAGCAATTGTCTGGTAGTACCCATAACCTTATGACTTTCCCAGGCTGCCTTGGGGTGAGTAAAGACACATTGTGACTTGGAGCAGCCCCTGGCCCATGCATCCTCCCCCTCCAAAGTCCAGTTCCTCCAGGACTGAGCATGCAAGGAGCGTTTTGCCCACTAAACGCTGGTGTGCAGACCAACAAAGGTGTCTGAGTAAGCAGAACCTCCACCCATCCATCCCCTCTCCTCACCCTCTTCTCATGCTGGCCAGCAGACAGTATACACACACACACAGAGATGTTCAGAGATGCATGCGCTGGCACAGGACACACTGCACGACTCCACTGAGAGACACCACAGCGCTGCATCCCCAGCCACCCACGCAAGTGCCCTTGAATGCACGCAGAGGATCTCTCCCCAAAAAAGAAGCATGCTCCCCCTGCATTGCACAACACAGGTCAACAACAATCCACACCCCTTCCTGCAGACATACCCACCTATAGATCTATGCATACACACACGCAGACACTCATACACACATGGTCTGACAGGCAGGTTTGAAATGTATCTGTAACATCAAGCACCCACGTACAGAGGCACTGGCCCTCCAAGACTTCCTTTCTCTCCCTCCTGTCCCAAAATGCTGGGTCGTTTACTTGGTTGCTCCTCCCTGCCTGTTTCCAATCCACCAAATGTCCTTCCCGTAATAGAGTGACCACAATTGCACACCGTCTTCCAAATGTGGTCTCCCTGGTGCCTTGCACAGTGCCAGAATACGTCGGGCTGATTTATATTCCATACCCCTAGATAAACACCTCGAGACCATGTTTGCATTTATCCAGCTGCCAAGCAGCCTCGCAGATGGTTTTAATGTGTTCTCCACATGCATGTACCACTTGCACAGAAACTGGAATTGAGACTGGGGGGCGGGGGGGAAGGAAAGGAGGGAGGAGGCAAGGGAAAAGTAGGAGGCAGGAGGGAATAGCCCTCATTGCACCCCCAGGGGACAGTCTGAGCAGTGAGCAGGCATGGCCCAAATACACCTCTCCTTTCCTCTTCCACCAAAGCAACCCGTAGGACGCTGGGATTTCTGACTAGGCTCAGGTGGAATAAGGAAACAGGGAAACAGAAACAAGGAAAAAGCAAAATGAGAGATGCACAGGGTGCAGCCCTTTCACAGAGCACTCTGTGACTGGCCTTTCTGCCTTCAAAAGGCAAGTCCCACAGCAACGACATCAAACAGAGTGCTTGCTTGCTCCATCCTGAATACCACATTGGCTTGTGATCATGACTACGATTTTCATGCCTTGAGATTTCAACCCTCAAGAGCTAAGGAGAGCTGCGAGGCACATCTGTTCTAAAACTACGGTAGTCTGTGCTGCTGTAACTACTCTGTAGTACGGTACTGCTGTAAGGGAGTATTCATGACAGTCCAAGCAACAGTGAGATGAATGAGTACACTATAATGGTAACCTTCAGACACCTCAGGCACTGAGACACACGTCTTGCCTGCAGGATTTTACAGCCTCGCCTTAGAAGATGGGCAAAGATGGTCTGTGATAAAATAGCATGCAGACACAGAGAAGTAAATCAGATTTCCTGACTTAAACCTGGCAGGTATATATCTGCCCTGTTGCCGTCGATGCTAGAGGAACGTGTTATTCGGTGCATTCCGATGAGGTGCTGGTAACTTCAAGTTAGATGGTGAGCTGACACTTTTCCACCTGCCTTGTCTTCTCAAAGTGCTTATTTCGTGGTGGTGGTATGTCCTCTGCAGAGCTGGACAAGGAGGAGCTGTCTTACACCTTATATCTTATAGGAAATGCATCAGGAAACTAGAGGAGGTGACCCTTACAGGTGCAGGGATGTAGTCGTGGAGAGGCATGAGCTGTGCTGTGGCTTAGCTTGTCTTAAGGAACTGATGAGCAGGGTGCCTCAAGACCAAGAAATGAGAGCACAACTACGTACAGCAGCTGTGTTGGAGTCTTTGTACCTGGGAAGGAAGGAAGCGATCATCTGGACTGTCTTGGCATTTCTCTTGTCCTCGGAAGTGATTGCCTCCAGCTTCAGTAAGATGATTTCTGAGATCTGGAGTGGAGGTAGGTAGCCAGCTGGAAAGCTGAAGTGTCCTTGGGAAGCAAAAATGACTCTGTTGATCACGAGACAGCAGCGTACAGGAGAGCAAAATAAGACGAAGATGCGCTGACCTGGCTCAGCGCAAGGGTGGCAGCAGAGCTCGAGTGCTACAGGCAGAGGAAGCTGTGAGTGACATGGTGCTCTCCTCTTAGCCCCATTAATGCGTCAGCCTCCTTTTGCTCTAATGATAGCATCTTAAAACAACTCATGGTATGAAACTTACTGACCTCATCCCAAACATGACTCATCTGAAGGACAGAAGCTCTCTCTTAATTTCTAGCATAAGCTTTGTTCACTGGCAGTTTACATCTGGGGGTTTTTTTGCATCATTTTCCACTTTTGTAGCTCATCTCCATTCGTACTGTTTACCAGTAGGATGAGAAAAACCTTCTTTCTCGTTCTCTCTTGTTGGATTAAGCACACCAAGCCTTTTATTCTCCTCCAGGGCCATCAACAAAATCTTCCCACCCTACCAGTCCTTCCCTATTGCTGGAAGACTTTTTCTTTCTGTTCCTTTTCAACAGAGGAACTTATGAGCTTTTCCACAGAGGGGTCATTTGGTTTGACCAGTAGCAAGGACATCTCGGGATCTGTGAAGCCTCTTCTAGCAAACTACAATGAGATGAAGAAGTGAAATATGTCTTAGAAGCCAAGGCTTCAATTCCTGCCAACCTCATTTACCTGCCTGTGTTAGGGTTGTAATCAGGGAGTGTGGTGGTCACTGATCCTCACTTTCTCCACAAGTACAACCGCCCTGTCTCCCTGAACTCATGTCAAAATACGGAGACAGAAAGGGAGACACCGAGATGAGGCATCTGCGAAGACTCTGGAGAAGGAAAAGGTCTTGCCTCACTTCCAGCTACCCATGTTGTCCTGCTAGACTGATTTCTTCAGCACTGAAGTTGTGGGTGATATCCTCTAAACATGAGAAACTCCAGTGCAATTCCCACTTTCCCTGTCTCCATCCATGAGAGTTACGGCTCTGAGTTTGGAGGAGTTTCACCCACATGCATACATGTCTGGGAGAGAAGCAGTATCCTCCATTCAGCATTGCCTGAATGACTGACACACATCCAAGACACTTAGGATGTGGGATACGTATGAGAATTGTTTTCTTAAAAGTTTATGAATTCCTTTCGACTTACATCTTCAGTGAATCCTACAATTTCTTCCAAGGGAAGAAATGTTTTACTTTCCCAGTTCGCTTGGAACATGCGACTTCGTGTCCCAAACCTACCCACCTGTATGTATCCAAACTGCATATTTGAACCATCCAACTATTTTCCACCAGAAGAAAGAAATTTTACTAGAGCTTTTCAATCAGCATTTAGAATGAACTGGATCCCTTCTGATTATCTCTGCTCCTAAATATTGTCAACAGTGTCTCAGGAGAGACTGACTTATTTTTAGCATGTCGAAAGCACACTACTTGCAGGCGTTGGATTTTTTTTCCTAGTGACAGCTTATAAAAAAGGTTATAAAAAAGGATTTATTTCTTATTTTAAAGAATTACCATCAGGAAAAATTGTCCGCTTGTAGATTTTTTCATGGTTTTCCTGAAACTCCACACCATTTTTCAGATTTCTTCTTGTAATTCAGTGTGGATCTCTTTTGAGAAATGACCAGGAGAAAACAAAAACAAAAGAGAGAAGCCAAGTTGTTAGTACTGTTCATATTTTTGTAAACCAAGAAAAAACTGTTTGGAGGAAATATTTGGGAAAACAAACAAAAAGAAAAGTCCTGTTTGGCTTCCAGCACAATGCCAAAGGAATATATGGCATTTCCCCCCCACCTCCATTTTATCATCAGCTCAGTTGTTAAGTGACCTCTAGAGTGAGTAAAATAAGAGAAAGTTAGTGGCAGAAGGTGTAGAATCTGGTCCCAGTTATCATATCAGTGGCCTCAAGTTGGTGAAATTAATGGCAAAGGTGCCACATGACTGTGTGGACCAGAGAAGACAGGGGGTGGAGTGAGGGAAGAAGGAAGGGATGTGGGGAACCATAGATTCATAGAATGCTTTGGGTTGGAAGGGACCCTTAAAGGTCATCTAGTCCAGCCCCCCCTGCAGCGAGCAGGGACATCTTCCACTACATCAGGTTGCTCAGAGCCCCATCCAACCTGACCTTGAATGTTTCCAGGGATGGAAACACCTCTCTGGGCAGCCTCTTCAGTGTTTCACCACCCTCGTTGTAAAACATTCCTTCCTTATATCTAGTGTAAATCTCCTCTCTTTTAGTTCAAAACCATTCTTCCTTGTCCTATCAGAAGGTCGATGGTGTGTCTCCTTAGATGGGAGGAATGAAGGTACTAGAGACAGGAGCGAGAGAAGAATGGTGGGGCTCCTGTCTGGGACAACAGGCGTTGTAGAGGGGAGAAACAGCTTTTGGCTACATTAAAACCCAGGAATGTGGATCCAACAGTCACAAAGTGTGGCTGGTCCTGACGTCAGTCAATATTTCCATTTGAGAAATGTTTTCCGAGAGTTTCAATGCAGGAACATCTTGATTCGTTCTGCAACCAGGAGGTCCAGAGGCACCTGGTTTGACCTGTGGATGTCTCTCCCAGCATCCTCCTACCACAAACTAATAACTGTAATCCCTCTTCCCAACCTGATTCCTCTCCCCTTGCCCCCGTGGCACCCTGGGGTTGGCAAGGAACGGCCATACTGTGCCTGGTTTTGAGCTATGCACGTGCCAGTTGGCTGATCAGTCCGAAAAGGCTGGTTGGCCAGGTGGCAGCTGCCGAATGTTCACCTGCTCTTCCCTCTACTAATCATCAATCACCGTGAAATCTGCAGGAAGGAAACAATGACTGAGATGTTTTAGCCCTCCTTCAAATTTGGCTGAAATGGGTTTTCCAAGCATGGAGCAGGGAGAGTGAGGCAGGGCGTGATGGAGAGGAGATTAAAGAGGTTTCTCTGTGTTGTGACAGTTCATCATAACGATGATGGAGCCATTTGTGTCTTTTCTTGGGAGACTCAGGTGCTTTCTGAATATTGAGTCCCACCAGATCCTCCTCCGCGTTAATGAATCAATTCCATGAGTCAATACAGGTAGGCATGGAAAGATGTCAGATGCAGTAAGAGACAGCAAAGATGATATTTTTTTTCAAATTTTTGGGGCAGCTGACAGCTCCCTGAATTGTCCACATGATAAAGGAGCAGACCAGAGGCATCCCAGGACTGGTTTGCACTGTGTTTCCTGCACAGAGCTCTCAACCCTCTGCTTTTTGGGAGGTTTGTGGGGATCAAAGTACCCAAAAAGAAATAATTGCATACTCTGTTACCCAGAAAGCACCAGTTTTCTTTTGAATGAGTCCATTGCAAATGTGTATTTACAGCATGAGGAGGTTGTACCCAGCAAATACTTTTCCACTTTTATATTTTCTGGACAAATACTGCAGTATGATACTAAATCAAAAGACTTGCAAGTGAAGGCTGACCTTTGCAAGTTGTTCTGAAAAGCTTAGAAAAGTGGAAGGTTTTTCTCTCAGCATTTCAGAGCATGGTGTTTGGACGAATTTTTTCTTATCCTCAATGTTGTTTCTCCACAGTATTCATTTTAAAGTTTACCCAGATTTATTTATTTTGTAAAAATAATCGGTTTTATTTTAAGTAAGACCTCTCTGAGGGCTAAATTAGACCTTTATTTACTTTCTTGTCTGCAGAAAAACCTCAGAGACAATAACATTTTGTCCTGTTCCAAATTTTGTGGGGCACTCTCTTTTCCTTTGTCTTTTGATCCTTCCAGAGAACTGAAAAATAAATAAACTGTTTTTCACAGTGTAAGTAATCCTGCAACATAATGAGCTGAAGGGAAGGGCTTTCCCAGTTTTCATGAATAGGAAATCTAGTACTATTCTTCTAACGTGACTGGAAGGAGATAAAATGCAATAAATTTCTTTCTCCTTTTTATCACACCGGTGCTGAGGAAGTTTTGCTCCTCTGCCCTCACTCCCAGTTAATGCTTTAGAAGAGAGGCAGTGATTAGTCTGGTCCTTTTCATCAGCACGAAATTAAAGATAAGAAATCAGCTGTTAAGCGATGATTTTTTTCTGTTGTTTTCCATGTCCTAAAACACCATCAAACTGAACTGATCACTGTCAGCTCTGACCCTGGAAGGCACCATAACAGCCAAAGGCCTTTAAAGCAGTCTTAGTTAATATTGTGGAAGCATGTTCATTATAAAGGATAAATTACTGTTCGGTTGAAAGATTGCTGAGGCACTAGCTTTGCTATTAATGAAACACGCTGAGATCTTGGCTGTGCTTATCACTTCTTTACTAACGGAGCTCTGGCGGATAAGAGCAGGCTGATGTGTTTTATTTTGATTCGCCTGTAACTCCTCGCCGCCAGACACTTCATAGGCTGTTGATAAACTCCTTCACAGGCTGCCATCAGTACGGAGGGCAGACGCTGCTCGGAAAGCAGAGCTGGGGCCGATTCACTGGGTTTTGCTTTTCACTTCAAATACTCGGCTGCAGCTGGATTTTAACCGATGGGTGCAGCTCATACAGTCCAATGCGAGGGCGTATGTAAGCACCAGGTTAGATTTGGGTGCATGGTCCTTCCTCAAGGACTGGAAAAGCAGCCCACGTTGAAAATCCACATCTGAATGGGAACTCCTTGTGGGACTCATGGATCAAAAGCTGAAGAAAAGGGTGGTTGACAAGCTGGAAGAATGTAAGAGGTGGAGAACGGGCTTTGACTTCTTTTTTTTTCAAAGCAGTGTTGAAAATGAGGTCAATTCCCACAACTTTCAAGAAACCTGGAGGATTTCTCAGCCCTTCTAAATATGGGCAAGTTCTGGCTTTGTCCCCTTGCAAGCTGAATGAACAAGCGATGAGGAAGATAAGGCTGCCGGGAGGGTGGGCAGCCCGTCTCCCAGGGAATCTGCCTCCATCGCTGGTATCTCAGCTGCTTCAGAGGCTGGTGGCAAACCCCATGGGCTGCAGAGCTCTTTCACGACCCTTTTAGCCTACATGGTCCTGTAGGACGTGATGCTGGAGCCCTTGAATGGCTGGCTGGTACCTCTGTTTGCAAAGAGAGAAGCGAAGCTTCTCATCATTACGGGTCGATACAAGACCTGCTTAATTAATTTTCAAGTTCTGGAGAATTGTGAAATGACAGTTAAAGAACTTTAAACATATATACTTGCTGGCAATTTTCAAAAAAAATAAATGTTTGGGGAAAAAGGCAGGCATAAAATGTGGGAAAGGACTTTTTTCCTCGGTTTGTGTCTCTGCTTTCCCTTGCGCTAAGCACACAGATCACAGACATCTGCAAATAAACTAACGTACACAGAGGGAAGAGGGAGACCTGTGTATGGGAGGAGGCAGGTTTTCTCCTTCAGGAGCTTTCTTCAATGAACAAAAAGGGAGAACAAGGACGATTTAAAGAAAAATCCTGCAACTACCACCACACACTCCCTTCTCAAAAGGTTAGGAAGTAGCAGTGAGCAAAGTGGTACAGCAGAGAGAGAAACAATGCCCAGGATATTTGCATTCCTGAAGCGACGGAGCTCATGCGATTCCTCCACCTGCCCATTCTCTTCCCGCTTCTTTTCTGAAAACCAGTGACTAAGTGAAGGGCAGAAATCCAAAATAGTGAGTTAAGCGGGGGGGAAAGCTGGGAAAACTCGACCATTGTACGCTGCGCTTGGCAGCAGGCGACTGGTCAATCAGCGTGTGTGCGCTGCCGGCCAATTAGCACGGGCACGGCTCCAAATCAGTCAGTGCATGACCTGCATCTTGCCCTGTGATGACATCGCAGGGAAATGTGAGGAAAGGGAAGCTGGGACTAGCGAAATCATAGGCGAAAAGGATGTCAGATGGGAAAGGATGCAAATTTCAGGAAGCAGAAATTCCCTAATTTTACTCCTTATGAAGCAGGGTAATGAAATATTCTCTGTTTACAGCCATAAATATTGCTGTGGACACCTCCCTATAGATTCTTGCTAATTAGTGTTAATTGAAAGCACACCCAAATTCAGGCACACAAGCACATCTGAGAAAGCAGCAAAGCATTGTGGTATGGCACTGGCTGATGCAAATAATGAGTTAAAATTACAGCTGAATTTGGATTAATGGTCTGTAGGCATTAAATCACAGCCAGTCTACTCTGTGGGCATAAGCACCTTTCAGGGAAGGCTGAACTAGCAGCTCTGTGCCTCACAATAGTGTAGCCAAGCATAAGCTAGCTCCTGGGTAGCCTAGGCTCAAATCTGCGCTGCCCTATCAAGACAATACCCAGCTAAGTTCCCTTGGGCATCTCCAGCTTGCCTGTCAGCCTAGACTCCTGAATTCTCAAGTCCTCCTGTTCTTCACTCTGCTCTCTTGCCCTATTTTCGTTTCTCCCAGCCCACGAGGGAAAGCAACTTTCCAGAGTCATTGACCCCTCTCAGAGAGCGCTCAGCTATTAACCCACGTCTGAGCGTGTCCTTCTGAAATAAATCTTGGGAGAAGCTGCACCTTCTGGAGCAAAACATTGAGAAGAAAATTGCAATGATGCCTAAGAGTGGCTTTCTCGAGTTGAGTGGCAGCGTTGTTGGCTTCTTCATGGAGAGCCCTCTGCAAACGGTGGGGCGTTAGGGTCCCCTCTGCAGGCGCAGTGACTCTCTTCATCTCTGTGTCTCTTCCACAGATGGCTTTTGTCTTCCTGAGTGGGATGGTATTGTCTGCTGGCCTGAAGGTGTGCCAGGCAAAGTGGTGGCTATGCCGTGTCCCGAGTACATCTATGACTTCAATCACAAAGGTAGGTCTTGTCCTCAGTGTCAGCCGAGTCTGGTAAGCCACAGCAAGGGGAGGGCTGGGAGTCAGAAAATTAGAAATCCTATCTAGCGTCCCTTTCCTTATCACGTGGTGACTCCCTTCCAAGCAGGAGTAAAGCCAGGGGAAAGGAAGTAAAGAAATAGTCGTTATTTTTTGATGCTGAAGGAAAAACTCTGTTGTAACCTAAACAACGACAAATTTCCCGCCTGCCCCACCTAGGCTGTAATGGGGCATTATAAGCACCGATTACGTGCTTACAACTGGGTAATCTTGCAGCATTACAAACCTGTATTTGTTTGACACCACAAACTTGGTGTAGCAATAGGAACCTGCAAGTATTCTTCCGATTTATATTCTTCACTTCACGGGTTTGTTAATTCTGGCCCCTGATCTCTACCCAGACCCCTACGGTGGGTATCTGAGAACAGCGAGGGTAACCAGAACATGTGAATTCCTCCCTATCTCACTTCCCCTCAGGCAGCACATTTCTTGGCTTGCTTGTGGTGCCACAAAGTCTGTGCATGTTTTTAGAAGCAATTGAAGTACACTCGCTCCTCAGTGTATTTTCGAAGCAAACGTATTCTCTTTTCTCAGGCAAAGCCATGCACCCAAAGACAGAAAAATTAGGGAGTTAGGACTGTATTTTCCCAGCAGAGCACTGATGCTGTTTTCAGAAAACAAGTACTGATATTCCAGTGCACCTGGTTGCATACAGCCTGTCCTGACTTTTCTGTAAGGGATTGGGAACTGAGCCAGCTTAAGCCCTGGCTGATGACTTCTCGCAGATACACCTGCACGTGCGCTTCACATTAGTGGCCAGGAAAAACGGGCAATCCATCCCTTTTCTCACACACAGCTCATGCAATGATACCCCCACACAGGCATCTGAACATGAATGTTTTCACCTGTCAACCGAACCCGGAGATGAAACCTTGCCTTCTCTTCTTTCTCCAGCATCACGAGGAAGATAACCACAGGAAAATCTGTCTTGAGGTGCACTGAACCTGTAAACAAAGAGTAGCATAATACTGTTCATTTTCATAGGAAGGGCTGCAGCTCTGAAGATGATTCAGTGCTTTGGGACTTTTCAAAGCTTCTTTCCTTGGTTTGTAGACCCAATATCTTAACCTAAACTAAGCGCCGTTTTTTATCAGCTCGCTGGTGTTTCTCAGCTAGAAAACTGGTAACGTTGCTAAGGAGATGGAAATTGTGTTCTTGCAGATGAGCATCAAAGCAGGCAAGAAGCACCAGGGTTGATGGGATCCATGCCTGGAAGAAGTTTCTCCAGTTCTACCAGGTCTAGCCCCATTTACTCTGTCTCTCGTTTCTCTCCCACAGGCCATGCTTATCGTCGGTGTGACCTGAATGGGAGCTGGGAGTTGGTTCCAGGCAACAACCGCACCTGGGCAAACTACAGTGAATGTGCCAAGTTCCTCACCAACGAGACGAGGGAAAGGGTAGGCAATTGCATTTGTGCATGGAGCATGAAGTGTTGGCCTCGTCCAGGGCTAACCTAAGGAGCACTGTCTCATTTAAAACCCTTAATGAGCTCTAGTTTGCTGCCTCTTCTTGGAAATTATGTCCAAGCTTGCCAAAGCCACATCTTTGTTTTGATGGGGAATTATTGGAATTTGAGATTGTCCTCAAAGCCAGAAAGGGTTCCTCCAGCTGCCATGATCCCATTTGTAAAGAGATCTTGGGGAAACTTGAAGCAGGCTCAGGGACACTAAGAAGTGGTTGGAGGTTGTCCCATGCCATTGAGACTCCCTCTTCCCCAGCAGGCAAAAATTTTGCTACCAGGTTGTTACCAATAGTTCCAATGTCTATGTGCTTGTCTGTGCTAGGGGATGTAGGAACACAGAGCTAAAAGATGTGTCAATCAAACCAGTAGCAACCCTGCTTCTGTAGGTGATTAACAGAGAACCTCTTGGTGGAGAGCTGTAAATTAAGAATCAGAAGTTCTACATGGTCTGTCCATTGGAGATGGGTGGGGACAAAGTCTTCTGTTAATGCAAATTAACATGTAAGATGTTGAACTAAGTCTGGTGTAGTTACAGTTTTAGAACAGGGACATCAGTCCAAAGTTAGAAAAGGGATTCATAGCATGTAGAGAGGGTTTGGTATGCTTCTGGGGGGGAAAAAAAGGAATAAAATCTGATGTCTATCTATACATCAGATCTATGGGCCTTATTTTACACAAATTAGTAGCCGGCAGAAATTTCCTACCTCTCTGTCTGGGTCTGAGCCCAGCTGGGTCTCTGTAGTGCTTCTGAACGTCTCCCAAGCTGACTGCACCACAGAAGCAGTTCTGTGCTAACTAACGTGACAGCAAAGCTGTCAGTGGAGTCACCTGAGAGGATGTGACCTTCTTGTTTTGCAGAGAAAGACATCTCCACCCACACGCGGTTGCTGCACTATTTCTGTAATTTGCAAAGAATTTAGGAGAAACCTCTGGTTTCTCGGTGGTACTTGGAAGATGTCCTCCTTGGTTACGGGGTATGGCATTAGGGACCAAACATTTGCAGCAAAGGTTATTTTCAGACAGTTGGAGATAAAGATCTAACCACAAGCTTCACGGTGGGGAGCAGGCTTGAAGATGATACGCAGTCCCTTTGGGAGAATGTTCTTAATTTTAAATCCAACCACAGCATAGTTTTTTGTATTTATTTTTTTTTCTTAACGGTGAAGCAACATATGAATGAAGTTGTTCAGTGAGGAAAGATGTTATTTGAGCATCTGCATGCATTACGTCACGCAGCCAAGGAACAGACAAGGTTGTATAGACCAGCTACTGCTCCAGCTACTTAACAATAAACCATGGTGTCTCAGCGCTGGGTGACGTTCACTTTTAGAGCAAGGTGAGACTCACCTTTTCCCAGATCCTGTAGTGGAAAGAAGGGGTTTAGCCCCAGAGGTTTCTGGAAAGATTCTGGAGTAGATTTTGGAGTCATTGAGCGTCTTGCTTACACTGAGACCTTTGCTAAGTTGCACAGTCTCTTGACCTCTCTGAAGCCATTGTCTCCTCTGTCCCACCTCTCTCAGCCATGTCCTGAGGTGGGAGTCGTCTGCTTCAGAACTATGCATCTGAGCAAGTCTCCTAGATTTCCCCTAGGGAAAGGAGGTCCTTTCTTGTAAACCTCCCATGCTGGCAGCTGGGGCTCGGTCAAGGTAAATCAGCGTACAAAGAAGAAGAGAGTTGTCCATTTGTTGGCTGCAGAAGGAAGAAATAGTGAACTTCCACCCCCAGGCTGGTAAAAAAGGCCGAAAGCAAAGTCTGTCTTCCTGGGTTTCAGGTATCTTGTCTTTTTTCTGTAGATAGAGGTGATCACTGCGCACACAGGGGACTTGGCCTGTGCTTTCTAACGGAGAGACGTTAGATGAGGTGTCACGATGCGGAATTGTATCTTGATTAACAAATGCTTTTCAACAGCATCTATTTATTTGTTTGTTTATTATCATCATTTTTATGATTATTATTATTAACCTTGCATTCGCAAGAGGTTGCTTTCCTGAGCCCAGCCCTGCGCTCACCTCGCAGCCAGGCTGCGGGCTGTCACGTAGTTGCCTTGTTTTACTGGAGAGGTGGCTGCATTTTAGGGACAAGTGGAGCAATGCATATACATCCACTGCGGGTCTCTCGGGCCTTCTGGTATGCAAAGCACTCTGGAAATAAAAGGGGAAAGGAACGACCTTCTTCGTTTTCTCAGTTGAGTGATGACTTTCAGAGAGCAAGGAAGACCTCTTGTCTTTCACACCCAAGCGTGGCTCTGGAGCACTGGTATTAATAAACCTTCCTTTGATTTTTTTTTTTTTTTCTTGAAGTAAATATGTCAAGAGATGTAAGAATCAGGGAATTTGGCAAGATAGACTAGTCGTCTTTAGAGAGAGATTGTTTTCTATTATTATTTTCCCCCTGGGGAGCAGCATCTTTGCGTCACCAGTAACAGCTGCATTTAACCAACGTTTTGAAAGGATATCGTGGGCTGACTCTGAGTACGGCAGCATCCAAGCAGATGTAACCAGAGGAACTTTTAAGAAACTATGCATTAGAAAGCATTAGGAAAAAAAGTCTGTCTGACTATATATATATATTTATATATATCTGCATTTCTACCTACTAGAAATAGTCCTATATCTATAGGTAGCTATATATACAGATACACACACCTAAATAAACACCCACATCCATGGGCACACACACAGATATATAGAGAGATATATATGTGTGTCCATGTATGTTTGTTTAGGTGTGCAGTTTTCTCATTTTAGCCACTGTGGGATAATTATAAGATTGACCAAATCAGCAGAGGGCCCCAGAGAAGGTTTGTGTCTTTCACTAACTTTTCCTGAACCGTATAAATAGGATTATTTCACAGCACAGAAACCGCTTTTTGAAATTAGCAAAGTATGCTAACGCCATCAGAGCCAGAAGAATTAACAGCTCGTAACTGCCCAGTGAGCGATTGCTCTCGGGCTGTTTTCTGAGGGAAAATTAGCACTGCTGAAGGATGCTGGACTGACAGCCCTGAAGATTGATGTCCTCTCTTGAGCCAGGAGAGCAGGTAGGCTGCAGCTCACTGTTGAAGTGTGTTTCCCCAAATACCTGGCAGATAGCATTAATCTTCCTGTGAACAACCGCGTCTCGGACACGGTCTGTAGAAGACTACTGTTTAGCAAGGGGTAGGAAGAAGTTTTGTGGAAAGGTGTCTCAGCAGCACATCATGAGAAGCTACAACAGTTTTCTTTGTGCCTTTGGGCAGTGCTGAAAGCCACCGCTACACCGCAGCCTGTATATGTTCTCTCATATTCCGCTTTCAAGCTCACCCTTCACCAGTGCAGCAGAGATAGTGGAAAATCTTGTTCTCCCACTCCTTCCCCAGGAGATGTGCATGGGCATCCCCCATCACAGTTGCACCCTGGATCTTCAGAAAGTCTCCCTGCCTCTGAACAGATAAGCCGAGAGAGCTGTGGCTTCCCGCCCCAGCACCCTGACCAGACAGCTCTACTGTGTTTATTCTCCATCCGATGTTTATAGAGAGACAGTAGGACAAGGGAAGGAGGGGGAATGGATTGGCCGGTGTTCACTCTTTGAGGAAGGCAGCGTGGTTAAACACCAGCTGTTTATCCCTCTGCTGCCTGTTCCACATCTCTGAACCCACAAGCTGCCAAATTTGGGAGAGAGTATACAGCACTGCTACATAACTGCTAGATGATAGACACATAGGTGTGTGTATGTATGCATTTATTCTACATTTGTTCTCTTCTTATACTCCTCCCGAAGCATCTGTCCCTGGGCACGTAGGAGACAGGGAGCAGGGCTAAAAAGACCTTTGGTCTGGCCCAGATTGGCCGTTCTTCTCACAGCCTGATTGAGTTCCCTTAAAAACAGGAGTGAGAGCCCCTGTCTTCCTGGAGCAACTCAATCTTTGGATAAAACAAGGTTTTGATGTGCCTCCAGCATTAGTAGGCAGCTTTTTAGGCAATTTCTCTCCAAAAATCATAGTAGCGCTTTGACTGTGGACCCCTTCCCTTCCACACAGCCAGCCAATAGCAGCACATTCAGGATGGTCATTTTTCTGGTCACCTTTTCAGACATTGGCAGGAGTAACGGTGTATTTTGCTCAATAAGCAGAAATTTCCTTCATTCCCATCTCCCCAAAAACAACACTAACGCCAAACACATCTTTTTTTAAAGCAGGTCAAACCCATCCTGTTTTCAAGGATGAGCTTAAGGATAAATGTGGCCTACATCTACTGAAATCATGGGGAAGGGAAGTATGAGCCAGCAACTTGGGAGGTTAGCTCAGCTTGGAAACCACCAGCTTAGCAAGATGGACCATCCTAGGATCTAACCTCAGTCCACTCATTCTGTCTTCATCTGCTACTGCTTGTTTATATCGTGGTGGTTTTACTGCTTCTAGGGAAATCAGAGAGGCCTCGAGAATCCATCACATACCAAGCACAATGGGAAAGGCACAGCATGGCGCAGGGCTGCTTTATCTAATCCCCATTGTTCAAACCAAAAATCTTCTATGCCTGGCCTTTGTTCTTGGAGCTCTCTGGGGTCCTTTTAATAGCAAACAACTTTGTGTAGCCTCAAACTGATGGCATAAAACATGTTGACATAGTCTATACTGAGTTATACAGATGAAATGCCGTCAAAGTGTCATACAGTTGCACCATGAAAGACGGGCAGATGTTTTAAAGTACGTGCAAGGATTGAAAAAAAAAAAAAGGATTATCGAGATGTGTTCTTCATTCTCACAAGGATCCCTGTCAGGCAGTCCTCATTTCACGCCTGTAGGTCTAGTGGGTTCCTGTAAACGCTGTAGTACCTTTCAGCAGGGTGCTGCTAATAATAGTTTATGCCTAAAGTCTGCTGGGAATATCTAGTGGTTTATAACTGCCTCATAATAGCGCTTCACCTGAAAACACAAGGGTTCTCACAACTTGACACACAGGGTCAGATACAGACCCCTTGTACCCCATATTTACCATTTCTGGCCCACAGTAGATGCTGAAGGACAATCTATGAAGGCTGGCAAGCCAAGAGTGTTCTTGTCCCTTCTTACAGCCTTCCAAGAGCCTGCAGCCGTGGGGCATTCTCAGCATGTGGTATTTGCATAGGATTTGAAGAACTTTTTTTCTGTTAATGTGGACAGCAGATTTGAAGCACTTTTATTTCTGTGGCCTCCTGGGTGTCCTGTGGCTGTGAACACTGGAGATAAACCGGGCATGACACGGAAAAACACTACCTTTCACGAATACAGCCCTGGGGCACCCAAAAAGCCCAGCTGCCTTCTGAGACATGGGTCTACTCCCACCCTTTTCCTTTTTTCCTTTTTTTTTTTTCTTTCATAAACTGTTCTATAGAGCTGAACAACTCTCCGGCTCTGCTGACTGCAGTTAAGGGTCCAATTTCTTTGCATACACTTAGACACTTGGCACCACGGGAGGTGCATTACACCACCTACAGCATTAGCACAAGGCTGGCAGATATCTGTGAGACTTGGTCTTCTGGAACAGCATCTGGGGTCCACGTGGGTACCTTCAGGCATCTCACACAACACTTAGTGGTTACGTGTAGGCAACTGAATGTGAAGATCTCTCCTTGTTGACTGTCATGTGAACATAGGCACTCCACACCCACGGAGATGCGCATTTACACATCTAAACTGGTGTGTCTTTGAGAGCTGACCCCAGTTGCTCTCCAGATTGTGAGGAGCTGAAGTGCCCAGCACCTCTGTAGATGAGGGGAACAGAATTCTGTAACAAAAAGTTGTGTTCAACATCCATCGTTTTGCATTAGGCTTTGGAAATCAGTGACTGTTTTGTGCCTTTTGCACACATCCCTTCTCCCTGCCATTAAGCTTTTTTTTAGTCCCATCTTCTATTGTAAAAAAAAAAAAAAAAAAAAAAAAAGGACCAGAAAAGCAAAGACTAGAGCTAGTGACAGAGGCTTTCTGGCATTGCTTATCGTTCAAAGCAGTAAAACGCTCCCTCTGCTAATTTCAAACATGTCATTAGCAACATCTGAATCAGCAACTTTGAGAAACTTTGCAGATACGTGATCTGGAAAGCCCTCACATACGCTTCTATCCTCGTATATTGCTAATCCCACCCTTCAGCACAGCCTGCCAGCCCCTCAAAAGATCACTGGATCCATTTCAGCTTCACAACCTAACTCTTGCAGAGTCTTGCCTCACAAAGGGCTAAAGAAAAAGGATGAAAGGAGAAAGTTGGAGACAGGGCACAGTGCAATGATCCTCAGAATGGAGTTTGACACCAGTCATCTAGAAAATAACGTGTCTCGATCACCCATGTCGCTCCCTGTGACACTGGAAGGAAACAGGACACCAAAGCCCTGAAGGTTTCATCCAGATGCTGAAACAGAGGTTGTGTTTATGCCCCAGAATTAAAAGCGATGTCCTAGGGCATGCGAGACGACTGCGTGGGAATTGCAGATACAACACGGGACCTACAGGCAACTCGTTGACTTCTGTAAAAGCAGCTTGAAGCCGGGCAGGACGCTTGGGTGTCTAAAATGACATGAGACACATGGAAGGACAACCAAATTGAGTCCTAAGGGTCACAAGACCTCTTACCTGAGACTTAAATGGATGGGATTTGCTATATACATGTAAACACCTCTACCTGAGCTAGTCACCCTGGACTCCTCTTGTGACAACCCAAACAACACAGCTGACGGCTAAGGGCACCATCCTGTGACTCAAATAGATGAATTGCAGCCTAAAGCACCCCTTTGTTACTGCTGCTAGGACCTCAGGTGGTCAGCTCTGATGAAGTTATCCGCACCATAGACATCGAAATTAGAGGACCACATCCACTATGACAAACTCCAGGTACCCCTACTAGAAGTTGGGGTTTGAGGGAGCAGAAATACTCTTCACACAGACTGTCCTACAGCTGGCTGCAGTGCAAGAGCTCGAGCACAGCCATGGTTTTGCAATGGATGGGGCCTCGAAACCCCACGCCTGGTGCTCCAATGGAGCTCTGAGCTGTCCTGCAGAGGAAAGCAGTTTTCCTCTGGATTCAGATCAGTGAAAATTATCTCCCCATTGGTGGAAGTGGACATATTAGGAGCCAGGATCATCCCTGAGCACAGTATGAAAACGTAACAGCCAGCTGCTCTGAGGGTCACACACCTGGAGGAGGTCTAAACCACAGGGAACAGGGAATGCAGGGACACTTGTGGGAGGGGGGCACCTCCAGACTGTTGATGCCCATGGTGGCTGGGTTTTGTTTGTTTTGTTTTTCCCATGCACTCTCTGAGTCCATGCAGAACCCATCTCCAGCTCCGTTTTGGTTTTCTATTCTCCCAAAGCCACCAGGCTGCTGCGAAGTTGCTGCCCTGAGGTCAGGCTGGTGGAAAGCTGAGATGCAAAGGGGAGCGGAGAGGAAGTCTCCCACCGAACCAAGAGGGAGGGAGAAAGGGAGATCTTGTTACGGGTCCAGCACTCAGTACGTCTGAAATAGTACTTAGGTATTTTGCGGTTCAGTGTATTGTCATTTCTGTGAGTTATGGCTGGAGTGAGGTTGGGAAGGCAGGAGCGGGTGGGCTAGCTCCCTGCGGAGAGATCATTTCACCTGCCTGTACAAGAGAGATGGCTGTGGTTTGGTGGAGCTTTGCAACGCGTGACCAGAGAGGATGAGGGAAAGGAAAGGCCCTGAGGCCGGGCAGTGGCTGGAAGCGCCACGGAGTATGACCTAGAGAGGGTTCACGGTGCGGTGACTTGATGGGAAGTCATTTCACCAACCCCAAAACCAGTTCAACCACATCAGGGGAGCCTCAACCTGTCCAGCGCCCTTCAGGAGCAACCACGACTGGCTCAGCCGTGTGAAGGGAAGGCCTCCAGAGCATTCTTCTGGCAGAGGAAGGGGACAAATTGGGTACTCCTTAGGGAGATGGCAGATATAAGAGGCACAGGAAAGCTGTAAGAGATGAGAAGAAAGGGGGGATCAGATCCATCCCACACCTTCCCCATCATTATCTCATCCCAGTAGGGCATGGGATGGAGCGGGCAGAGGGCAACATTCAAGGACGCCAGTTTTGAAACTGATGTTCCCTAATCTTGGTACTGCCTGGGGAGTTTTGCAATATTTTGCTGAGAATCCCAGCCCCTGGAATCACAGATACTGAGGTTTTGTCCTTTTGGTTTTCCTTTAGCTTTTTTTTTTTCAACTGTTTTTCAGTGCACATGTGTCAGCAGTTGAAACGGTGAAGGATTACTGCAGGAGTCAGTCAAATTAAATGACACTGGTTTTGAAGTATCACACCTTTTAAACCAGGGTCTCCTGCTGTGGCAAGGCCAGACTTTTGCAGGGTGGGTTGCCTCTTCCAACAGGTCAGTGGATGACCAGCGACGGTCAGTCTGTCTTCAGGGTGGATTTACAAGAGACATTAGGTAGAGCTCCAGCTGCAGGAGGATGGTCTAGTAAGCAGTGCGCTGTCTTGAAACTATGGAGATCCAGACTATGTCCATGGCTTGGCCATTCATGACCCTTGTGGTCTTCTGTGAATTATTTGGCCTCCCATCCATCTGTGCTCCAAAAAGAGGGTTCTCGAGACCACGGAGGTGGTTGTTTCAGCTGGCAGATGACTCAATATTTTTTTACCTGGAGGACCTTTCCTGATTCAGCAATGTGGTTTCCACCAAGCTGGGACCTCCCTTGTGCTGGGAGTTGAGTGACACCTGGAATTGCCTTTAGAGCTTTTCTTTTTTTTTTTTTTCCCCTCCTGGGTAAATCCAGGTCTCACCATTCCTGAGGACAAACACTCCTGGGAACTAACAAGCATGAGGTGCCCTCCAAGGGCTGCCCTGTGCAGCCTTTTGGAGAACCTCAACCTTTTGCTCCTGAGGCTTTCCCCAAGGACCTAAGGACCCCATCCAAAAAATAACCTTCCCTGAAGGCTCCCCATCGTGACACCGGGTAAGGTTTGTGGCACCTACGTCTGCAAGCGAGCACACCAGCGTGCATGCATGCATGCATGCGTGTGTATGTCTTGGCAGTCCTGACTCAACGTCCTTTCAAAAAGAGGCCCTGTGGTTAATCAGAGGAATTAACCACAGCCTCCGAAAACGTCCTGCCAGCCAATCAGCAGGTCCTTCCCAAGGCCATTGCTGCTACAACGGTGTCGTTGTCCGATAGGAACGTGGATCTTTCCGGTTAAATTTCTGAATGGGGCTCAGGGACGCTTTTGTTCAGCTGGGCATAGTGATGCCTCACAACTGCTGAATTACCAAGAATCCTAAATTTGGAGTAGGATTTTGGTTGGGTTTTTTTTTTTTAATTTTCACTATAGAGGCAAATGTTTTGCAGTTCAAAGAGGATTCCAGCTTGGCAGTGGGAAAAGTGTACCAGGTTTTGAAGGGAAGGAGTTTTTTTTTTCCCCCCTTAAAGCTCTCAAAGCTGCTCACACTGGCTTTTTAGTGCCTGCTGCCTCCACAGATATATATATATCTCTCTATAAAAAAAATACGCACATACACACACGTAGATTAACATTGGCGAGTGCACCACTCTACCAGTGGAAACCACAAAGAAACAGTCACATATCTGGGGATTCTGATGTAATAGGGCTGAGGTTTTGCATTCCAGGACAGCATTTCTAGCCTCAAATCAAAATCAGAGCTGTCATTCAGAGCCCAGCGTTAGTAATGTTATTGCAACCCAGCGGGTGGGGTGAGGGAAAGGCGGGAGGCAGAGGAGGAGGGAGCGAGGAGAAAGATGCTGAATTGGTTGGTTTCTTCAGGGTTTATTTCTAATTTCAGACGAGGGAAGGCAGTACAAGCTAGGATGGTGGCAGGCGTTTTAACCCTTTTCAGGCAGATATTCAGTAATCCCTGAGTTAAGCTGCACGTCCCAGCACAGGGTGAAGAAAAACACCTCAATATTTAACGGAAAACTCAGGGTTTCTAAACTCAACTCTAAAATAAAGAGGGCCAAGGGAACAAAAACCTACTACAGGACTAGTTACTACGAGTTCTCCTGTGACAGGACCTTTTCCAATGGGACTTTGGCAAGCTGAAGTCATATCTGGATTGGGTAACAACATTCATAGGCTGCTTTTGATTTTAAAAAAAGAAAAAAAAAATGCAGATGATTTCTTCTCGTATCCTGCAGCCAAAGTATATCCTACCCATGCTTTCTGTGGTGGGCTGACACTCCACCAGCCTAGACATCAGTCATTCAGCAATGGTATGGCATAGCCTTGTGGCTAAATTTTACAGTTCCAGCAAAAATCGCAGGTCAGTGGGCATTTTGTTCGAGCAAAAGTTGCCAAGAGATCTCCGGATTCGGCTGAGAGTTTGTAAAGCGCTTTGGGTTCCTTTGGGACGAAAATGCTGCAAGATTCCCAGGCATGGGATTAACCCAACTCCATCACTAGTCCCTTGCAAAAATGCTGGCTCCCCCCTGCCCCTGGTCATTAGGGAAGATGAACACCACTTTCCCAGCTGCTCTTACGTCAAAAGAGCAAGAGCAAGCATGACTGCCAAAGATTTCCCAGACCCAGAGCTGTACACCCCAGCAGGTATGATAGCCTGAATCTCTGTGCTGCTACCACGGTTGTGTTACGATGCAGTAGGACGCGTTCTAATGTGACGCTATTTTTTCCATCATTTGTACTGCAGGAGGTCTTTGATCGCCTCTATTTGATTTATACTGTTGGATACTCCATCTCTCTGGGATCCCTCACAGTTGCTGTCCTTATCCTGGGATACTTCAGGTAGGCGGCTCTGTTTCTACCTAAGCGAGTTGTCACTAGACCGGAAAAGCCTCGGGCTTTCCCGAAGGATAAAACTGGGGTGGCATGTGCTTCTTCAGCAAGCCACAAGAGGTTGCATCTGTGCTTTGGGCTGTGTTAGTGTCACTTAGGTCAAACTTCTTGGGGGATGGTGGGTGGGATGTTTGAACTTCTTCTGCTTGCCTGCAACGGAGTTTTCTAGACCCTCTTTGTAGCAAACAGGGAGAGGCATCTCCAGGAAGAGGTTTGTCTCCCTTGGAGGTTTGTCTAGGGTTTTCTGTCCCCGTCACTCACTTGGCTTAGATTGAGATGGCTAACTTTTAGACAGCTAAGGTTTCATGAGGGAAATTCCACTCTAAACCCAAATATTGATGGAGGATAGACCAGTTGAAGGGGACCCCAGACATATAAAAGTGCCAGACTGACTCCTCCGACCTCCCCACGCTGCTGCTGTACCTAGGGATCCAAAAGCGACCGCTCACCCACCTAACTCTGATTGGCTGCCCTCCCTTTCCACCACTCCTGCCAAGGGATGCACACCCCTAAATACCATTTTGAACCCACGCCGTCCATTCCTCAGACCTGGCTGCCACAGAGACCACGGGAGGGATGAAAGGTGCCGCTCCCAGCTAGAAGTTTATCCTTTGGGAAACCACGCCTGGCTAATTGCAGATAGAGCAGGGTGCTGAGCCCCAGTCCCCTGAGCCCCAGATTTTCTCCCCTTCAGTGGCTGGCAGTATCTTCTCCTGGCAGACAGCAGGACCCAGACAGCAGCTGTAGAGGGAAATTCTTCAAGCAGCAAGCAGCCACATGGTGTCGGCAGATGGACTCAGCAGCTCCCATTGTGCAAGCTTGAGATAAGCCCCAGACACATGCCAGTGGGAAGAAAATGTGTGGCCTTTGGCTTTAAAAGTGCTCGGACCCCTCTGCAGCGAGCAGGAGGAGGTCAGGGGGATTTGCTTGGATAGCAGAGCAACCCAGCACCCGAACCTGTGACACACACAAGGCAAAGGGGACTGCAGACCCCTCCGGGAGGCACTTCACATGGTGTAGTCCCAGAACCCATCCCTGCCACCGCTCTCCTGTCCTCTCAACCCTTTCCCTCCTGTTTCATTTCCCGCTGGCTACGGGCAAGGTTGTTAAAATATTTAATATCCATGTATGCAAGAGTACTCCTAGTTTCGAGAGACACGCTCTCTATTCATGTAGTCAGAGCCCTTCACTTACAGCCCAGACTACACCAGTGACTGGCTAGAGCATCTTTGCCCCAAAGCAGCCGCAGAGAACAAGCCAGATTTCATTCCAGATAACACATAATCCAGAGATTCGCTGGCTACATTCCAAATGCAGGGAACAAAGCCCATCCTCATTTATACCTCAGCAGTTCCACATGGTGCAATTTGTATTATAACAGCACGGGAAACAACTGTTATTACTATCATAATCTCCTCCAAGGTAGAAAAAGAACACGGCTTTTATTTTCTGTTTCCATTATTGGAGCTAGGGTATAAAGGGGGTATAAAACCATCCACAAATTCATGCGTGGATATCCAGGCAACAGAGCTATAGAGGACAGAAGGGGACCTCAACAGGTCAGTTATGTCCTTCTTCTCCCCAAAGGCATGATCACCATTTAGATACAGGTCTAACCCATTCGCTTCTTACCATCCAGCTTTTCCCCCAAAAGGATCTTAAAGCGCTTTACAATCAGCATTTGTGGGGTCATTGCTGCCATTGCTGGGGTGGAGCCCAGAAACTGCCCAACATGACCAAGCAAAGGATAGCGTCTCCAATGGCAAACAGAGAAAACAGCCCAGCAGACTGTAGTTACCACTATAGTTGCTATTAAATTTGGAGTAGGCACAAAGATTAGAAGTTTACAAGAACCTCTGCAAGGTTCTCGGTGGCCACAAGTTCTGTAGCCTTTGTAGTCCATTTCCTCTGCGTGAAGTGCAGATAAATGTGAAGTCTTTAAAATGCAGTATTTGACTCTGAGGAGGGTAGATTTGTTGGAGGGGTGGATTTAACAACGAAAGGGATGCACACGGGATACACCCTTTAGTAGGAGTGAGCACGTGTGTGCATCCTGCCTTCTGTGTGTACATCCTGGAAAATGACTGCACGTCTGATGCACGCTCGCCCCGCGTGCACCGAACACCGGGGTCGTGCTCATCGTGCACGCCCTGCACACAGCGATGCACTCGCCCTGCACACGCTGCACGGCGGCCGTTGGCTCGCTGCGCGCCAGATGTACGTCCCCTGGAGGTGCACTGCACCCTGGATGCACGCCCACTGCACACACCCTGCACGCTGGCCGTGCACCCGCTGCACTCATCCTGATGTTCACCAGACGCGCGGACGCTGCACACGTGCTTCGTGCCCAGCGCACCCCTGGCTGCCTCCAGGTGCCTGCGCGCTGCTCACACGGTCTCCTGCACCTGCAAACTCGTCGCTCCTGTGCTGCACACACACCGCACGCGCGCTGCACGCGCACCGCACGCACGCTGCACACACACCACACGCACGCTGCACGCACACCGCACACGCGTTGCACACACACCGCACGCGTGCTGCACACACATCGCACGCGCGCTGCACACACACCACACACACACTGCACGCACACCGCACGCACGCTGCACACACACCGCACACATGATGCACACACACCGCACGCACGCTGCACGCACACCGCACACACAATGCACACACACCGCACGCGCGCTGCACACGCACCGCACGCACACTGCACATGCACCACACTCGCGTTGCACACACACCGCACGCACGATGCACATGCACCGCACTCACGTTGCACACACACCTCACACATGATGCACACACACTGCATGTACGCTGCACACACACCGCACGCACGTTGCACACACACCGCACTCGCGTTGCACACACACCGCACGCGTGCTGCACACAGACCGCACGCGTGCTGCACACACACCGCAAGCACGATGCACACAGACCGCACGCACGATGCACACACACCGCAGGCACAATGCACACACACCACACGCGCGTTGCACACGCACTGTACGCACGCTGCACACGCACCGCACGCACGCTGCACACGCACCGCACTGACGTTGCACACACACCGCACTCATGTTGCACGCGCACCGCACGCACGCTGCACACACACCGCACGCGCGCTGCACGCACACCGCACGCACGATGCACACACACCGCCCGCACAATGCACACACACCGCACGCACGCTGCACACACACCGCACGCACGCTGCACACACACCGCACGCACGTTGCACACACACCGCACGCACGCTGCACACACACTGCACTCACGCTGCACTCCAGGTTTGCACACGCTGAGCGAGGACTGTGCTTTCACATACCCTCCTCCAGCTGCATGTGCGCTGCACAAACACCCTCCTCCAGCTGCGGACACACTGCTCACGCTGCCCGCTGCATGCACGCTCGCTACCCATGCCCGACACAGCCAAAATGCATCCCTGTTTCTCTGCAAGATTTCCCAGGCAGAGGGGACAGGCACACCACTGCCCTAGCGCGAAGTCAGCAGCAGTGTGTTGCAACCAAACTCCTGGAGTAAGGTATTCATTCCTTTACCCGCCCCATGGGTGACCCACGAGCGCAGGGCAGCAGTGGCACCAGCACGGCTTCCCCCTGGTGGCACAGTGCTGATGAGAGGAGCTGGGGCTCTCCAGAAGCAGAGGTGACCCTGAGTCTCTCCAACAGATGGGCTAAACTACTCCAACCCTTCTCTGTCTCCCCCCTCCAGACGTTTGCACTGCACTAGAAACTACATCCACATGCACCTATTTGTCTCCTTCATGCTGAGAGCCGTGAGCATCTTCGTGAAGGATGCGGTCTTGTACTCCGGGTCTGCTTTGGAGGAGATGGAACGGATCTCAGAGGAAGACTTGAAATCCATTACTGAAGCACCTCCAGCAGATAAATCACAGTTTGTGAGTATTACTGGAGCGGCCGGTTCTCCAGGTTTCGTGCCTCCATCCTCTCTGTTCAACGCCTTGCCTCTTTCAGTGGGATTTTCCACCCTACTGAGGGACACCAGCTCCCCCCGCTGCTTTCCTCGCCCTCCACAGCCTCTCCCCATCCATTCCCACTCCCTCTCAATCCACTGGCCCAGAGGGACTGCCCAGCCCCAGAGCTAAGGAAGAGCTGTTCCCCGTGGCAGTCAAAAGTAAAGTCAAGGTTGATGTTTTGCTGCCCATCTACAACTACTACTTTCAACATCGGTGAACACAGCCAGATGAGTGTATGACAAACCACATCCTAAAATAAAAACTGGAGTGAGGTCAGCTGAACTTGTCTCCAAAAGTAGATGTTTCTTTTCACTGTATAGAAAGCTCAGATGGCAATACCTGGATTGTCCATGTGCTTGGCGGGGATGAAGCCCATCCTCAGGTTTCAGAGTCATCCCCACCTGCTGAAGCTGCCTTCTCTCCTTGTCACCGGTCTCATCCAAGATTTCTCATGGCAGATCCCAGGTGTGGTAGCTCATCATCCATGAATCTTTAGATGCCGCAGAGACAGAGGAGGTAGATTTTAGTATCTAAGGTCAAGGGTGACCTTCAATGCGCACAACAAATCTGAGCTAGCTCAAACATCCTAGTGGAGCGGCTCTCAGTGTGACGACAAACTGTCTGCCTGTGTATTCATTCGGCTTTTCAAGTCTTCCACAGCTTGTGCTACTATCAAGGACCTGGCCACCAACACCCCTGCATAAAACCAGCCTATGTGAAGTGTCCTACTATGCATCCAAGTCCCCCAAATGTAGATTTATTATCACGTTTCCTTCCCATTTCAGAGATTCATTTCGTTAATTTGATGAGTCTCTGGCTGGAGCACTCAGCACACTTCAAAACACTCCCTTTTTGGAAAGAACACAGAATGTTTTACTGCATTGTTTTCTGTTTCTCCTTGGCCTGGACTCATTATAAGGAATAATTGGGATAACATATTGCATTCTTTTAATATTAGCAATTTAATGGCCTTTCCCATTTCTTCTGAATTGAAAGGCAAACAAGTGATGAAGGCGACAACTAATGTGCTACTTCTGTTTCCAAGTCAAGTGGGAACTTTGCAATTATTGCCTAATATTCCCTGTGTGTGGGTAGATGGTGGGGTTTTTTTGTAAATATAAAAATTATTATTAAACCTGGATGGGAATTTTTTAATTGATCTCCCTTCTATTTTAACTCACTTTTTCTGTAAAAGAAAATGGGTGTAAATGTGTCCCTATTTTATATATATATGTACACATATATGTACATAATATGTGCATATTCATTTTGATTGGCATAGGATTGGCATAAGAGCTGTGCCAGAATTCTCTTTTCATTTACAAGGTACGTATTATTGACATTTTCGGCACCTCTCAAAGGAAGGGGCAGCATGGAGATGTGCTGCTGCCGTGGGATGTGTTTGGTAGTCATAGGCCTCCCGTGATATCGAACTACCTGGAGTCCTAGCATTTCCACATTTACAAGAGACGGCTTTATGTGTCCCTTTGTACCAATTAACCCCATGTGGCCTCGTTACTTTGCAGCCTTTCTCTACTAGGGCTGAGAAACGTTGCAGGGGTGGCTTTGCCCCACTCCTCCAGAAGGGCAGGGGAGCATTGAGTCACAGTCAGACTTTTCATAGAATCATAGAATGGTTTGGGTTGGAAGTGATTATTTCCAAGTGATGTGATTTGCACCAGGTCACCCAGACGAAGGCAACTTGGCCGCAGCCCTTTGTCCTCTAACAGGGACATCATTACCAGGGTTGGGAGAGAGTAGGATCAGGTTGACATCCCTCCACACGTACCCTGTCCTCCTACACCTCCCATCTCCCCTGCTATTGGAGACACAGTGTCAGGCTGAGGGGAAGCTTTCTTCACAACTGCTCCTCTCTTCTGTTCTTGCACTGGATTTTTCGCCTTGTAAAAGCCCTGTAACAGGATTTTCTGGTTTATTTTTTTTTTCCTTTCTCCATCTTGTTTTCCAGCCCATCTTGGTAAATTATGGCTTTATGTAGAACAAGAATTTCACACCACGTTCTTCGCGTAACCCGGTCTTTCTCTGGTCATTGCAGGTGGGCTGTAAAGTAGCGGTTACCTTCTTCCTCTACTTCCTGGCAACGAATTACTACTGGATTCTGGTGGAAGGGCTCTATCTCCACAGCCTCATCTTCATGGCATTTTTCTCAGAGAAGAAGTATCTTTGGGGATTCACATTATTTGGCTGGGGTAAGTCATGGCTGCTCCTTACAGTTGACCTGTAAGAAGCCTGTTGGAGGTAGTCTTTGAAGCAGATAGTGCATATATAAAAATATAGGAGAGGAGACAGAGGCAGGGTGAGCATCAGAGACTCAGTGATTCTTGCAAGGACAGGTTAGCTCTCTTGTGAAGCCTCTATCATTTCCGAATTCCAGTATTTGAGCTGTGGCATCTCCAGGATCTCTGGAAGGATCAGCCCAGGCTTGGAAAGACAGTGCATCTTGCCATCCTTCCAGGGCAGCAGATGTGTGCGTGTGACAGCTGATTTTAGTGCACCCTGTGAGTTATCCCCATCTCTGCCTCCTGCTGACAAACAAGCGTTGGGCTGGAAGGGTGGGAAGTTGGGGGAGGCCGTGAGCATCTGCTCCCAACGGCAGACCTAAGCTCTGATTTCCTACCTCAGATCTCGGCTGCTTTAAAAAGCTCCTGAGGTTTCAGGAGCGTTGGAGCACCAGTAGAAACCTGCCATTTGTGGAGAAGGCTTTTTTTGGTTCCTTTTCTTTACACTTGGGCATCTTTTCCTGGAGTAAGGAGAAAGGGGCGGGATGTGGGTGCAGGGAGGGTGCTCATTAGTGGAAGGCGTTGTGGGCACACACGTTTCAGACGAGAATGTGCTCTCTGTTCACTTCTGGCATCGGCTTTGGCTTACAAGGAGTTATGAGGTGCTGGTAGGCTGAGGACAATAAAACAACTGCCCACAGTTGTCTGAAGTGTGTGGACTGTAAGGGGGAACAGGAAACGTATTAGATGATGCTCGAGGACATAACTAAGAATAATGGGGTGTAGGTCTACAAAGGCGCTCACAGCAGGAAAAACCTGTTGAGAGGTGTCTATGGTTACCTCTAAACTGCATGGCCCAGGACCACTTCCCAGTTTCCAGGTCCAAAATGCACCTGGCCACATCCTGACCGCATTTTAGGACAAGGATGATGCGTGCACTACACCATCCATTCCAGAACCGGATTTCTTCTGAAAGAAAACCGGTGCCTTTGACAGGGGAGCTCTGAGCAAGCCAGATGGTGCAGAACCAAGCTGATGGAGGATTGCAGGGGTTTGCTTTGTGACAGCAAGCAAGGGATTCAGTAACCCAGTCTAGCCCACAGGACCCTATCCAGCCTTTCTCCTTTCCCAAGGGTGATATGGGGGAGAAGGGGACCACGAGCTCCTTGCTGACCTCATGTTCAGGTCAGAAACTGCTGGTGCTGCCGTACGCTAAAGACACAACGAGTAAATATGCGTCCCAAAGTGGACGTCCATCTCTCAGGCAAAGTCTAGCTGGGAGGTTTGGGGAAAAATAAATAAATAAAGAGAGATATTTGGGGCACAGGGCACTTCTTGCCTCAGCTACTGTAAGACAGAGAGGACTTTAGATGCCACATCTTTTTTAAAACAAATGAACAAACGAACCCCAAACCCATCCTCTTCCAAACCTTCAAGCTGCGTAAAATTTGCTTCTCAGAAAATGGTATTAAACTGTACAGAGCCGACTTAAAGAAACAATGCCCCCGAGCGAATTCTGGAAGAGAGGGAAGCAGTTGAAAAATAATGCCATATGTTTAACAAGAAAAACCAACTTGATGCTGCTCGTAATGCAGCCAAAGGAAAACAGTCTAACAGGCATGGGTTCCTCTCATTAATTCTTCCAACCACTGCCAGAGTATAATCATTTTATCAGAGCAACCACAAAGCTGAAGTCACACCTGTCACAACACCAATCATCTACGTGCTTCCAAAAGTTTGAGGCTGCTCAATTTAAATTCCTCTGGAATGAGAACATAGGATCCCTCCAGTTGCATTTGTTTTTGCTTTGTTTTGATTAGCATGTTATTGTACACATACACACCCGCACAGACGTATTGTTTTGATAGCTTTTGGGCACTGGAAAGGGCAACCCAATCCAAGAACCACTGGAGTCAGTGGAAAAAGTCCAGTTCCCTGCAGTGGGCACTGGATCCTGCCCATACCACAGTAATGAATGACAGGGAATCAGTGATAAATAATTATGACATTCCACATAGGTACAGAAAAGGCAAGTTTGCCCCAAAAGCTGGGATATTATTTTTTGCTTGTATAACGATAAACATCAGAGTGTTTATCCTGCCTGGAAATTTCCAAGGTGGGGATGAGGAGAAAAAATCATCCTACACCTTATTTCCAGATTACTGAAGAAACCAGAATATATAGTTTACTCTTTGATGTCAGACCCAAAGATTTCTGTCGAGTCTTTCCAGTCCGTGTCCTCATTGGCAGAAGGGAGCACAGCTCTGTGAAAATCCACAGCACCCTTCTTGCAAGGGAGACGCTGAGGACAGAAAGGAACTTGTTCCCTGCCAGCACCCAACAAAAATAAATAAATAATGATGATATTACGGGCAACAATAAATTCCCCAGCAGACTTCAAGTTCCCTGCAGCTGTTTTATGAAGGAAGTCTAAGAAGCATGACCAATAGCTAGAAAACCCAAGCTGATTCCACTGGCATTTTTCGTTCACACCATGTTAATTCCCCCCAGCCAGCTGGACTGCACTGGCTCGAGTGAGGATTGCGGGGAAACCTGGAAAAGACAAAGAGATCGATGTGGTACTGTTAGAGGTGCTCAGGTCCAAAAAGCCACGATGGTGAGCCCTGCGTGTTTGTCTCAGCAGAAATCATCTTTGTCTGAAAGTATTCGTACCTAACGGAACAAGAAGCATAAGGGGGTATTATCAGCCCCATTTAATAGTAGGAAACTGTGACACAGAGGGACTGAAAAAACACTTGCATTGTTCCTGAGAGAGGTTTTCGAATAACAAGGAAGTGAGGGCAGATTTCTCCAGACCTACATAAGGTCTTTATTCATAAGCTTTCTCCTAGCAGCCGCTTTGCAACCGCCTCTCTTACTCGCAGCTTTGACACGTGCATGAAAGCCATTTTTCCAACTGCTAGGAGACACGTACACAAGAAAAGCGGCAGAGGAAGGCAGGGGGTCGGGGTGGCCACCAGGCTTTGCCCAGCTTGAGGGTGGCACATTTTCCAGCTGATGGGGAGATACCTGACTTTATAGCACCTGCATTGTACACACTGTGTGTATTGACTGGAAATGCACAGCGCATACAATGTGGATTCTGTAGAAGTCACTCACGGCATCGCTGCCCGGTGGGGTTCATCCTGCGTCACACCGGTTGTGCACGTGGGGTACACACGTGCAAAAGGGAGGACACACACGAATCCACCCACGCCTGCATCTATCTGCGCTCACAGTCACCCAGGAGAGGACAGACTTTTTGGAGACTCACTTTCCGTTCTCTGGTGGGTTGGGCAGATGCCTTTAGTCGTGTATGACTTCACTGCTCACAGACCAGCATCCTCTTGGGTGTCTTGTTGTTTGTGGATGGTTTTGGATGTCTAGCTTTGAGGACCTCAGTCCTGATATTCGGGTTAATGGTTCTCCCATCAATGGGCACTGTGGGTGCTCAGCAGGAGGGACTGACAGTCTTGGGGCATCACAGACCAGGACTTTCAAGTGGAGATATCAAAAACTCCATCATCACCCTCTGAAAGTAAAAAAGATGCTGGAGGCAAAGCTAAGCCTTCTGACTCTTCATGTTGACAGAGTAGCTTACCAGAGTGGGAGGAAAAGACTGAACTCCAGGAATTACCTGATGGCCCAAGCGCTCCGTATTACCTTGACGTAGAGAGAATCTAAAAATGAGGCAGAGGAAAGGGAGGGAGAGGGTTCATACCACCTTTTGTAAGTTTAAGAACATTTACTATTTTTCACACAGCAAAAAAAAGAACAATGTAAGAGACGCGGAAAGACAAATGCAGGAATAAAACTGGTGCCAGGAATTCACTTTGTGTGTTTTGCAGAAAGTGTCAAGGATACTTTTCCTAAGCTTGCCTGAACGGGGTGAGGCAGCAGTGCACAGGGCACAATAAATCCACACATAAGGAATTTTTAGGTGTAATTATTTTCTCCTGTGTATTTTATTGTTGCTAGGAACCTTGAACGCAGCACAGGATTAGTATGAATGGGAACAGTGTCTCTTCTAAAGTGCGGGAACAAGTACGTGTCAAACACATCCAAACCTCTGAAACAATCCGTGTTTCAAACTCCACAATAACGGGTGACCATCCACTGCCTTGCAACATTGCCATCCTCTCAACATGGCCAGTTTCTCATGGGATATAAACTGGAATACCACCAGTGATATCAGCAAAGTTATATGCATTTAAGCCATATGATAGCTCAGCCAGTAGTCCGGAGCATGCACATATTTTTCATAGATAGGCGATTAACAGTGGGGAGGAAATCGATGGTGCTTGTTACAATAAATCATCACCTTCCCCAAGCCCTCACCTTCCACACACTCACGGGTTCCCAGTGCAGTAGGTTAAGTATTTTCTTTCCAACACCAGCCATCGCAGGGGATGGTAAAGCCGGGTGCATTCCTTATAAATGTATCTTTGTGGGCAGCGCTGCTGCGCTGGTCCTGAGTGAGGCTCTGTGTTTAATTATTTATGCTTTCTTATATTACCACGGCATTTAAAGGTTCCAACCAAGATAACGGCCCCGTTGTCCATGTGTGTATGAGACAGGCGTCCCTGCTCCACACCCCAGCTCAGGAAAGCGTCCGTGGTCAGGAAAGCCTTTAAGCACCCTAATGAGACTTAAGTGCATGCTGAAAGTTAAGCGTGTGCTTATGCACGCCGAGCCCCAATGAGCTTAGACTGTGAACAGCATATTTACAGTCATCGGTGATAAATGTCGCCTTTATTTATTTTTTAACCTTTTTTTTTTTTTTTTTCACCTGAAAGGGGCTATTCTTCATGAATTTGTGGAAGCTACTGTGGATTTGATCCTGCCTTTTAAGGGAAGCCAGTAGGGGACTCAGTTGTACAAATAAAGCAGAACTGGACCCTACAAAAATAAATAGAAGATTGTATTTGGATATTGGCGATTCTTTTGCTTTTTATAGGGAAAAGATGATGCCCAGTGTAGCTGTGCTGAAATAAGGGTGGTTCAGTTGGGAGTGAACCTTTGGCTAGAGTATTTTGCAAGCATTACCCTAAACTCTAGGATTTATCTGCCTCATGCAGCAAGTCTCTCACACTTAACAGAGCTTCTAATCAATCCAGCCCTGTGCTGGCAGAAAGAGCCTGAGCCTGACTCCAGATCCACCTTTCCTTGACGTCAGGGGAAGGGTACAAATATCTTGGGAAAAGTCTGCTGCACGAAAACCCTTCTCTGCTTCAAACTGAATGAATTAGCTAGAGCAGGTATCAGTCCCCCAGGTTCAAGCCCTACAGGCTGTGCATCTATATAAAGTAGTGCTAGAGGAAAGGCACAGGATGGGATGATTTTATCCCATCAGGTCCATGACCCATCTAGGGCCCAGACCTGCTGGGTGTCTCCCAAACATGAATCAGGAGGTAGCTTAAGCCTAGACTGCTCCTGGCCAACGTCTTGGGAAAGCAAGCTGCTCCATTTTGAAAGCCAGGAGAGTTCAGTAGGCTGGACATGATTCTATGACTCTATGCCATGTCCAGCCCATGACATTTGTCTTCCAGAAAACGCTCCCTCCCACTGTTTGGTTTACCTTTTGGACTACAGAAGAGACGCGAGACCAAGATCAGGCTTTTCTAGTCTAAATTGTGCTTGAACATTTAAAAACTCCTTCTTCCACCTTCCTCTAGCCCACTCCACCTGGGCTTGTGGTAACGGAGCCCTCCAGTCCCCCTACTCACCCTGTTTGACCTGTGTTTTTTTGCAGGACTCCCTGCTGTATTTGTTACAGCATGGGCCAGCGTGAGAGCCACTCTAGCCGACACAGAGTAAGTCACATTGGATTATCTTTTCTCCCTTTCGTGTGTGATGCTTTTGTGGGGCTTTTAGCAATGGTGACTTTGTGGGTGAATCAAAAGGAAAAAAAAAAGAACCAGGCAAAGCCAGAAGTGATTTCCACTATGAAGTTAGCAAACTTTTGGCGGGGGTTGTGTGGCAGGGAAGGATGAAGAAGGTGCAACTTTCCTAGTTTTCCTTTCCTTTTATGGAATTTGATAAATGTGAACACCTGCAGCAGTTATCCCTGGGGTTAAAGGAGGCTGCTTCACAGCTAGCAGGGACAGGACAGGGATCTTGAAAACCCTGAATGAATGGGAATGAAGCTGAGGGACAGCAAGTTCAGCACGGTCAAAGAAGGCAGCTCGGCGCTGATGAGATGATGAAGCTGTAACTCATCCCTGCAGGAGATGTGGCTGCCAGCATGTCCATAGGTTTAAAAAGCGTCGGTACAAATCAATGGAAGATTGATTCTAGATATTCCTCTAGATACTCAGCAATGCTCTGGCTCAGGAAGCCATCCTGAAGAGCAAATTGTTGGAAGAATATTCTAGAAAATTGTTACTACCTGCTTACTTGTTCCACCTTAAATATCAGCTTCTGGCTACTGTCAGAAACAAAACATGGATCAGCTGCTTCTTTGGTCCCACACATGCACCCTCATGGCCTCGTATTCTTGCAATCTGCTGAATGAAGGATCTATAGCATCCAATCTTCAAACCCCCAAACAATCATGTTTTTGCCCCCCTAAGGCACAGGCTTGGCCACACAAGGGCTTTCAAGTGCTCACGATCTGCCGGGAAAAGTGGGAGGGTCCCCAGGTAAAATTTCAAATGGCTTTGCCTGGGAGGACACTGCTTTCCAAACTGGATTTCAGCTCCAGGCTTGGAAGGACGGAGTAGCACAGCTCCTGAAGCGTGACGCATCTGCATTGGCACAGGCTCATCCTCGTTGAGCCTTCAGTCAGCACCGGTGGTTTCTCTGCCCCTGCGTCTCGCTTTGCTTGAATAGCTGCCTGGGCAGCATTTGGCCCATGAAATGAAAACTGCAGCTGTCATGTAGGGGCTGTCTGGCTCAGATAAAGAAAAGACTGTGGCACTCCTCTCTCAGTGGTTGGAGAGAATTCAAACAGAGTAATTAACACTGAGTGACCTTATTCAATGGCTGCTGGAAACGCCTGGGAGGAAATAGTGTTCAGCCCCTTCTTGGCAGACGGAGGACCATAGCCCAACATCCATGCCACCAACCGTTTGCCCCTCCAGTCGTCACTTGGGTAAGAGCTGAAGATGAAAAGGAGATAAAGACTTTTTTGGGGCATGGCTGGGTCTCACTGCGAAAGTAGGGCTGAGGGAAGCACAGGAACTGAATGCAGAAACACGGTGTTGTCCCCCATCACCATGTCTTCAGACAGGACCTGTCCCCACACAGAGTTTTATTCCAAGGGGTAATATTAAGCTGTTTCAGCCGCTCTTGTTTTCATGAAAGCTGGATTACTCTTAGTGTAGTTTTTTCTGGTGAGGAGGTGAAGAAGAAGTGGAAAAGCGTGGGTTCCTGCCCAGAAGGGACATGCCTTGATGACCATGGAAAGAGCTGTTCCACCACCTGGAGAGCATAATTTTAAATGCATCTAGTAGCAGTTTCAGTTTTGAATAGTATAACAGCAGAAGGGCTGTTTTGAAGCCATGCTGACTGAAGGCTGGGTTAAAGCTAAGTCCTTCCACCTCACTAGGCTTTGGAGGAACCCATCCTTCCAAGGTGGATTTATCCAACAAGACTGCATCTATTGATCTTGTAACCAATAATTTCCTGATGGGATGTCAATCTCTTCTCAGGTGTTGGGACTTGAGTGCTGGCAATTTAAAATGGATTATTCAGGTGCCCATCCTGGCAGCTATCGTGGTGAGTACTGGCTGATTGCAAGGGGTGGGAGGCAGTGCCTTTGGTCGACGCGGGCTCAGTGGGAAGAGTTGAGCCAGGCTGCCCTACTCTAATCACCCTGTTAACACAGGTCCTGCCTTAATAGTGACCATCCAGTTTCATGGCCTTGTGTTTGACCTGTCTGTAAGTTCGACAGCTGCATACAGCAGAGGGTTTTAAACAACTTCAAGTCTTGCTTAGGAGAGAAAAATGACACAGGAGTAAGACCCTAAAACCATTGACAAAACAAACATTCAAGCCAATGTTTCCAACCCATGTGCTACCGGAAACCCTCAGAGGTCATAACATATTCTCACCAGGCATCTCCAGTAGGGAGAACTGGAATTTGGGTTCCATAGCTGGACCAAGCCTTTTCCCCAGGCATGCTTCAGTGTCATCAGATTGTTTCAGACTCATCTTTCTGAACTGATAAAAGCTCGGGCTACCTCAAACATGGGGACAAAAGTTAAACCATCCCAGCTATGATTGGACATGATGGTAATCACTGGTGGAGGATTACTTCAGCCTCACCCCCCAGGAGCCAGAGGGGACAGAAAGGATATAAGTGACATTATCCAGACACAGGACTGAGCTCTCACAAGCGGAAGAGGTCATGATAAAATGTGATTATCTGCACAAGGGGAATTCAGGGGGTAGTTATGTGTTTGCTTGAGCAAGGTCCTCATTAGCTAGAGAACTTGCTTTCACAGTTTTCATGAGTTACCATCTTTCCTCCCTCTGTCTTTCTCTATAGTTCTCCATTACTCCATCTTCTGACGGTTAGATGGCTGCATGCAAAAGAGCTTGTCCACTCCCACACATCCTAGTCCCCCTTTACATGCATCCATGAGTAGCTGAGTGGAGTCAGTAAGAAACTCTCTGTAGTCTTCAGAGGGGTTTGCATCAAGCTCTATATACTTCCTTCAGTCTCACAAATGAGGAGGCCTTGGAAGATGATCAGTGTGGGTGAAAAGAAAATCAGACCATCTGCATATAAACAGAGGAAAGTTTCTGAGGTGAATATGCTTCTATGTGCGATTAGGTGAGCTGCTTTGGACTTGGAGGGCCTTTTAATTCATCAGAATTTCCTTGTGGTGGAAATTCTCCACCTGGCTCTAGCAATTGGTTCTGCACCTTGGAAGAAACTAATCACCGAGCCCACAGTGTGGTCATTGGAAATGAAATAGTAGGATGGAGAAGAAAGTTCAGATAGTTCAACTAGATGAATGCCAGCAACCCCATTGCATTTAATTTAAAGCCCAATTAGCAGAGGAGAAAGAGCTCAATTGAGGCTTGTCCTTGTTTCTCCATGAGCCTCTGCTGTGCTTGTACCCCGGCTATTTGCAAATGCAGCTATTTATCATGCAAAAATATTCTGTGGGTTGTTTCTGTTTAATTTCTGTGGGTTCATATTGTTCACTTGGCTGCCTTTTCAATTCCCACACTGGCTGGTCATACGTTGCTGGACTAAGTTATGCATTTTCTGGGTATACTTGTGGATAATTTGGAGGGTGAGGGGCTTAAAATCCTTCCACTCCGCTGCTAGCTTTGATGTTATTGTCTGGATTTCTTTTTAAAATTAGCACATGTTTCAGGAAGTCAGAGGACTTTCCCTCCTGGCTCTGATAAGGTTGGACATCTTCAATTTAGCCTACAAATACAGAACAAGATCCCACTTTTGAGCCTTTGAAGATAGAAAAACTCATACGAGAAACAAAGCCTGCCTTTTTTTTTCCTTCCAGATTGGTTTCCCATGAAAATGAATTATATGCCCCCCGGCTATGTGCTTCTCTGCCTGTTGGTTTATCCATCCCTCCCTTATAACTTTTGTGCCAGTCAGTAAATTCCAACCAAATGTAACTAAGGGAATGGGGTTACGCAGATGTTGAATTCCCACAAACCTCATGAAAACAGTCAAATAGATATGGGAGAGGAATTCTACCAATGCCCCTTCAAAGGAAAGGGTGTAGTACAACCTTACCCCTTTTTTAACACAGACGAGAGCTGTTCAAAATGAACTTGCACCTCGTTAAAGGAGAAGGAATCCAACCACAGAAGACAAAGCCATAGCAAACCAGGCCACGTTCATTCAGTGGCTCAGGGAACTACTTGTTTTAACAGTGAGGATAATTAACTGTTGGAACAACTTACCAATGGTTGTGGTAGGATCTCCGTCACGGAAACACTGAAACCCGGATCTGCTATAGCTCAAACAAAAGTGGATACAAGGAGGTCTTATGGACTGTGTTTTGCAGAAGATCAGACTAGAGGTTCACAGTGGTGCCTTCTGGTGTAAAACTAGGAGCCTGTGTATGGCAGGGTAATTTGTTTCCTTGAAATGCGGCTATACTGGCGTCTGAGAAGTCATATGACTGCTGCAGGCCTCCAGAGAAATCCGTAGGCATCAGCGTTAGCCAGCAACATGGATCTGCCCAGTGCAGGCAGTTACACAATGGTTCTGCTTGTGGCCTTGCCGTAGTCCAAAGAATGGATTCATCTGGGGCAGCAGCAGGTTTCATCCCAGCCTCGGTGAAACCAATCTCTGAAGGGCTCCAAAAAGCTGGGAATCCCTCAAACATCTCCCCATTTTTCACCTCTGTTAAGTGGCAGCGTAGCCATGCGTTGTTGCCGTTACCTTTTGCTGCGTGGGTCACCACGAGCATGTTTCTGTAGGACTGGATTACCTTGGTTGAGCAGCTGGCCACAAGACGGGTTCACGGATGTGGTTCCCTGCGTAGGAAGTAGATATTACTTCCTTACTGTCCTTATCTCGTCCACGCTAAACACTCTTCCAAAGGGAGAGTTAGCAGTAGACATACAACAGGAGTTTTACAGTTATATTGCCCTTTTGCATTCTTGAACCGCCATCTCTAGTTAGGTCTACTTTACGTCTCCGTCGTGGTGCAGTTTGTTTGCTCTTCTTTCCTTTTGCACATGGAAATATGGAAAGGCATCCTACTAATGCTGCTCTTAGCCTGAGGAGATCTTAATCTCAGGTAGGCTGCAAGTGAGAAATATAACCTAATTTTAGTCTGCTCCCTAGACCCCGAACTAAGTTTAAGAGATTCATGAGGCCATGAACATTACCCATGTCACAGTATGGAGTTTTAAAAAGAGGATGATGTGAAAAATACCGAGTTGTCTGTAGGCCATACCTCACAATGCCTGGTAAGCACTGCCTTATATACTGATAGCATATCCAGTTATCAGGTGTCTGCCAGCCTGGCTAGCTCAGATGTAGCTGTTTCCATGTGAGATGCTCACACCTTGTCATAGAAAGCCATTCCCTTCTCGCTCTCAGACATTAAGGTTAAACACAGCTGACTGGATCCCAACAAGCACTGGGTCTTTCTTAGGGAGCCCACCCCTTCCACAGGACAAGCTTTTCCAGGAGGAGTTTCATGCACACTATGATCAGGTCACTGCAGCAGCCCCTTGACTCATCTTGGGGAAAGCGTTGACTAAACAACACTGTCACCATCTGGATCTTTTTTAACAGTTGTCCTGTCTTTGTCCTTTTTTTTTTCCTCACCTCTTCCAGGTAAATTTTATTCTTTTTATCAATATTATCAGAGTCCTAGCAACCAAGCTACGAGAGACGAATGCAGGGAGGTGTGACTCAAGACAACAGTACAGGTGAGTCACATGCCCTCTCCACTTCTGGGGAGATGTCAATGTCTTTGTTTCACCCCCTTGACTACAGAGGGTCCCAGCCCAGTGTGACTAGTTTATGGTGTCTACACCTAAAATAAGGTGAGAATAAGGCTGCTGTCTTCCAGATCTGGTAATGCAGAATGAATCAACAGCAGCTCAAACATCTTCTAAACCTTTCAAATCCAGCCTGGGGGACCTGCCTCATAGGTTAAAGAGAGGAATTCAGTCTCTTCAGCCAGTTTGGAAGTGACTGTACTGGCCTTGAATCAAGAGTGAGAAAATAAAAGCTTTGCTTATGCTGTTGAAGCCCCTAAATCTTCTACCAATTTATTTATTTCTATTTATTTCCCTCCTGTGCTTCGTAAAACTTGGTCTGTTTGTTAAATCTGCCCTTCAGTGGGTGTTTCAGTGCCTTTGCTGAAATGAAAAAATGATTCTTGACTCTTTGCTGGAAATCTGGTTCTTCCTTGTTTGTTTTGTTTCCCTTTGTTCTGCCAGCTCTTCTCAGTTGATAGTTTAGGATATTTGTAGCATGGTCAAAACTGGACAGCAAAAGCAGATTGCTGAGACACTTTGTCTGCTTGAGAGCTCCCAAGTCTGCTCGTGACCTCCTGAGCTGGACTGACCAGCGTGACACATGCAAAGCGGGGAGAGCAGAATGATTTGGGCTGCAAACCATGAGCTCATTCCTACCATCTCACTCTCCAAACACAAGACGTTTCATTTGAAGCGGGAATGAGATTTGGCAGGAAAACACCTCTCCATTTTGCTTTGCTGCCGTGTCAGAGCTCTGATTTATCTATTTATTTATTTCTCCCTGGCTGAAGCTTGCTGTTAATTATGGTTTGGATGGGGCTTTCTCCTTTTAATGTGTTAAATTCCCTCAGTGATTTCCAGTTGCTGGACAGAGGACGTACCAGGTCTTTCTGGTAGTGATGTCTGCCCTTCTCAATAGCTGCCTGCACTTGGTGACTTGCTGTAACTCTTGGCAGAAGGTTTAATCCTTCAATTAATATCTCTTCCAGGCAAGGCCAGTTCCCTCAGGAGCAAGCCCAGCCAAGTGCTCAGGGTTGCATTGTACCTCCCACCAGTCCCCAATGTAGGTCCTATGCTGAGATGGAGTTTCTTCTTTAAAATGGGGCTTTCTGAGTGATACTGCAGTCCAAAGCACCTCCTGAGACTGTTCACCTTTGGCTTACCCCATAGTGCACTGTCCTCTCCCCCTCAATACCTGGAGTAATTCTCCTCCTCGATGCACTTCCCTCTCCACCAGCCCCTCTCCTTGCACAGGAGGCCCGAACCCAGGGTGGACCTGTGTGTCTTGCCTCAATAAGAAGGCAGAATCACAGAATCACAGAATGGTCGAGGTTGGAAGGGACCTCTGGAGGTCTTCTGGTCCAACCCCGCTCTGCTCAAGCAGTGTCCGCTACTGTAGGCTGTGTAGGACCATGTCCGGTCCTTGTAAGCTGAACCATCCTTTAGGGACAAGGGGATTTAGTGCCAGTCAGAGGCTGAGGGCTTGAAGCAGCAGCACACATTTCCTTCTGGTCATGCTTCCACCCTCTACCCATGATCCTGACCTCAATCTGGGGATAGTTTGAGGCTGGAAAAGACAGCGTCTTCATCTCCAGTACCTACAGCAGCATCGCATGGGGACATGCATGTGGAGGGAGTTAGACTAGCACATCGGGACATGCTGGAGGATGGACTGAGTGGTGTCACATCCCACAAGAGAAGCAACAGTTTGAAATTACAGGTGGACACGGCGCCTGTGCAAATGTAGGATATCCAAGCCTAGCCAAGGGGACGCGTAAGCAAGAACAAGATTACGTGCAACTTGTGCCCAAGGAGTGAAGTGGACAAGCCTGGCGGGGAGGTTTGCTCCATCCACTGATTTCCTCTGTGTCTTTCTCTTTCCTTCTTGCTACAGGAAGCTGCTGAAATCTACCCTTGTCCTTATGCCTCTGTTTGGCGTTCACTATATTGTTTTCATGGCTATGCCATACACAGATGTGTCAGGGATTCTTTGGCAAGTTCAAATGCACTATGAAATGCTGTTCAACTCTTTCCAGGTATTGTAACTGTTAAACTATGAGGGCAAACTATGAGAGTTTCAATGGGGAGGGAGGGAGGGGAAATGAGAGTGCAAGGTTGTCTTTGGAAGCAGGGCTGTTTTTACAATACACCAGATTTCATTCACAAGGTCATTTGACAGTATTTTAGCATCAAGTATGTTTTATATTTGCAAAACACAACACATAAAGGCTCAGTGTGTCCAACAAAAAAATGCCCCTGTTGAAAGATAACTTGCCCCACAAAATAAATCCCTTTAGATCCAGGTTAGACGTAAGCTGGTAGAGATCCACAGAGACATGTTGTTTCAAGTTAGCTTCCAGTTTGCCTGTCCCAAGTTGTCTTTCAGTCCTGTGAATGGATTCCTCAGTTCTAGGTTTGGGAAAAAGGCAGGTTCAGTTACAGGACTGGTCCTATATAAGACACAGCAGCAAGAATACACAGCTCTTGACAAGCAGAGCAGTGTTTGATCGTCACTGCACACCCTTCCCTGAGAGACTAACTTTTGGCTCACATGCTACTACCTATCGTCATGGTTGACCAGCGTGGATGATGAAAGGTGGACAGTGGATCTGGCCAGATGACAGCTTAGAGAAACTGTAAGAGAGATGGGAACCAAGACTTCATTCATGTGCTTCCACAATTCCCATTGGGTGCAGACAGGATAAAATAGTGGGTGACCTCAGCAAGACCCAGGTAAACTATTAGCCAGCAAAAGATGTGGATGGTTTGCTCACATCTGAATTCCTTTGCTAATCCCCCTCAGACAGTTCTGCTCAATGCACTGGCTTCCCCACTCACAGCCAGAGCTGGAAAAGTCCCCATCAGGACCATCTTCCACCCTCCCGTCCTGCAGCAGGATCAGCTACAAGCAAAACACTGGAAATGTTTATCCAGTAAGTTCATAAAGGCTTCCAGTGAGGTAGACCCCACCACCTTCCCAGGCACCCATCACCATCTCAGAACCTTTGCAAAAGATCTGGGGGGTGAAAAATAGACCTGTTAGCTAAACCATGATCCAGAAGGCTTATATAGTCTATCTACTTTGTCAGCACCCTGCAGGGAAATGTCTATTCTTGTCTGCCTCTCATGCACTACTGAACAATGCAAGGTTTCTCACGCATATTATGATGAATGTCATTGATGTCAGAGGAACACAGGGGTGCAGGGCAGCGCCACCAGGAAAGAGATACTCACATGCAGCAAGATTAACATTGATATGTCGTTTCTTCTTCCTTCTAGGGATTTTTTGTGGCCATCATATACTGTTTTTGCAATGGAGAGGTAAGTCACCAGCTTCTTAATTATTTCCCTCCCTTGTTAGGTTAGTTCCACACACAGACGGTAAGGTGGATGCACATCAGCATGTCCTCACTTATGCTAGAGTTGCAACCCTGTTTTACACTCAGTGAAAGATCTGTCAGTCCACATAGAAAGTTCATACCCACATGAGACACCCAGGTCAATATGGCACCAGCAAATGATCTACTGGAAGTAGCTAACGGAGGAAAAAAAAAAGGGTAATGTGGTTTTTTTGTTTTCCCAGCAGAAGTGCTGTTTAATTTCAGATCTGTGGCAGTGGATTCATAGAGTAGCTGCCTGATTAGCAAGCTCTTTTGGTTGTCCGGGCTTTTTTGACCTTTAATTCTATTTCCAGATTGATATGTTTTAATGTCTTTGTTTCCATTGATTCCCTCTATGGCTGCAAACTAAGAAGCTAAATGGTCGGTGCACGCACATTGGAAAATAACAGAGCTACTTTCATGTTCCAGCATAAGGCTGGTTTCACCTAAGTTCGTGGATTTTAAGGGGAAATACAACTACAAATGTGCTGCTTATGTTCCGCAACATAAAACCAAGATGAAATCCATACCATAAGGGGAATTGATTTCACCCTAACTTTAGCCACCTAAAAGCAGGGTACTCAGACTAAAGTAGTCAGGTAACTCCTTTCTAGAGGAAATTTCTAGTAACTCAGGCACCTCTGGAGGTGGTTCATTGCTCTTATACTTGACGCTCATGGCACATTGAGAGGACTCTCTCCTGAATGTGCTGCTCACCACCCCTTAACCCTGGGGGAGAGAGTTAGCCCATAGTTTCAGTTAGATGTCTTCAGCCATTCAAGCTTCCCAACGTCAAATATTCCATTTGGAAAGGGCAGATTTAATGTGAGTTTGCTGTTCCTTCCAATTCCACTCTCTAGAGAGTTTCTCACCCGTTCTGTCTGTGGATACTACTTCCTTCTGATACTCTCTGCCCCTCTCTCCTCCCACTCATGCTTTTTTTTTTTCCCCTTGTCTCTCAGGTCCAAGCAGAAATAAAGAAGTCATGGAGCAGGTGGACATTAGCACTTGACTTTAAAAGGAAAGCACGAAGTGGGAGCACAACCTACAGTTATGGACCAATGGTTTCCCACACCAGCATCACAAATGTAGCCACAAGAGGAGCACTTGCCCTCCATCTCAATACAAGACTTATACCAGGGACCCTCAATGGACACCGGAATTTGCCAGGTTATGTAAAAAATGGCTCCATTTCTGAAAACTCCATGCCTTCTTCTGGACCAGAGCAGTACAACAAAGATGAGGAGTACCTGAATGGCTCTGGGCTTTACGATGGAGACAGACCCACAGTACTTGTTGAAGAAGAAAGAGAGACAGTGATGTAAAGAGAGGAGGAGAAAAAAGAAACAAAAGGATGAAAAAGGTTCCTGGAGAGCATTTAGTGGGTAAAAGAGTATCAGGCCACCCATCGGATGCCAAAGTTTTCCATACAGTTTCTCTGTTCTGTGGAACGAGAAGTTAAGTTATATGGGAAAAAAAAAAGTGAGCCTCCAATGTGGCCAGCAGTGGATCACATACATATACTCAGTGGTCTAAGTCTCCCTGGTGTTAACGGAGGCAGGGCTACCCAGACCCACGGGCCTTGTCACCTGCTGATCAACAAAGATGCTAAGAGTTCGCGAGGGAGGGTTGCAAAGCAGCACATGGTCCTTGGACCTGTTGGAGAGCGTGGGCAGCCAAAGAGAACAGGAGTCTCGCCCAGTAAAGCGGGGAGTGTACAGTGCCATCTTCTGGCGAGGGTACAAGCCACCCTGGGCATCACCATCTTCGGTTTGGTTTGTTGTTTCTCCGTAAAGTCTGCCTGGTAGCGCACACCACACTGATCCAGACCGCTTGGGGGGTCATAGCTGCCCAGTCTTGCAGACAAGCACACAACATGGCTAGCTCGGTGCAACTGGTCGCACGTTCTTCCCTTGGGCAACCTCGCTCCTTGGCAAAACGCTCCTCCGGGCTGGGCAGGGTTAACAGCTCGTGGTTGCTGGATGCAGGCAGAAAACCCTATTCTCCTTTTCCTGACCTGAGTCCCAGTAGCAAGCCAGAAACCAGTGCAATTTTAAGACGGAAAATGTGGTTATCAGAATGTGCGACATTTTTGTTCTTCCAGATGGCAGCGGTGGAGAGGGGCCCACTAAGCGGGTTGAGGCAGAGTGGGGGATTTGCAGATCTTGGGGGTGTGCGCCTGTGTGCGTGTGGCTAAAATCAGTTCAGAAGGTAGCTAACTCAGACATCCCTTTTTTGTGGGTGCTCATGGAAAGAGGCTTCAGTCATTTTTAAAATTGCTTCTAATTTTGCCTGAATTTCTCTGAATTTCCTGTTCCTCACTAGTCGAAACCCTCATGAGGAGAAAGACTCCATCAACAGTCTGCCTGTATCACCTAGAAGAACAAATTGCTGGATCGAGCCAGACAAACCTACCTTCACGAGATCCAAAGGCAAAATTTGCTAGATAGAAGCATGGGGTTTGCTCGTGGATGGTCACCTTCTGAACATCTGAACTTTCCTATTCTTTGTGTTTTGGTCACACACACACACACATACACATAAGTACACCACGTCAGGCTCTTAGCTGGTGGGAAACCCAACGTCCCTGGTTTTGCCTAGAGATGCTCAGATGAGGATTGTGGTTGCCTCTGAAGGGAAGAGCACAAGGAAATGCCTCCTTCCTACAGGAAAAAGAGACCAGGAAGATTTTGTCACCATGCAGAGTTTCCCTTGCTGATGCTTTTTGCAGAGTGCGTCAAAAGGTTGTTTTCTCATACACATCATCTTCAGCAGCGATGGAAAGGTACAGTCCTTGTTGGCCAACAGTGCATTGTGCTGGGGCTGTTTCACACCCACTGATCACCTAGTGAATGGTCTCTGCCAGTTTCCAAGCACGATACAGAATTGCCCAGAAGTGGAAAATTAGGAACAGTGACCAAACTTCCTATTGCAGCATGTCCTCCCCCAAAAGGACTCTGGTTGAGCCAGCCTAGCCTTGTCCTTCTCTTCATCCCTTGTCGTAACATCATTATTCCCTTGCTGCTGTCTGAGTTAGCTCCTCTTTCTTCTCTTTTTTTTTCCCTTCTTGTCAAGTTTCTGGTACCTGAAGCATTTTGGCCTCACCTGGCTGTTATTCAAATGAAGTAAGAAAGAGGTATTGGGCAAGTTTGCAAAGGTCCTTTAGCATGCAGGTGGGGCTGATGGGATAATTTACTCTCTATCCTGATCCTTTAGATACAGCTGCTGGGTCACATCAACAAGCACTTCTGAGATACATCCAGTTGATGCAACCAGCTGATCTTCTGAGGGCAAATTGAGGACTTCCCCAAAACTCTGAAGGAGGTCAGGAAGACCGGCTTGAATCTTGACTCTGTGTCCCACATCTTCTTTAAACAACCTCTCAGGTCAGGGCCTCATCCAAAGCCCAGTGAAGTCAAGGGAAAAAAACCTCCTTCCTTCGACATCTCTGAGTTTTGGATTCAGATCTGGTAGGGAATGTTGTGGCTGAGAGGCAGTCCTCTATCAGGCGCTGAAGCACCTCTCCACCAGCTGCAGGCATACATGAGCAGGTCTTTATAAGCCAGTATTTATTTGTGATGTTCTCTTCTCGTTTTGCATTGTTAAAATAAGTCAAAACTCATCATAACCATTCACCACCAAATGGCAGCTATTGAAATGTAAGATTTTTCAAAGAATAATCTCTTTTCCTGCTCTCTTATTATCATCGTTGTTGTTGTTATTCATACAACAACATTAGCAATAGTATTACAGAGAAGTTAAGTAATCTTGCAAGAGAAGTCAACTCTAGCAGAAGTTTGGCACGCAGACCTAACAGGGTCTGCAGAAATCTGTGTCAGCCCAGCTACCCTCACTGCTCGCCTTTTCCTCGCACATGCTGGTATGGCTTCTGGAGGCAATCAAATGGGGCAGAAGCTGTGAACAGTCAGCTGTCAAAGTGTGTACAGCTGCGTTCTTTAGCAGCCCATGTGGCTGAACTGTTGGTGAGAGAGAAGAACACTGAATATGTTGGCTCTGCCTTTCCACCCTTGCAGAAGTACGTTGTACTTCAATCCTGCCAAGTAGATTTTCCTGATTCTCTCACTCAAGGAAATTTCTTAGTATCATTTCACTGCTGAAACAAACCAGAAAAAAGACCAAAAAAACCCAGTGACTCACTATTTGCTTGTGTTTGTTACTCAAACTCAAGATTAATAACATGTTTGACAATCACTTAGCAGAGCTTAAGGAATTAGAAAAGGCCATAAAATTATTTATAAACAAATACAACACCGCTTCATAAAATGCAGCCCTCACTGAAATGCATTCATCACTGGATTATTTAGAATAGATGTTTAAAAACTGTTGTCGAACGTAGATAAAAATTACGTGCACAAGGGATGTACAGGGGAAGAAATCTTTTCTTAATCCTTTCAATTACAAATCATACAAAATAGATTTTTTTTTTTTCCTGGGTGTTCATGTGCATGAACAATATCCATGCAAAAATTGGGAAAATGCTGATACCAAAACAGAGAAATAACTCTGCCATTTAGGCATGGCAGACTGTATGTTTGTCAAAGCCTGTTCCCATCTTTCCTGGACTGATCACAAACACTTGATTGAGTATCTAGGCCATGATCTATTAGCTAGAGATCCAAGGACATCCTTCAGTGATTTTAGTGAGGAAGGGATCAGACCTGTGATGTCTAAAACCACAGAAGAAGCCACCATTTGTGGTTGCAATTTGCCCTGGAAGGGCAAGCAGAGTAGTCCTGCTGCTGCTTAGCCAAAGTCTCTAGATTGAGAGTGGGGTCCCCTTCGCTTCTTCCGCCGCCAGGAGATGTGGTCCTTTCTCAAGGACAGTTTACCCCCATCCAAAGGACTGAGTCAACATGGGGTGACAGTTCCTCTCCCGTCTGATTTACTAGAGCAAACATAGCCCCAAAGGCTGTAGAAAAGAGAAACGTGGTGAGGTGAGGATGCATTTGTGTGTGATTCATCTAGTGATCACTGCAAACCCTGCAGGCAGGACAGGGTTTGTGCCCGTCCTGGTTCAGATCCAACATGGGATGGTGGAGCAGAGAGAGCAGATTGTTTTGGAGTCAGTGTGCAGCGAACAGGGAGTCAAAGAGACTTTGTCAAGTTCGCTTCAAGGAGGAGGCAAAGCTCCAAAGGATCTGGTTGCCTGTAGTTTTCTAGTTTTCCCTCCTCTGTGGTGTCAGCTTTGTGCTCCTTTTCTTCCCACGCTGTAAAGCAGTTGGCAAGACTCAGGAGTCTTGTAGACCCTCTTAACTTCTCTAGGCCTGCTGGGCTGGCACAGGCCAAGCTGTGCGCTGCAATTTCCCAGCTGACTGGCTTACATGCGGAGGAATCTCCTTCACATCTTTCGGATGAGCGTCCTTTTCTTCAGTGCCGCAGAGATGCTGGGCTCGAGCAGTGAATCTCACCCCCTGGCAAGTTCATCTCATCGTACCAGCACCTCTTCTATTCCCATCCACTTTTCCTCATGAGTCCTTCCTACTTGATCTACCTCTTTTGTGGATGGACACAGAGCTGTGAAATGTTCCTCAGCCTTGTGTTTCTTAAGGATGACTTTTGGCAGCTGCCTTTTAAATTCTACTTTGCTTGGATACGTGCAGACAAATGTTTTTGCACCTTCTATATACTGCTTGGTCTTGGTTCAGATGAGATCATGTCTTGTCCTATTCCTCACCGTTCCTCAACTCTGCTGCTTCTTGTCTGGTACATACTAGAGCCAAATCATTTCACAAAGATCTCCCAAACTTGAATTCTTCAGCCCGGGATTGGCTTTCTTTATCTGTTTATCGTCAACTGGCTGAAGGTCGTAGAACATCCACAGCGCTGGTAAGAATTTTCCATTTTTTAAACTGTGAAAATACATTAAGAGGGGAGATCTCCAATTTTTTACTCCTGCTCACTGTTTTGACAAACTCCATGGTTGACTTAAAAGTTTTAAAATTTCAGGTTCTGAGGTTTCAAAAAGTTAAGAAACCTCATTTATATGTTGGGTTGCTCTTGCTTTTTCACTGGCTGATTCTTCTGCACACCTTCCACCTTGAAAGCTTTAGGCAGAATTACTGATGATGAGGCAAGTGATCAGTGTATCCCTTAACTCATCTGAATCTCTCACTACGGTCAATGGCTCTTTCACCTGAGATAGGACTGCATGAAATGAGAGAAAGCACTTTAAGGGTTGACCTTTATAAGGGAGAGGTTGTATGAACCTGTGAAGTCTTTTAATGTGTAACATTGCTTCTTGTTGGTGTATGTGCTTTTTTCCACCTGTTGGTGCCCATGAGTTTGCTGAAAACCAGTCTGTGTCTCACCATGATAAGTCATGCAGCTGTAATGTAGTTCACATCCTCTCTTTTCTGGCCTTATCTGAATTTTATGACATTTTAGCTGTAACAGGAAGCAAAAGGAAAAAAAACCTAGGGCAGTATTTTCCAAATTTGGGGGGTAATAGCTAATCAACTGTACATGTCACAAATAGGTATTGCACTGATGGCTGCAATTTGTAAAGTGCTCAGCAGGTGAGGAAGCTTTGTTTTAAAGCCATGGGCAGGTTAACACGGTTCTTCAGCATGTCACCTCCCTGCTGACAGCACCTGCAAGGGAAGAGATCACGTTGCACCCTCAGGCAGGTCTAGAAAAATCAGGTTTTTTCAAAAAGTTTCTCGCTGGAACAGGTTTGCTGTTTGATTTTTTGTTATTATTATTTTTACTGCTAATGCTGATGGACTGCCATGTTCTGCAGAGTAAACAGAGGACATACGTGATGTCCCTGGCCAGCTACAGGCTTTTCAAGCATTCAGTGTGATTCTCCAGACAGAGTAGATTTTATATCCCGTTCCTCTAGGGTGTCTTGAAATGAGAAAAATATTAAATTGTAAAGGAAATGAGTTTGTGAGAGACCCTATAAATAAATTTCCATCATGATTGGTCATGGCTGTCTGGATTTGCCTGGAAAACATAATAGTTCATAAGTTGTATAAGTAAGATAAAGAGCATGTCCACCTCTGCGGACATTCGTTGAAAGGCAGTTCTGCAGTGTTTGCCCATGGAAGGGAAAGGTCGAATCTACCAAACAGCAGATACTGTTGGCCCAAAGGAACATTTTGTTTTGAGGCAGCAAATCCCTCTACCTGTATAAAAATTATTGGGCTTATCCTGTTCCACCCAAACTATTTTTGAGGCCTGTTATAAAACCAAAACTCAAGCTCAGCTCTTACCTAAAGGTGGGAGAGCAAAGGAAAGCAGAGGTGAGTTGTTGTAAAAACACATAATTAACTGCACAATAATAAAACATCACTCCACGAGTTTGATTCAAAAACAAACAAAAGAATAGCCTGGGAAATGCAGATTGAATTTGCTTTCACTCAAGAAAAAAGCCAAAAGTTGTAAGAAGAACAAAAACTGCAGGTTGGCATTTCTTTTTTTTTTTTTTTTTCCCCAATAATGCTCTGTTGGCCAGAAAGTTTGACCCAGAAATCTGGTCTCCTTAGTGTTTCCATGTTCCCCTTGGCGTCTCTGTAGGAAATCTTCCACAGGCCATTGGGGTGGAGAGACACACATGGGCGTGTGACCTAGAACCTACCTGAGCAGCTACTCGTCATTTAAAGCTCAGAGATGCCAAGAAGCCTTGTGCTGAAACAGGGACATTGCTAATGTGCTTCATTCAGTGGTTAACCCCACATTAATTTGCTGTCTATACATCAGGCAAAGGGTCTCTTAATCAGCCTGCTTCTTTACTTGGTGCTAACAGACATCTTCACTGGCTGCTTTTTGGTCTATAGGAGGTTTTGGAGATTTTAGAGCCGGTATCTTCTACTGACTGTCCAGCAGTTGAAGCTGGGACTGAGATTGGGCATGCTAGCAGACTCCCATGTACCTGCTTCACCTGTAGCATTAGGCTGATGGTGGACCATCAACCACTTCAGATCTTTGAGGCTGTTTGTCCCTAGCAGATACAGAAGCCCACAAAAGGGACAGCAGCAGGGTGGACACCTCTATATCGATCCCAAATTCAGACTGGTTGGAGTCCTTCTCTACACTTAACTTCTTTTTTTCCAAACTAGCCCTACAAAACAACTCCCCAAAACTTATTTAAAGAACTAGGTTAAGCGTTTCATTTTCCATTTTAACTGGATGCAAATTCAGGGTGGTTTTTTTTTTTAATGGCTAGAAGCCAATCTCAATTCTCAGTTTCAAAACCAATCCAGAGCATCGGGTTGGGAACACGGCTTGCTCAGATCAGCTGCACAGTGCCCTAGTCTCATCGTACCCATCACACCGGGTTCAGAACACAGGTACCCTGGCAGAGGTGGAAGGTCACTCTCTCAAAACAGTCTTTTGTCCTTGGTGAATTTATAAGAAAAGGGCATAGAGAGCAAGAAAAAGACATGCTGCCTTTTCCCTACCCTCAAGAAGGATTATAAGCAATAAAATAGTCATTATAAGTTATCCTTTGTTTATTTCATCAGGTTCTGTTGAGTGCTCTGATGGGGTCTGTGCAGTGTTTGCCTTTCTGGCTTCTCCCAAGCAGACAGAATTCTCTGTGCTGGACAGAATATCTATAATGAGCAGGCAGAGTCATTCAAAGCTGGTCTCTAGGGCAGGACAGTTAGAAACAGACCTGATGTTGATTTTATATGCATTGGCAGAAAGCAGGAGCTACTCCACGGGAGTTAATCAAGTTAACTCCGTCTAATGCCAAGGCAAAACAGATCTGAATCTAGACCACAGTTCAGGACTCATGTACAATTTGCATAATGGAATTAAAATAAAGCTTCCAACTCTAGCTATAAAAATCCTCTTCTGAGAATTAGAGACCAGGCTTGCTGTTTGGGATTAAATAAAAGGACACCCCAGGCATCAGCTGTCACATAAACCAATCCTATTTTATCTGTTCCTGTCCAGATTAGCCTGTTCTCCCCACTGCCATACACTGTGGTCACTTAGCCATGCTCAGCTGTTTCAATTGGTAGCGATTTTTCTTAGCCTCTTCTTTCTTTTCTTTTCTATCCTACTTGCATGTGAACTCAGATCCTCCAAGTTTTCTTGCTGTCTTCCAGGTTTAGGCTAGCCCCGCAGTATACAAAGTTCAAGATAATATCAACATTTTGCCAGGACTTGGGAGGCAAATGGGGAAAAGAATGTCACAGGGGAGCATTAAAAGAAACATTAAATGAGGTTCCTCTGAAACCTTTCCCACGGACCAGGGAAAGGTTTGCAAACCTTGGCACAGCATTTCATCCTCCAACTGAACTCGCTCATGTTTTGCTCGCAGAAGATCTCGAGCCCTTCGGTGTGACCTGCGAAGCTCACACAATGTCTTCCCACTGCCTTAGGGGTACTGGGGTTAGAGCCGGTACGCTGCTGTTAAATACTCTTGGTTAACTTAAGTTTAATATTCTGACCTGCTCACGTTGTCTCTGCATCCTTCTCTAGGTTGGTACCTTAGTGCTGCTTCAGGGCACGCTTGCAGAACTGCCCCTTGAGCTGCCTTTGGCACGTGGTGATTACTGCACCCATCTGGGGCCACCTTCTCTCTGACCACGTCTCTTGATGGCATTCAGCACCGACGGGCAGCGAGGCTGCTTTGTAAGGGAGCCAAAGGCAGCGTTTGCAAGAGCAGAATGCAACAAGCTTTGTCCTAATTCAGAACGGGTTTGCAAGACTCCAGCGAGGCAGGGCAGGGCTGGAAATCAGCTCAGAGTCTGGCAGGGGCCAAGAACAAAAGAAAATTTATGGATGAGCTGACCCAGATGATCATAAGGAACTAGAAAGTCTTCTAAGTCTGGCTTCTTTTCAGGCAGACCTCCGTCTCTGGCACAGATCTGACAGAGGTAGGCTCTATTGCACAATTACGCTCTCCTAAACAGAGGATGTCTTGAGAGAGCAAAAGTAGGGGCGTGTAACAAAGTCAGTACAACTTTCTCTTCTTCACCCTCACTGGCACTTTTCCCTTCTTTTTTTAACTGAAAAAAAAAAAGGGTACATTAGAACAACTTTAACATGAGAATCTGGAATTCAGACCCATTTCTCCTGGCTCCCACACAGTAACTATGACCGTATCAATTGTTTTCCTGGCACATTAACTAAGGAATTTGATGGTACTTGATTATCTTCCACAGACTGAGGGTTAATGATTCTGGGCTAGCAATGTAGTGCACAACACCACAGATGTGCTGGCATGAGTTCGGGATGAAATCCTGACCCCCTAAAAATTGACACTAAAACGTTTGTTGATTTTCATGGAGTGGGTTTCACCCATAAATTCGGAAGAGGGAAAGGGTAATGATTCAAATAAACTACCTCCCCTGTTCTCCAAACCTGACTTACCACCCATGTTTCAGGATGTCTTTTATTTGATAGCACAAGACCAGAAAGTAGACATCAAGAGGAAGAAGATGGTCTGAGTGGCAGTCTTCTCTCCTGAAATGCTTCACCGGTGACAACATTAGGCTTTTGTATTGGTGTCAGTGTCTACATGTGGGGATTTAGGATGTGGTAGATATTTGGCTGGGAAAGGCATCGGATTAAAATATTTGAGATAGATGGGATTAGTGTACACTGGGTTTCCAAAGTGCCTGGGCCTACATCCTCTGAAAGAGAGATACAATATCCACTTGAAACGCTGCCCAAACAAGCTTAAATGAAGGGTGTTCTCCAAACAGGCAGACCCTCAGGGACCTAAAACAGAAGACAAAACGATGACTTCACCAGAGAAGCAGCATCTGTCTAAACCAGAGCATTACGACAGGCATGAGTCCTTCTAAATATAGAGCTGGGGGCTTCTTGCCAGGCCAACCTTTTACCTTTTTATTTCTCTCTGTCTAAATTAATCCTTCTTCCTTGAGAGCTGCAGGGAAGGATGGACAAGAAGCCATGTGTTGTTAGAGGCGAAATGTTTTAAAGGACAGGTTGTGTGAGGTATAGCTGGCGGGAGAGGAAAGCCAGTTGGCGGCAGAAGGGGAAGGACAGGCATAGCCAAGCACCATCACCCAAACCCATTCCCTCAGCCCGTCCCCGTGTTCAGAAACACTATATCTGCATGAGCTGGGGCATGCACAAAGAGACAGACCTGCTGCTAAAACTCATTGCTTCGTCTCAGCAACTTCAGGGTGAGCCAGCGGCGGTGGTCACCAGAACTGATGGGGTCTGGGCATGAGAAAAGCCTCAGCCATTCCCAGCGGTCTGCCAGGCTCTGCCCGCGGAGTCTGTTTTCAAGATGTTGTCTCCTTTTTTCTAGTCTGAGCAGGAGGGATGGGAGCTGGGGTGTGTTCTTTCCCCTCCAACATGAGTGCTTTCACGGAAGTGGTTTTTAAGACCTTGTTTCACTTCAGACAAGGGACAAAACTGAAAAACTAAAGGACAAAACTGTGATTTCTTTCTATATGTTACGGGGACATTGTCTTGTGTGTGTGTCGTCAGGCAGGCATTTGGTTTACATTCCTCCACTTCTGCTTTCTGTATGGACCAAAGTAACAAGCGGAAAATGACAAACCACAGGTGTATGTAAAAGGGAATTAAAATAAAAAGAAACCTTTATTGGTTCTCATTAAATATTTCTTCTGTGTCTTTTGCTGCCTATAGGACTCAGAGCCTCAAAAATCCTTCTGGGCACCCTTAGATGGATGGGGGTTAGATATTCCTCTGGGTTCATGAGGAAGGACCTCCATGAGCTCCTCCAGTTCTTTAAGCATACAGAAAGATGGGAGAGAGCTATGGCTCTGGGAACCCTTTGGGAAGACCTCATACCGAGTGGATTAAACACCCCCTTAAGCTTGTGGTTTTCGGGAGCACTAGGAAGAAGCCTGGTCAGCTCCCACCCATGCTTCCTACTGGGCAGCACCTTCTGGAGACATGCTAGTCAACTGCTGACAGCCTTCTCCTTATGCATGGTTTAGCTCTAACAGCTTCTAAATAAGAAAGTTGATTTACTGAAGCTGACTCTCAAGGCTTTTCCTCCCAGATTTTAGTCATTGTATTTCTTTTGATGGAAGAGTGTGCTTTGCACAGGAGGAAGAATTGGGCAAAAGCACTCCTTGCCCCAACATTTAGCACATCACATAGGCTCTCTGGGCTGTGTATTACCACTCCAGCAGCAGTCACATTCCAGCAATATTTTCAGGAAAGCCAGCCAATGACTGCAGGTGGAAACTGGGAGCAAAAATTTTCTGCTATTTTAAATGGATAAACTTCGAATGATTGGCCTGATTTCAAAAAAACCCTCAGGTCCCAGCAGCCAGGAGTGGAAACACTGCTGGCCAAAGGCAGTTACACAAATGATTGCTCCAGATGAAGCTCCATGGGTCTTGGCTGAGAATGAGGTGGGCTACTGTATAGATTGAGTGTCTTGTCCCCATTTGCCAACTTCAATATCAACATCAGATAACATCTAGGAGACAGAACAACCACATTGCAGAAGGTGTTCACCCTTACAGAGCTCCTCACGCTTATCCCAGGGGGATTGTCTACAATGCCACTTTGGTGTGATGCAGAAGCAGGTCTGACTCCAATCCCATTCCCATAGTTTACACACAAGCAAGGTTCACTCACAGGTTCTAACCTGAGTTCTGGATCTTGCCAGAAATAGGCTGAGCACAGTCCAAATCTTTGCTTTCAGCCAGGATTTCTTTCACGTGGATGGAGAGGAGCAGGACAGAGCACACTGCAGCCCATCCCCCTCCAGGTGTCCTGGCCTCAATTCTTCCCAAGCACAGCATGGATGACTTCAGACCCAATACAAGCTGGTAAATGACCAACCATGTGGATAACAGTTGCTTGGATGATGCAGTTCAGTAAGTCTGAGCCTTCCCCACATCTCACGTTGAGACTGAGTGTTTCCTGCACCATGTGCATGAGATTTCATCGGAGTAGAAGGGTGCACAGCACCTCTCTGGCCATGGCCCTAAATGTCAGCTGGAGATTGCAGCAGAAAATTGCAGAACAAAAGTACAGCAGTGGCAAAGGCAAACTGGACAAATGACCCTTTTCTCTCTCCCTAGTCCCAAAGCACAGTGCCTTCCAGCTCTGTTGTTCTAACGTGGCTGCAGCAGCTATTTTGAAGGATGCTCTCACGCCACCCGGCTCACTCACAGTATCAGTGTCATGGGGGGCCTCGTCCCGTTCACAGCTGTGTGGTGCCTTCCCCCAGCCTGGCACAAACCATGCAGGGTGGTTCCCTGGAGCTCTGCTCTGGCAGAGAGAGGTTGCTGTAACTGGGCACAAGCATTGCTGCTCCTCATGAATATGAAATATAATCACAGTAAAAACCAGCTGGTGGAGACCTTTACAGAATGTCATCCCCACCGGCTAAACTGCCCAGTACTTTCAAGCACTCTTTGGAGCTCTTTCCTCCCGTAACCTCTCCCCTCTCATTTAGCCATTCCGAAACTAAATGGTTTCAGGGTCCACAACGAAGCACTCAGTTTTTGTAATGCACGAGGCCCAAATTAGTTGGCAACTCTTGCTTCACACAGTCCTACGTGAGACTGGGGCCCTTCTATGCTCTCCAAACGGTGGATTAAACCGGATGATGCCAACTGTGCACACCCTGCATTGCTGGGTCCGCAGCACCTAGTTTCTTTCTTCCCGAACTCCACTAACCAGAGAAAATGTGACTTCATGCACCACTCTGGGGTAGCTTGGGTAGCAGGTTCACTATGCTGGGCCATTTAAGGGCACAGGCGAAGCAAGAGCGCATGGGATGTTGGCAGCTCCTTGTGCTGATCGTGTGGGGGGTGTCTAATTAGGCAGAATCATTTTGCCTGTGAAGCAGAAAGGATGATGACCAGTACAGGATGATATTTTCCTGCAGTGGACGTGTGGTGCAAAGAGCTGGCAGAACAAAAATGAGCTGGGTGCCTGGAGTTAGGCTGAACCACAAATGTAACTCTCTCCCAATGAGCACTTAAGCCCATGCCTAGATATTCAGCCATTCTGCTCCCACCCATGCTGCCACAATTCTCACTGTTAAGCTGGTCTCTCTCCAACTCTCTTCTGCACTTGGAGCCAAAGTTCAACCCGCCCAGGTCTAGAGGAGAGCTAAATGCCCTTAGATGCATCCTAGGTGAACCTGGAAAAGGAGTTAGCGGCACTGAATTGGAGACAGACAAACAAGCCAGATCTAGATTGACATAAACACATGCATATTTTTCCCCCATGAGAAACAGAAGTCTCAGTTTGCTGCTGGCTGAGCAATTGGCAGCTCCAAATCTCTTCAGTTCTCTCTCGAAGAACAAAAACTTTGCAAAGAATTTTCCATTTCTCCGTGCTCCATTGAATGCCACAAAGATTAACAAGTAATGTTAGCTCTGCTGAAGTACCTTCGTCTGCCTGTGGAAAACAGACAACATCTAAACAGCCAAACTTTGAGCAAGAAATAGGAATTAAATCCAAACTATGCCTGTTTGGAAGCAACACCCCTTTGGAGAAGAGAAGGATTGATATCTGCCAAAGCGCTGACAGCTGGTTTTTATATGCAGCGCTGTATAAATTTTCTGTAGGAGGAACAGTGGATGCAACGCTGGTGAACGATTTCTCTGAAGCAGCAGGTGTATTGCAAACCACGTTTCAAGCTGGTTGGTGCATGTGTGGTGAGGAAGGAGTGGTAAATTGTGGCCACCTATGCAGTAGGATGTGAGCCAACTGGGCTACTCCATGAGTCTATCTTGAGCATAGTTATCAGTTCCAGCATCAAAATAGCTCATGTGATGTTTGTTGAATGTGCTTTATGGCCTTCTTGGCAGATAGCAAAGTAGCAAAATCACCATTATAAAGCAGGAACCTGTAACTCTGGTTCTTACTTGATGTACAGTTCCTACTAGTTCGAGAAGGAATTAAATGGAGGGTCCCTTCCAACCTTAAATTTCAAGCTTGATTTTGCAAAGTTTCTATCCAAGTATCCCCCAACACTGCTGCAGTCCTTCCTCTCTCCTGAAGGAATAAGCAATCTTAGCTCAGCAGAAGTTAGACCAGCCCTCGTTAACAATTTTGGAGGAACCATAGTGTCATTCTGGATACAAAGCCAGTCTCTGAAGAAATGAAGTCTCCAATGGGTTGAACTGCCCCTTTAGGGGGTCATGAGCTAAAAGGCTCATCTGGCACGTGAGATCTCTCATTGTGGGAAAGCCCAGGAGTTAGGCTCTAGCTGGAAAATCATTCCTACCCAACTGTGGGAAGTACTTTTTACCCATGAAAGCTCCAGACAAGTCCAAGCCAATCCTCTGACCTCTTCCCCATACCATGACCTCGTAGTCTAGATCTAAGTGGTCAGCAGTGAATATCAACAATTTCATCAGGCACTGGGGTCACAGGAGAGAAACCCTGATGCTGAAAACACACGAGATAACAGTCTTTCAAATAGAAAGGAGGGAGCCTGAATGGGAGAGATACCACTGACTAGATGCAAACCCAACTCTTCCTCATGGCTTGATTCCTACCTCACAGTAGTTCATTGCAGATACACTGAGAGTTCTGTTAGAAGACAGAGAAAGTGCTGAAGGAACCTGAGATGGGATCAAGAAAGATTCAGCTCACATGTGAAGTAAAATCTCTGGACATGAGAGTCCTGGAAGCATTACAGTACCGAGGTGAGATGGAGGGAGCAGGAGAAAGTATGCAGAGAACTAAGTGAATAAACGACCAGGGTGAGTCTGCTGGAACAAGAAATGTTTTTAGAGAATATGAGCTTCTCCAAAATGTCAAACATCATTTATTCACTTATGTCTAAGCCTGAGGAACATCTTGTTTAAATCACACACAACGGCATGGCCAGACCCTGCACGCAAGTAAGTCAGCATAATGTCACTGAGCTCCAAGGAATGATGTTAATTTACACAGGCATATCACAACCTCCGTTGGTAGGGAGATACTTCAGCTATCAGCCAGGATATGGTGTAGGAAAAGAGGGAGATTTAAAGTGGAGAAGGACTGGGGCATGAAGCAAGGTTCATGCTGGTGGATGTAATCATGGTAAAAGAGGATAAAGGGAAGTCTTGCTGAAACACTTCCCTCCTGCTTTTGCTATGGTCAGCACACAATCAGCCCCTGAACGCACCCTGGGGATCTTTCTCCCATTCTGCAACGTGGAAGAGGTGCCTCCCTGCCCCAGAGCTCTTCTGCCACCCACAAAGGCAGGTTGCAATGAGGCAGAGATACCTGGAGGCTAAGCAAGCAAAGGCACTCCCAGGAGGTACGCCTGGTAGCTGGAGCTCAGGGGTGCCAGTGAGTTTCAAAGCCCTTGGAAGGGTTTTCCTTTGTGCTTGTCCCTCCTCATTTTTCAAGACCAGCTTCCTAGAGGTGCAGCCGGACTAGGCACGGCCTGAAATTCCACCACCTTTTGTTTCCAACCTGCACCTTCACAATGATGCTTGAGCTCCTGCAGCTTTAGCGCTAGGAGAGCCAGGTGCAGGCCTCCCATGCGCTCCTCCATGCCAATGGTTTTTGCCACATGTTCCACTTTGTTCCTCCCTTAACAAAATCCCAGACCTTATCCTCCCTCTCCTGGATGAACCAGGCAAAGGTGGTTGTACAGCTGCCTGCTCTACATGGGGGAGTGTTTGAAGAAATAAGCAGCGCTTTACTTTTTTGTACTGATAAAACAGCAGCTGGTATTTCATTATTAAATGATGTTTTTCTTTTTCCAACATTACATAGTGCCATATCCGGATACTGGTGCTGTCTGGGCGTCCCTGATCTCTATCTCTGTTGTAAAACCTTGCTTTCCTAAATAGAGCATGCTGCTGTTTCTGGTTATTTACAGAGAAACAGTAGTAACTGCTGTGAATCGTGACCTGGAAGAGCAGAAGGGAAACCAGGGAAAGAGGACACTGGACCACAGAATATAGAGGAAGTTTGGGGTTGCTGTAGGTGACCTTGGTGTGTAAAGTCACTCACAAACTCCTCAAACACTGCTTAAAACTTAGCCAGCTTGCCTGTGCTCTTGATAACTGCTTTGGATCAACAATCCAGAGTTGAGTCTATAAAACATGATCTCCTATTTTGCTTTTGGGAAGAAAAAGATCCTATTGTATTTGACTTCAGGTTAGACTTGAGCCGTGTTTAGTTTTTCCCCACAGCCATGAGGACTGGAAATTTAATTTTGGTTTTGAAAGAAAGCTGGCTTCTCTGGTAACCACAGGACTTTAGGAGTGGAGTCCTGACAGGAAAATGCCAGCTCTTGGGAAACTTGCAATAAACTCACAAGAACCAGCAACGCCATTTGAAGGGGAGCGAGAGTTATTTGGGGGAGTGTCTGGCAAGAAAAAGCTGAAAGAAAAGAAGACACGAGTCTAATCCAGAGGGATCCATCCAATCCAACACAATTATTCTTGTTTATTATTGTGCACATTTTTCTGGTCAGCTCCTATCTGCCGGCGTGATGCCACTGAGTCCTAATCTGCACAGTGAGGAAAACACATGTTGACTGCACTCTGAATCATTTCCCAGACAGAAGTATCTGGGGGTTTTTGGGAACGGGGGTCTTAAGTTTCTGCAAAGAAACCAAAAGTCGAACATCTGGAATGCTGCAAAAGGCATGCTGAAAATATATATTTTTCCCTCTGTCCCCCAGCTAACTGCAGCAATGGCCGGAGGTTTTATGTTCTCCTGGATTTAGCTCAGTCCTGACTTGTTCATTAATCCCCCCACCAACATCTTCCCCGATCCTGTTTTGGGTTTGGGGTAAAGGTGATTTCATAAATGTTCGTGTGCTTCTGAGATCCTTCTTGCGATCAGCCTGAAAGTAGAAATGGACACAAAATTATTTCCCTGCTGACAAATCCCTACTGGGCCTCAGTGGCAGAAAGGTCTACTCTGTCTTGAGTACTCTCGTACACAGAGGGCCTAAAATGCTCTTATCGTAATACCCATTAAGTCTGATGTGTGGAATGACAATTACTATTGTATAATCATCTCCTTCCTCTGTGTCACAGTGAAGATGCAAGAGGAACAGTCTGACACAGAGAAAGAGAGGAAAGCAAGCTCAGGGGAGGAATTATTTAGGGAAAGCTTTAGATGGGAGACAAGGAGGACTTCTGCAAGAGAAGGTACATCTGCTTTACAATCAAGCTCCGTACTTTTAGCCATCAGAAAGAGATATCGCCCAAAATGAGTTCTTCAGGGACCCTCCTTGGGTTTGTCACTGTTCCAGATCTTTACCTCTGTGAGCCCAGGCTCCTTGCAGGATCCTGCTAGACTTCTATGGATTTTTTCTTCATGGGGGGAGGCAGATCTCAGGACAACCGATACCTCAATGTACTAAATGTATCAGAGACAGAAGAAAATCCCGGACACTCAAGTCATTGCTTACTTTTGCACTTGAAGCACAGTGTGGTTACAAAAGCCAGCTTCACTCAGCATAGACTGTCCTGCCTCTGCTTCCTCTCACGCAAACGCCAACATGAGAACCAGTCAGCCTCAGAGGGTTAACAATTTTAAGTCAGACAGCTTTTCTGAATGTTCTCCCTTGAGTGAGGCCATTTCTCTTCATAGGCAAGTTTTTCAGACAGTATCCATCACTTCTTTTGACTCAAACCACACTAACCCTCTCTTGTGGTTGTTCCTGGCTGTCCAAATCCCCTTGTACGGGATGTTACAGCTCATGCTCGTATCTGTACTGCCTCTGCAGTTTCACACTCTTACCTAAGTTATGTTGTTATTGGTTTCCTTGCCACTGCTGAGTCTGGTTTTCAGCTCCCTTTGACTTAATGCCATTGTTTTGCTCTTCATACTGTCTATGCTTTTGCCCACAATTCTGTGTGGGATGAGTTTCCAAAAATGCCTCTCATGATATTGGAACAAAGAGCGTTGTTGCTCCAGATATACAGCACAGATCTTGAAAACATAATCCCCCTCATCTCCACGTTGCCTTTGAGAGGCTGAAGAAAAGGTTTGCTATGCTGACATATGCGTTATCACCCCAGTTTTATGTTAATGCATTGCTAACATGAATGGGGCGAGCTGCCCCGCTCCACACTTCTGCTGCAAGCCCCCTGCAAATGCTGGCATGGAGCTGGATGAATAATGGAAGTTTTTGTTCAGTGGCTGAGTTGAAAACTGAGGAAAAATGGGGAGGAGGAGGGAGGCTGGAATTCACCAGACAAGATAAAAATGCTTTTTGACAATTACTTAATGCTGTGCTTTCCATTTTGGGTCAATCTGAGAAATTTTATTTGACACAGAACTCAATATTTCATTTAATCCTGGCGTTATTTAGCCCTGCTGTTGATGCTTCAGCTTTGATTTTAAAGTCATTTTATAATGGAGCATTCCACTTCTATAAGGCAAAAGCTGAAATGGTTTATTTTTGAATGTCAAAGCTACACAGCAGTTTGTCTTCAACCCCATGAAGCTACACAGCAGTTTGTCCTCAATCCCATGTGGTGGCCCTATGGGTCTAAGACATTTTTATTCACGAGTGCACAGGGGTTTTTTTCTGTTCAGGGTGCTTGAAACAGTGGTAAGGCCATCCTACCACCTGCCAGGGAAATATGTTTATAGCATGAACCTGTGGGTGGGTGTTTCGTGACCTGCAATTACAGCACGAGCTTGTGTGGGCTGAGACAGCGCTCCAGGACTGTGCCAAACCTCGTGAGATCAGCTGGCACCTTGTAAGAAGAGCTGAGACACGGCATCATGTTCCATGTCTCCTACACATGCAGATTATCTCCCAAAAAGTGGCCCGTGGCAGCTGGCGCATTTCATTGCCTGTACAGACCACACTCAGATGTGCACAGGTAGGTGGTTGTCCATGGTGCATCACCAAGGCCATTCCCGCTAGGAGCAGTGCTGAAACTGGCCTCTGGTGGATCTGTGGAGATCCTGTCTACTGGGAACTCAAACCCATGGGTCTCATGTGGAGCTCAGGGACTCAGACTTCCAGCCCTGCTTTGGGTTCAGCACAAACAGACACTGATCGCCCCATTCCTCCAATATCCCCAGCCCAGGAGGTAGCAGGGATGCAGAAAACCACACTGAAACACAGTTCTGCACTTCACAGTGACTGATCCCAACACAGCCTCTGTTCTTCATCCAACGACTCCAGTTATCTAATATCCCTTACCCCTATGCGACAACATTATTGCACAATCCCAAAGAGGGAATAAAAATAAAATAAATTAAAATAAAAAGACATAAAAGCCACATCTATTCTTTTCCCTGCCCACGAACCTTTTTCCGGATGGATGAACACTCTAATAAAAGTTCGTTTGCCTGGATGCTGTTCACAGGCTTTGGTGAGCAGTGTAGAGTCTGGAGACGGTAGTCTGAATTTCACATGGATTTGCTGGTTCATAGACCACAGTAAGTGGGAAATGCTAGGAAGTTTCCAAAATGTTGTCTGCAGAGGACAGGAAGATTTGGGAGGGGTTTCTTCCACCAGCTGCGCACGTTGTATGGGCACACACTGCAATGCCTTGGGTTCTTGAATACTTTCATACTTTCTACATCAGTTCCTTCCCCTTTCTGTTTGTCCTTCAAGCTTCCTCCTTTCCTACATTCCTATCCTATTTCCTTAGCTTCTAGGTAAGCCCCAGCACCCCTATGGAAAAGCTATCCCAACACTATCGCCTTCTAGGAAGAGGAATGTCTGGCCACTGAAAAATGAAGTTCTATGCCCTCACACATTTCAGCATCTCTTTGAGACAGAACAGCCTGTTTGTTCATTTTTAAGCATTTCTTAAACCATTTAACACCCAAGAAAAGGCTCTTTCGATACTGATGGTTAAAATACTTTAGATAAACCAAAATATTCCATGGGTTGCTTTTTCCTCTTTTGTCCCTCAACTGCTTTTATTTTATAGCCTCTGTAGAGAGAATTAACATCACGATGAGGAAACGCATGTCTTTCTTCTATTAGTTCAGGAGAACTACTCAGCTTTGGAGCATACGATGCTGCTGGGTGGGAAGGCGAACCCTGGGGAACTGGGATTGCGCAGCCCACGGTCCTCAGCACTTTTACATGATTGGAAGGAAAATTACATCTGAGGAAACTTGCCTGAATGATCTGAACGTGCTTTACAAGCTCTGTTCTTCCAACACACAGCCACGTAGGCTGTGATAAACAGCATGTCACCCGTTGTGCAAGATTGTCAAGAAAAAAATAGTGTTGAGAGGCCCAGATGCAAGTCTGTGGGATCTGAATGACCTTCCTAGTCCTGCCATGGCCTCTCTGGGTGACCCCCCCATCTCCTGCACCGCAGCTCCTCGGCAATGAATGAGGCTCCTGAGCAGCCACATTTGGGAGGGGTAAAAAACTAATGGTGCAAGAACGGTCTCCAAACTCTTTATCAGGTACTTAGCACCGGAGAATCCCAACTCACGGATGCTGGGAAGCAGAAAAGAAACCAGTCTTAATCTCTCACAGAGAGCAACAAAGCAAACCTCCATTTCTACAAGTTCCTTTAAAATGTCCTTTACAGAGTAACGAGCTCGATTTTCCTCAGAAGGATGAGCTGTTTCTAGTGTGATTCAAAGCTACAGCCACGGGGATTACTGCCAAGGCAACTGCGTGCATGGGTAATCCAGTAATTCCCTCCACAGCCTGCCCGTGAGCTAAGCCTATGTGAAGATGCTGAATGCCACCGAGGTGTGCAGAGTTGGGGACTAATAGCATGTTTTATGACACCACTCACCTACTATGGATGCCAGATCCAAGCAACAGAGAGAATTCAACAAAAAAAAATTTATAGCAGCTTTATTGAATGCATCCAGCTTGGGTTCAAGGGTTAATGAAAGTCCGCTGAAGATGCCAGCCCTTTCGTGTGCTGCTGGCCAGGAGCGACACAACAGAGGGGTATTTTTTTTTTTTTGCAAGATGCAAAAAGCTGCAAGCAGCTGCAAGCCCCAGTGGTTTGCAAAAACAATTTGATCAGAAAATAAGGATTATGTTTCTTCCAGTCTCTAAATTGACTACAGAGAGTGCACTTAGTTAAAAGCCAGGATGATTCCTAACAGAGGTTCATTTTTAATAACCTCGTAGAGTACTATAAAAACCTGAGAAATTATTTTTATTGTTATCATTATTATTTCTTTAAGTATGGCGTCAGACTCTCCATGACTCTAAATCAGTGCAATTCTGGGAACTTCAGGTACAGATCTGAGTCATTTTTAATAAGAATCGATACTCTTCCATGAGATTAATTGTCATCAAACCCAATGTAATAGAGTCAGCGCAGAGATGACTGTGAAACTGGAAGGACAATGGCATACATGAGGTCAGATTTGAAGATCTCATTATCCCATCTTGCTTTAAACCCTACAAATCTATAAAAGGCTATTTGGAAGTTCTTATTATAGAGGCATAACACTATTTCTTTCTTTATTCTCTGCCCAGACAACTCTTTTACAACAGGTGATAAACAACCGGCCTTCATTATCATTTGATTGCATTACCCACTGGATCAAATCCAATTATATGAGCATCTTCCTTCTCCAAACATCTCTGATTAGTTTATACCCTCTGAAATTATTCATTTCCTCAACTAACCTCCTCTTCCCTGGTAAATAGTATATATTTACATACATCTTCAGCCTCATTAGCCTTGCACAGGCCAGAAGACGCTTGTCTACCATCCAGTTTTAAGCAGATGCCAAGAGATTGCTCTCTGCAGCAGAGTGACATGATTTTGTCATCATTCTCGAGGCTTTGTATACCCAAATATCTTTCTAAACAGCTCCATCTGTATACCTCTCTTTATGCTTTTGCTAATGAGTACATTTCTCTGTCCTTGCTCTGTTTATATAAAGCCTGTCCATAGGGAAGATTTCCAAAAACCTGGAAGCAGTTAAAGATCTAAATCCATATGAAGACCTATAGAAATTACTTTGCACTGTTGAAATTTCCCCAGGAAAAATTTTTACTAGTGACATTCCCCCAAGTCCTCTTTCTCCTCACGTACATCAACCTGCCAAGCTGCTTGCATGAGCACCAACTACCCTTGTTCCTATGAGGACACACCAGGTTGGCTTAAACAGGTAAATCAAACTCAATCCAAGTTTAGTTTAGGAGCTGAACCCTGGAGACCGAAGCAGCCGGTTAGGACTCACTACATCTTCCCTTGTGTAGCTTGCAGGTGCTCTTCAAAGCAGTAAGTCTGATGTCCACAGCAAGGCACTCTGCAAACGGCTAATGGAAGGCGCCACAGAAGAGCAGAATAGCTTAAGGACTCATGCAGGAAGCTTAATAATATCTCAGCTTATCACAGCCAGCAATAAGACTCTTCTTCTCTTCTTTTTCCTCAAAGGGGGAAATTCTAATGTTCTTTCATTATAAGATACATTTTGGCCAAAAAAAAAAAAAAAAAAATAGAAGAAGGATTAATTACATGACTCTGTAGTTGGGGAGTTTTCAGATAAAGCATAGAGAAAAATATTCAGAGCAAATGAAGAGCCAGTTAACGGCTAATTGGTTTGTATCATTTCGCAAGCCCTGCTGAGCACCTGGGGGATGCGCTTGCAAGGGAAGCCAGGGACTACTTCTCACAGATGTAAGCAGATTAACTTTCCTTCGTCTAAACCTCATGCATTTTGCATTACTCCACAGGAGGAGAGATCACAGGTTTGTGTCCCTAACTTCACCTTGCCTGACAGAACTTCATCCGTCAGGAGGCGAAGGAAAACAAGTCTGGTTTTAAGTGTGGTCAGTCTCCCACTGAGATCCTGGGATTCATCCTGAGGTTAAATTCTCCCCTGCACACAAAGCTGGACAGGAGGAAGTCGTCTTACCTTCCTTAGTGTTAAAGTGCTATCTTTTAATTGAATAATTGTTCTGTCTTTTTGTCCTGAAGCCCCAGGCATAGCCTGGATCCTTCACGCTCTCCCACACATGCTGTACCACACACTGTATGAACCCAGAGAAGAAAGACACCCCTTAGCCCAGAGATGCTGAGCTCCAACAGCCTAACACACTGGCGACAACACAGTGACTGTAAACAGGAACATGGGTATTATAACCTCCAGCCTTGCAGTTTTCCACCCTATTGATAAGCTCCCCCCCAAAAAAAAAAAAGAGACTCTTGGCTCTTTGCAAATATATACATTTCCACTCCTAGTAAATTATGTGTTCGCAGGCCCCTTCCATGGTGACAAATTGCATGAAGCCCCACGGGCATGTTCTCTGGTTTAATCAGAAGACTAAGTGGACTCAGACACTTGGCCTGAACTCAAGTATAATGCCCGTCAGCGGTCGATGTGCTTCTTCCCTGACACTCGCCTCTCCCTTCTTGACACGTCGCCAGAGTCTGGTAGAGCAGCGGCGCTTCCTGAAAACATTTGTTACACCCCCAGCAAGAAGCACCCCAAAGTGACAAGCGTGAGCCGTTAAGATGTAAGACCAGCAGCCAGAAATGAATGCCTCCTTCTCAGCGGAAAAAAAAAAAAGCATCAAAACAAAAGAGAACGAATAAAAATGAAAAGCAGGGATCTAATGTACTCACTGAGTAATTATAGCGACAAAAGCGTGCACCAAGCTGAGAGCTTCCATGGAGGAAAAAGCTGAATACCAAGGAAAAAAGATTTCATGCCTATTTGCTGCAGCTCTCCATTCTGCTCTGTTTCCGCGCAGGGTGCGTAACCTGCCCAGAACTCCCCATCTAAGAAGAAAACACGTACAGGCAAGTCTCTTGCATTGCTCCAGAGCCCTGAGCAGCCAGTCAGTTGCCCAAAATATGGGATGGCTGGTTGCATTCTGCAGTCTACCTCCACCCACAGAAGGGTGTAAGGGCACGTAGAAGGAGGGAACTGTGCGGGGGCCGCTGGTAATTTCACCCCCACTTTCATCGCCTCACTCAGATTGCCACGTTCACTTGCAAATCTCACCGTCACAGATGAATTTCCTCTGCTTTGATGATGCTGTAAGCATCCACCTGGATTTATGAGTTCGAATTTGGGAGGCATAGTGTTACTAATCCAGTGAGTATAATCCCTTTCCTTTAAATCTCCTCTGGATTAATAATCATGGGGTGGAAAAAAGATATGGAGGTGAATGAATCTTTCTTTTGGTGTAGTTATAAAACAGAGTTTCTGACTATTACGTGTTCTTCTACTACTTGTTTTTTCTTTTGTTGCAAAATTTGCTGTCCTGTCTTTGTTCTAACTTTGTTCATGACAGCCTAAAATAACCTCAAAGGTGAAGAAGTTGTATCAGTTGCTCTCAGTTCCTGTTTGACACTATTGTGTTATGTTGCTACGCACTGTGAAACACCATATTTCACCCCAAAATTGCTGCCAGTTTTCAAAAAGCTGCCCTGTCTCTAAAAAAGCCCTCATTATCTGAGCTTCCTACCAGCTCAAGCCAATCAAGCCTTTTTGTTTTTCAACAGGTATCCCACATCTCAGAGTATTCGAGAGAATTGCCAGCCTTTATTTCAAATCAAGTTTAACATTTCAAGAAAAATGCTGCGGCCAAATTGAAATTCATTCAGGAGAAGGCGTTCTGCTCGTATGGAAAATAAGCTCGCTGACATCATCTCAGGAGGAAGCCGGGGTGCTGGAGCATGTCCACGTGTACCAGGGCACGTCATTACCTGACCAATGGCTAGAAAATGACACCATGCAGAGCTAGTGCTGGAAGCTCTGCTGAGCTCCAGGGTCTTCATCTGGTGGGTTCCCCTCCCGTCTGGGAACAGTCCGTAAGTTGTCCTTGGGGAGAGTCTTCCCACTAGCTTCCACAAGCCGAGTGTCCCACCTTGCCCAGTAGAGCCAGGAGAGGTTAAAACTCCAGATGTGTGTTTTGTGCCATGCAGAGGGCATCCAGGACAACTGTGGGTGAAAGTCCTTGCTGTCAGGATCTCCAGCTCTTGGAGGTGGAGCACTAGCTGGAATGGTGGGAAGAGAAGTGGTGAGAAGCAGGGAGAGAGGAAGGGGCACCCCACAGTGCCCCACGATACCTGCTTAGCAAAAATACTGCTGTCCCACCAGTTCCTTAGCCCTGACAGGAGTAATTTAATTACCTGGAACGGGACAGACCGAGTTGATTCTTGGAAAGGTGAAAAAAGCAAGTGAGGTTTTGTTAATGGAACAAAGGAAGACAGAGGTGGTGGATGGGGCTGTGGAGATCATTCTCAGCAGAGCAAAGCACCATGGAAGACAGCACCATGATCAGAGGGACGCAGATTCAAGAGAATAAGAGACAATGACCATTAAATCCTCTTGTTCCTTGGGACTAGGTGACTCTATTCAACCTGCCAGGAAGAAAGCAGGAGAGCATCAGCTTTTGGGGTGGAGTGAGACACATCCAGCAGAGGACCATGAGAATTAGCCTAGAAAATATGACTTTGAAGGGAAATTGGAAAAAAAAAAAAAAAGTGTGCATTCACAAAGCGCAAGGGAGCTTGGAAGAAAGGGAGGTGCAGAAATCAACTTGTTAGAGGAAAAACGACATTAAAAGCTATCACTTGCTCTGATTTTGAAGCAAAGTTCAATGGGTCTGTGCCCTATCACTTCATTTCCAGCCCAACACCTTAATATAAGCTCATCTGACGGCTAAAGCAAAGACGCTGATGTGACCTGAGATGCTTTGGCTGCAAGTTCAAGTGACATCCTGGCTAAACTCCTGCAAGCAAAGTAATCCAGGAGATTTATCAGTCAGTAGTCCCCTGGACCTTCAGAGTTTCATCCTCCAGAAACTCTGCCACAAACGACATCAGTGATGTCACTTCAGATTTGATGGAGCCTCTCGGTGCAAGAAGCTTTCAGCTATTGCAATGCAACTACTGGAAACATTGCTGCTGTACTAAATAAATAAATAAATAAAGATACCACCTTATTTTATTAGATTCCAGTTGTACCTTCAGGGTAAAAGCGTACCCTGTGAAATCAAAGGGAACGTATGTTAATGTAAAAATCCCGTGGAGGCAAGTTATTGTATCCTTTCCCGGAGGGTGCTGTGTCCAGCCTCAGGCAACTCCATCTCAGGTAAAGTGAAAAGCAACCTGTGCCTTCTCTCCTCCAGGGCTTCAGAGTAAGAGAGGAAACTTTGTTCAAAATACGTTGCTGTTTCCACAATAATCTCTGGTTTCCAGCGCTGCCCTTATTGTGATTGCCGTATTTTGTGCGTTTGTAGCATCATTTTGGAATGAGAGTGCTTCTTTCTAATTTAGTTTGTTTATGTTTGCAAGTGAATGTGGACTAAGAAAATTCATAAGTGTAGCATGCCATATCTGCTCTAGAAAAGAAGGCACCTACAGAAGTTTTTGTGATGGAGAATGGAGGCTTTTAGTCTAATTAAAAGCAATCTTTAATGCCCAAAACAGCCTCATTTCAGAATGAGCTCCTTTCTTGCATTGCACACTTGCATTCACCACTCATTTAATTGGCAGCCTTTTTCTTAAATGCAAGCTGTTTTGCTGCTGTGTATTCTAGATCTAAGACTTCTGATTATCTGCAATTACACACAATTACTTGATGAGATGTGAGGCAGACCTAGCCTTTTACTGGAATCACAGCTTTCATGATTCACACGGTTAAAATGAGTATTGCAAGTCAAACAGCATTAATCACTTCAGAGTAGATACTCAGAGCAGGAAAAATTGACCAAGTCACCTTGACTTTAGTAAAGCTGCACTGGTTTATACTGGGCTAAGAATCCAGGACCGGTATGATAGCACGATGAAAAACCATCTGATACAGAACAAAGCAGAAGCTGCTTGGACTGCTGTGTTTAGCCTTTCCCTCCCTTGAATTTGCCTCTTTGTTTACTATCAGAATGATACAATTAAGATTATTGGATTACCAGATAAAGTCCTCTCTGGAGCTGCAACAGCTAAGCCGTCTGTCTGTTAGTACTAAATGAGTGTGCTGAGTCTTATATCTGCATTTGGGCATCCAGACCACTACAGAGACTTTACAAGATCTCCTTTCGCCTTCCCACTGATTTAAGATTTGTTTTTCTTTTAGTCATGGCACTCATAAGACAAAAAAGGCCTTCCCTGAGGCCACAGGGAGAAGCCCAGGTGATGGGTGTATAAGCAGCACATTTCCACGACTAAAACTCACCCTTCCATTGCTGGAGACACCCCAGGTTGTGGTGGCACCCCGTTTGATGTGGTGACACCCACACAGAGTGGTGTCTCATTTACCCCATGAATTCCCCTGCAGTGGCATTCTAAACATCTCCAGAGAGTAATTCAGGGTAGAAAACCAGCTTTCATGTTCTGGTTTGTCTCCTGGAGAGCCCTACCTGTGTGGCCAGGTGCCCTTCTGCTGAGAAAGGAGTCCAGCCTGGACTGGAGGAATAAATGGGCATTTCTACAGCCGTGTTATTATCGTCTCACCTGCTACTGACAGGCAGCCACCTCTGGAGGGAGAAAGATACAACTGGTTCAATCATCCACAATCAACTTCACTCAGGGTTTTGGGTGGGGGAGCAAAATGAAGTGACAAGCTGTGAAATACAGACCAAAAATGTAAGAGGAAATTGCACTCAGGGGGAAATAGAACGCTTTCAGATGGACTTGCTGGAATAAATAAGCTGGGAAAATTTAGCATTTTCTGTACCTTGTTTATACTAACGAGGTAGCCAAACTGCCTCAGTTTGTGGTTTAGGGGTGCCTTTTTTTTAATTCAGTTGGTTTCTGGAAGCCCTTTTGCCTTGGGGTTCCTGAGTTCTTTAGCTCTCCGTTACTGTTTATAGTGAGGATTAGGTTTATGCCTGTCTTAGTGAAGGGACTTTTCAATCTCCTACACGTTGTTTTCCCAACAGTAAGGAAAGGAAGGACCAGCCAGCCCACAAGGTCCAGTCCCTTGTGGGGACAGTCACAAGCAAAAGCACCCACCATCCTTTCCAAAACGTGATTGAGCTGCATGTGACAAGAGGCCACGATCTGTCCTTGGTTGCTTCTTGCTGAACCTGTTCCAAAACAGCCATTTTCTACCTTTTAGAGAACGTCTAATTTCCCCTCTGAATTGATCTGTGTTCAGTTTATCTTCATTTGCCTTTTTTTTTTTTGACATTGTCCTTGAGCTTAAATAACTCTTCTTTCTCGCTGACCTTTGTATTAAAAACCACAACAGTTACATCCCTACTCTGCGTTGGTTTTGCTACTCAAAACTGGTGTCTTGGTTTTGACCTCTTCTCTTTTACCACATCTTATATTGTCAACTCTGCTCACTATTCCCACTTCAAAGGCACCTTCCTTGACCACAGAAGACAGCAAGGACAAGGCACAGGAATCCCAAACACTTTTTTCTCCTACAAGACATGTTTGACATGGCCAGCAATTACTAGGTTATATAGATTGCCTCAGAACCTCTAAGGACCACACAGAACCTCTAAGGACCACACAGAACCTCTAAGGACCACACAGAACCACGTTAACCTCAGTCTTTTATGTCCCACCGTCATCACACAAAACACAGAGGTGGTCTCACCACGCCGAGTCTGAGATATGGCCCAGCAGAAGGACTCCAACGTCACATACATGGCTGTCGGGCAGCTCAGACCAGGTTTTATCTCTTCATAGCTCACCATCTAGACCAGAACAGAAAATACCAACAAGCACATTCAAATAGGGCCTCCCAGTACTGCCTTAGCTGCTCCCTCAGCCCCGCCATTCACGGGAATTTCATCCCATACCTATATTTACAGAGGCCAGTATGGACCATTGGCAGTGGGTACACTGCTTGGGTTGTGAAGATGAAGTCAGCCAATGCCCAGGAATCTTCATCCCCAGGAAAGTATTCTTTCCTGGCTTTCTTTCCCTTTTTCTGCCTAACTAGATTTGCCAGGTCTCTATCCTGCCCGCAGTATTTCCAGGGGCCCCACACAGAAAACAGGCACACTCAAGATCTTTCAAGCTGTCTTCTAATTTAAGCAGGCAAAATCTTTTCAGCTCCTTCCAAGCTGGATCACACCACACTTCGTTCCTCCCTCCTGGGCAGCTCTGGCTCTCTCCCCTTTTCTTTCTCTCTCCTTTGCCTCATGTTCTCTGCAGAAGGGAAGAAAAGTCTGCCCCTCCCCTGTTTACAGCTTCAATGACACTCTGCTTCATGCTTTTCTCTTGGCCAAACCTACACCACGCCATAAAAAAAAAAATTAAATACGGTCAAGCGTGTTTTTCTAAACAGGACAAAAAGTACAAATCCTGTCCTTGGAGGCACACAAGCACATAAAAACACATGAGAGAAGGTCAGTTGCTGATCTCGTAATTACCCCTCCTGCTCCTTAAGAGCAGCATTGTCTTCGAATTCACCGGGGATGGGTGCTGTGGCTGGAGAGATGTTAGCATGAGTTGGAAGTCAGCTGTGAGGAATTAAAAGGCAGCAGAGGCAGGAAGAGCTAATAAGCTTTCCCACAGAGGTCTTGTGGTTTTAGGCACTGGGCCCCAATTCAGCTCAGCACATGCTGTGCTCAGCACGTGCTTTGCTGCAATGCAGAGGAGTTTGGGACAATTTAACGTATCACGATTTCTGCAAGCGCTTTGCAGATATGCCCTCTCTGACACTTTGTGAGGACACTTCCAGACCTGTCTTTCGCCTCTCTCCCATTTCACAGCCAGATCGTCACTTCAGATGTAGACAACAAGCTCTATATCATTTCTTAATCTACAACGCAGATGGCCAGCTTGGTATGGGATCACCAAGCCCTCACGTCAGCAGCAAGGGGTCCAGATTGTGGCGAGGAGCTGTCACCGAGTTAGAGCTGTGGTAGTGAGGAGCAGATCTGCACAGCAACACCATGGTCTGAAGCATCAGGGAGGGTCCTCGATCAAGCCCATAACAGTCAGGGAGCATTTCCACATCTGCTTTCAGATACTGCCTAGACCTGCTGGTACCAAAAGACCATCTCCATCGAACTGCAAAACCAAGGGTGTGCCCTGAACCTTTTGCCCCAACATCCACAGGCAGATGTTACTCGTAGGTCCTGATCAGAGGCCAAATGTGCAGCCTATCTTCCCTCAGCTACGCCAAAGTGCCCATCCAAGGGTATCCAAAGGGCCTCAGCCACTTACCTTGAGCTCCCTTGAGATTTGAGGCGTCATGCCTGTTTAAGTGAGAGCCAACGGAAGAATTTGCAGTGGGAAAAAGTCCTCACTCGTGAGGTACAGGGGTTTGTCCATGCTAGGACTCCCTCCAAGCCACTCTTTTAAAACCACTTACCCTGCAGGAAGAAAATACTTTTTAGCAGTCCTTTCTTTCTCCTGGCTCATTATCCTGCACAATTTCTCTTCCATGAACAACTAACTGGAACAAATTAATAGACTTTTTTTTTTTTTTTCTAAGGCAACAAGGGACCATGAGATCATTTGAGACTGATTTCCCACATAACACAGTGTCACAATATGGGGCTTTCCTTCAGCAATCAGTTGGCTCCATCCTATCCTTTTTTCATCACAGAGGCACTGCTTAATGCTTTCTGGGCGAGCTTCTTTCCTTTTCCTAGTATTTGGCTTAACTAATCTCTTTGGTAATCCTTGTTGATGACTGTGAAACAGACTCCTCTGCTTCTCAAACTTGTCTGGGCTTCTGGAGCCCCAAAGGTTGTTTCTGTAGTGTTGGGGACTTGGCAGTTCTGTGAAAGGGAGGTGCCGTTCAGATTCACCGAATTTGGTCCGTGCACCGGATGGAAACGAGAAGTTTTACATGGGCAAAGCGGAGGGCCGTGTTCCTGGTTTACAAAAAGGGAGACATGCAAGAGAAAGAAAGGGGTGAAATCCAAAGAACTCAGCCTAAGACTATTCCTGTCATTAATTTAATATTCCAGCTGCTGCTTTCAGCAGTTTTCAGGCCTTGAGAGGTCAGGACAATGGTCAGCCGTCTTTCACCACCATTCATAATGGGGATCACATCTCTGACCTTGGCATCTAACTTGGCATCGGCTGCAGCTGAATTAACCAGCCCCTGTGCTGAGTTTAACAGCCTTGGTTCCTTAGTTTGGTCCTCATCACATCTTTTTATTAGGTCACTCTTTATACCTTAATAATACTGTGTTGGGAAGGCAGTGGGATATGCCTTGTTTCCCACAGGAATTTGAATTTGTGGATGAGCAGCTACAGAGGGGTCACCCAGTAGACTAGCGTCCATACTCATCCTCACCACTGCACAGAAGCCAAAGGGGCTCCAGCAGCTGTCAAAATCCTTCTGGTTCAGTTGTTCTTCTCTTACAGAGCATCTTTAATACACTGCAGACTCTCCTGGGGCTGAGTTATGTCTTGAACACTAAATGCCTTCCAAGTTCCACAAACTTTCGGTTTGTGTCTACATTATACCCCTTGTGCACAGCTGTCCCAGAGAACCCCCCTCAAGAAATCAGTGACCAGGGCCCCAGGAAGTCTTCCAGGCAGCCTTCCTCCACAGCCTTTTTGTTGGACATAAGCACCACCGTGAGCAAGCACCATAAAGCAGATCCTTCTGGCCCGAAGACCCTCCACAAGGGTTTTGTAAGGGCAATACAGTGCAAAACCTCCATTTGGAAAAGGATGAAAGAAGGCAGTCGGATGGTGTAGCTGGATTGGGGTTTATTGGGACTTTCTCTAAATCCATGCTGAGCATCGGCTGAAAGTCCAGTTTTCTGTAGACTTTCAGACAAAAGGGCTGCTGCACTGTAAAAGAGAAAGGGTGGGTTTGTGGCCAAAGCACTGCTCCGACACGTGTGACATAGCCACATAGGCGACAGAGACAGAAGATGTCTGGTCTTACCTCCTGCATGGTGCTGTCTGCTACAGTCCCAAATTTACTCCTGTTCTCATGGGAACGTGCCTTTTTCCAAAACACATTTGCAAAACCCGTCTGGCTTTCAAAAAAAAAAAAAAAAGGGGGTTAGGGACAGAGGCTCTGTCACAAGCCTTGGTAAACTCACTGAATAGTTAACTGCACTTATGTTGAAATCTGCTCCTTCTTCTTGGCCAGGACTGTCTTCCAGCAAAGGGAAGAAACAAAGGTCCCTGTGTTGGTAGTCGCACTGAGGGGCTATTCTCAGTCCTGCCCCAGTCTCGCCAGGCGGTTTAAGTGATCTAGGAGAGGCTGCCTGATCCCTGCGTGCTTCAGCTGTCCCACCTGCAGATTCCTCACTCGCTGACCTGCCTCTTCTTGCTGTTACTCCCTTTTTGTACTTTCCCACATAGGAATTGCCTCCCCTCGGCCCAGACCCTTCCCAGTTCCTTCTTCTTTCTTGTCAGGAGTGATGCCTTGTAGTGATGAAGTGAGTCCTTCTCCGTGCTGGTGGCTCTCAGTGGCAGCCTGGGTGCCAAGCATCATTGCTCTGTAGCCACCTGCCAAGAAAAGGATCTGCAGAGGGAGAAACTGAGTCCCACACATCAAAAGCGAGTTCCCTGGCTGCTACCTCCAATGCCATAGCAGACCCCAAAAAGTCCCTTCTCCTCGGAGAAGCGGGTGTCAGCGCTTGAGGTCATGACTCCCGGACTTCGGTTAAGCTGGTGTCCTCTCGTCCAGAGCGCTTCATGCTTCCTGCTCCTGCTGCTCGTCCAGCCCCACATACCTATGCGCCAGGTCGGGATAGACCCTTCCGGGTTATTCCCAGTTTAGGGGACTCAGGGCTGGGTGCCCCCATGCTCGAGATAAGGGCCAGGTTTGGGCAGCCCTCTGCAGCCCTTGGCCATACGCCCAGCAGTGGCGAACTCGTCAGGGTTAGGTACCTCCACTGGCACTCTGGACAAGTGGTTCTGCAGACAGCTTGGGCAAGCAAAACAAGTCCTGCCACTCAGCTTTTAAGGGTGGGATTTTTGCAGGAGCAAATTAGACCTTTTTTCAATGACACCCTTTTTAAGACATGCTGCGAGGTCGAGCAGGCACACAGACATACGTGCACACATACCTGCTTGCAAACACATACCTGCAAGTGTACGTGTACACATATAGGTCCACCCATATGTCTCTCACAGACACCTCCCTGTCAAGTCCTCCTCTGAAAGCTTCTCTGGTCATTTCAAAGTCTGGATGTCCCATTCTCGTTGAAAAGCCCCACGATAACAAGCCAGGAGTGGGGATGTGACTTCATCTCCCTCCACTTTTGAGCTGTTTGCAGTGAACTGGGTTGGTTGGTTGGTTTGTTTTCCTATTTTGAGTGCATTTTAGTGCTGGGGTTTTTTTTTTTTTTTCAGAGACTGTGATACCTGAAGCCTTGACAGATCCTCCTTTAAAACCAGACCATTAGTTCCCTCCCAACTCCCCACCCCTCGCCCTCCCCGGCAGAGTATAAATATATAAATAAATAACAAATATAAACAAACATGCTTGTTAGTCTGGTTTAAACTCTTGAGGAATCTGTGAAATTCCTCACGCACAGCACAAGCAGCAGCCTGGCTAAGGCTGCGCACACACTCGTCTCGGGAGTTTTTCTCTTGCGGTCACCGTGATGTCGTGTGTGCACGCTGATGCACGCACACAAAGAATAAGGGGGGTAAAGGTGCGGGGGGAGGGCTGTGGGTGAAGGAGAGAGCACCAAAATAACCCATGCTCATTTGTGGCACTGGCCAAGCACAATAAAAAGGTTGAGGCAAACAGTCTGAAAATCCCTTTGTAGAGGCTGGGCGTGGGCAGCAGAGAGAAACCCCCAAAAGGTCTGGTCCAGCCCTTGCTGCCAGCAAAGCAAAAGTCGCCCTTTGATATCCATGAACTCCAAAGCAAGCTCTCAGGACGTGGGTCCACAGGCCAGGAGAAGTGGGGAACAGCTTCCAGGAACTGAAATAAGAGAGGGTAAAGGAAAAAAAAAAAACAAAATCCCATCACCAGCTTGAAGCATTAGCCCTTGCTTATATGCAATAGCTTAATGCTCACAGATCGTTGCCTCTGGGCTCAGTCCTTCCCTGGTCACACTGAACGTGCCTGGATGTTGATACACAAACCCTGTCCCCTCTGTTTTAACCCCCAACCCATGTCCTCCCTGCCTGCATCCTCATCCATGCCCATCCTTGGTGGTCCCCCACCTACAGCTTGGACGAATGGGGACCAGAACACGGCCAAGTCCTGAGACGAGCACAAGAAAATGCCTTGTGCGAGACATCTCCTTTTCCCCTGCTAACCCCCTCTGCAAGGGACTTTCTCATAACCTGCACCTCCTCAGTACATTTTCTGTTCCCTCCAAGAGAGAAAAAAACCCTCTCTCCTTCAGCTTTGAGAATCTTTCAAATGTCAGTTTAGATCTTCTTTGGAACTGAAGCATTGGAGTTCACACTCCTGCTGGAAAAAAGGCTGAGCAATACTGGAAAAGTCAGGAATAAAAATAATTCTGCGAGGGTTTCGAGGAAATGCTGTGAATTTCTTTCTTATCTCCGTAATAAATCGATTCCCACAGGCACGACTGTTCTCCCAAAACACCTAACCCCGTGGGCTTTTTTATTCTGGAAACAAGCAGTAAATCTCAACATCTAACTTCACATTTCCTCAATCCATAGAAGAGAGGCTGCCAGGGAAAACCGAAGCACGGTGGTGCAGTCTGACAGATGCTGGGGTGAGGATGGGGTGTCATGGCGGGCTCCAGTCCATCAGAGACCCTTCAGCTGCCAAAAGCACCGTCCTGGTACTTCTGCCCTTTCTCCACCCACTGCCAAGTGCTCCCAGCCTCTCGGTTGCTTCGGCTCTGGTATTTGTGGTAGCCTTAGGTTGCATCGCATCAGTCGCTGGTCTGACAGATAACAGTGTTGGGAAAAGAAACCTCCCTTTCTCGGCAGAGCTAATGGCTGAAGTGATTCACCCACTGGTTCACCCAAATCTTCCAGAAAAAGGGGCAAGAACAGTGCCTGGGAAGAACAAGTCCAGGTCTTTTGGTATAAGCCTGCGAGTGGGTCAGCTTCAGACTGCGCCATTCAAATAACAGCTGAACTTTTGTCCTTGGACAATAGAGTGGCTGGTTTGAAGTGATGGGATTTATCATTAGTAACCAGAGGAACGGAGGAAGAAGAACTGATGGGACCTACTCATGTGCTGGTTGTTAAGTGGGTAAGTATCTTCTGTCCAAAAGGGCAATGAACATCTAGGGCAGCAGATGTCCTGACTGCTCAAAGGCACCTACAGAGGGTCCTCAAAGGTTAGTCCTGCTGGGGCTGGGACCAGGACATACTCTTCTCTTCCCTTCTTCATTTAAGGAGCTGGCTCTTCCCAGGCCATCCCTACACTGGCCCTAGTGCCTAAACTGGAGGTTATTCTGAGGATAAAGCCCATCTGAGGTCTAAATTTCAGCTGGCGAGATATCAAGCCTTTGGAAAGCATATTCAAGAACCAAAATAAGGCCCTGTCTACTCTGCAAGGAAAAAGGGGAATTAGATATCCACCAAGCCCCACGACCATGCCAGCCCCACTGCAGCTCAGGTTCAAAATGTGTCCACCTGAGGAGGAGCACAAAGCTCAAGGCTTGAGAAGAGCTCCAGCTGCTCTGAGCAGATGGCACGGCAAAGAGCGCAGCCGCTCTCTATCATGCTCCTTCCTACAGGAGGGACACAAGAGAAGGCATGGTCTCCTTCTTTCCCTGGAAGGAAGATGGGAAGATGGCTTCTTCCCATCCTTAGAGATCTTGACTTTCTCAGCTGCCAGCCCAGAAAGCTCCCTTCCTGGCAGCACTCTGCCCACCGAGGAGTGCCAGGAAATAATGAGTAATTCACCATCCCACTGTGAATAGTGGAAATCCTGTGAGTTCACTGAGCTCTCTGCTCACATTTCCTTATGGCCCTCAAATTCAAGACTGTCCATGATCATCACTGGGAAAGAAACAAAACAACTCCCCTTAGACCACCTCCCCTTAGACAGGGTAACCACCATTCTTGGTAGTTTTCTATCCATTCCCATTTTAACTGCCTTCTGCCTCAGGATCCTGAGTATCCAGCAGCTGAGGAAGATGGATAAAGATTTACCTACATCTCTACTGCTCTTCCACTAACCATCCCCTCTGAAAAAGCCCCTGGTGCATGTTAACTGCCCCGTACTGAGCTGCATGAGCTGATGGGGAAAGCCAGAGCAGCCAGTGCTCACGAGGTGATATGCAGTGGTGCGGGGAGAGGCAGATGTGGGCTCCTGACCCAGACAGGCAGCAGTTCAGCCAGGTTAATTTCTCTATAAACACTTCTGTTTATCCAGCGATTTCATCTAAAAGGCCCAATTTTATAGGTATGTTTGTGGATGGGTAACTATATCTATGTAAAATCTATCGAAAGAAGTGTAGTGTTTTTCTCCTCCAAAAAAAATAAAATTAAATGAGGTGACCTTCAGTGCTGTCCAGGATCTAATTGCAGCGGCCTCGCTCTGTCCCCACGTCTGTCCAGACAGCCTAGCAGGCAGCGAAGCAGAGCTATGCAGGTCTTCCAGCCCATCTTAGATCTGCTTCTGCCTTAGGGCTGGCAGCACAACTCTCCTTGGTGTGGTAACCTGGAGCTCCATCCATGCTTGAGACAACCTAGGGTAGACCACAGCCAAGGGAGGGTGCCCCTACGCAGACCAAGGGCGTCATACACCAATGTTCATGGTCACATGTCCCAAATTTCCCAACACAGAAGAATTCCAGGAATATAAACTGGTCAGTTGTCTCTTCTGGGTCCTTTTGTTTCAGCTTCTCCACAGACTCAGGTTGGTATCTCAGGCCCCGTTTCAGAGTGAATTCTGAGCTGGAGCCTCTGCAAGTCATTTCTAAAGTGGGAGCCTCACACTGCACCACCTCCCTGGGACTATTCATCGTGTTTACCTGTAGCAGCCCATGTAGGAGGAAAGAGAAGAAAAATGGCCAAGTGACAACAGCAGTTAGTCTTTAAAGTCTGTCTGCAAGGTGGAGCTATGGAAACTAGAGCTGGATAAATAATTTTACTGCAATGAAATCATGCAAGCTGTGACACGTGGCTTGACATATCCAAGGAAGGTGTTGGAGAAAAGAGTTGACAGTCTGAAGTAGGATGTGTACTGATGGAAAATCCTGCAGAGCGTGTGCACCTGATATCATTAGCCCTCCTGTGCCCCCAGAATGGAAGCTTGAAGATGAATCTTTTCCCCCAGAGTCTGTGAACTGCAGAATCAATTGAATTTAGGTCTTCACTCACACCAGTGCTCACTGGCTGGTGATACTGGCTCAGTCCTAAAGGCTGCTGTGTTCCCTTTAGAAGGTTCTCAGATGGAAATAACCGTGTGAACAGTTAGGTGCATCACTTTGGAGACCTGCAGGACTTTCTGGGCATGCTCTGAGCAAGTTCCCCGTGAATGCCTGCTTGGTTAAGCCAATGCTTCTCCAAAGAAGAGAAGATATCTGAAGAAAGAAAGAGGATACAGCGAAGAAAATGAAAAGTCTGAGTAATCTGACCTCTTCTGCAGCCTAGGGCACCATTAGAAGACTGCAAATGGCTTTCTAGGCAGAAAATTGCCCTACCACTTTTTTCTGAGGGCTTTTCTTCCTATCCTTTTGCCAAGAAAAACACTGTCCTGATGGGGAAGACAAGACGCTTGATCAAAGGTAGGCATCTCTACGAGACCTGCTTGCCTTGAGCCCCCTTTCCACTGAAAGGACGTTTACTCAGCCACAGGTGTGATTCATCTCACCCAAAGAAGACGTTGAAAACAACTCAAATGTACAGTGTCCTAAGAATTCTGTATTTCTTTATTACCTACAGAAGGAGTTTAGGTTGACAAACTCAGCTGGAAATGTCCAGACGGAGATGAGATCAACCTGATCCCCAGTGACCAAGTTCCACCAACACCTTGGCTGATGTAGGCTGTGTCCCTGAGGCAGCGGCAGGGCACAGCAGATCTGCTGAGGTCCATCTCTGCAACCTCACACCCTCGAGTGCCTTCTTGCTGTGCCAGCTGAAGGATGATCCACCTCCTGCTCCAGGTTTGCGGGTCAGTTCAGTCTGATCAAAACTCATTCCCTTGGGGCTGCTTTTGAAGAAAAGCAAGCTGCCAGCTTCCAGTCCTCTTCCTATCAAATACCAGGTTGTCCAGCAGATAAAAGGACCCTCTCTTTGTTGTTGTGTGGTACATCAAGTCAGCCTGGTGAGATGAGAACCTCCGGAGGTTGTTCCTGCAAGCAAAAGCCTTTGTAAGGCTGCAAGATTTTTGCTAGTGGTGTTGGAAGGCAGGATTTGAACCCTGATCTAGCAGAAAAAGACCCGTTACTATTCCCACAAATGCTATATAAAGCTGACAGTTTTTAAAGCTGGAACCCAGGGAAGCTGAAGGCTACGTGTTCCTCTTCTCAGCAAACAGAAACTACGGAAGAAGAGGAAAACCTAAAGTATAAAGAAGGAATTGCCATAGGATTGTGAAGCTGAGCTCTTTTTTTCTTCCATCTTACTAAATTTGGTGTGAAGTGAAAGAGAATTACTTGGCCCCCCTGCTGTTCCGGCCAGTTTATTTATTTTTTTAAACCTAATATGAAGCCCAAGTCCAATTATAACCTCCTTCCCTGTGCTCTCCCCTCCAGCCTCCACCCAGAATAAATCACAGCCCTGGTCTTTAACAAGAATGCGAAACCACAACTCTGTTCCCCTAAACTGAAAAAAACAAAAACAAAACACAAAAAAAATTAAAAAGCTGACACAAGCCAATCGAGCAGGGGGAAAAATGCTGACAAAATTAGCACAAATGGTACCAATTACCACATCCAGCCTTTGCCAACCACTAAATCATCCATAGAAACCAACTTCACACCTCATCTTGCTGCTGGGGATGTAAATGCAAGTCCGGCGTGCTAGCTGGAGTCCCAGCAACTCCAGTTTTCCCTTTTCCAGGTCTCACAAGTGGTCTGCACGTTCGCTCGCTGGGAAGCAACAGTTTCTCCCTTTCCAGCACGTTCCAGAAAAGTGCTGATCCTCTCCTGCAGCGTCGTTAACACTTCAGCTTGGATCCTGAAAACCTTTCCATGCAAGGGCTGGTGAGCCTGCGTACACACAAGGAGCTCCACATCTGTGAAGGGACTAACAGAAATCAAACACCCAGAGAAGGGACCAAAGTATAGCTGTGTGAAAGCGTGAGGGACACGGGCCAAGGAGGCTTTTAATAGACTTTTAATGAACTGAACTTCCCCTGAGCTTGGCAGGGTGCAAATACAGATCAGAAGGATGGGCTCTGCAAAAGGCAGATCCATTCAAGAAACTACAAGGGGTTGCCAGTCGGCATCAAAGGCAGTATTTAGTCTCATATGCCAACAGCCCAGCTGCTGCCTCTCTACCGGATCAAGGCAAAGGAGAATTTTGACGATTAATTTGATGAAACGGGTGCAAAACACTTGCAGGACAAGGATTCAGGCACAGAGCAAACTTGCAGGGAGAATCAAAGAAATCTACAATTACCAAGTATCTTTGGTTACCAAACGTGAGCTGTTTCACAGTATCTGCCTGAGAGATGATCTCCCCCTTTAGCAGACGCAAAGCAATTCAACGCAGGTCCTCTCTCTCGCAGAAAGAGTGAGAAATTACCCCCTCTTCTCCATACAGGCCAGGAGAAGGGGGCATCCACAGCGGAGGTCATTTCAAAGCTGTAAATGTATGGTAACTTTTTAAGCCCAAGGTAGAACGTTTCTGAAGCAATGCTCGTACACCTCGTTTTCTATCACGTGAGAAGTAATTTTCTCAGACACCATCCCATCTCCTGGGAATTCCCTTCTGATTGTTAATGTCGTGTGGAAGACCCTCACATCAAAAATCAGAGGGTAAGCATAAAGCCAAGGACCACGCAGGTATGGTTTAAAGCCAAGGCTCAACAAGATAGGGTTAATGGAGCATGAAAGAAAAATGATACTGGAAAACCAGCTTTCTGACCTGCTGGGCGCTCTCCAGCTCACAGCTGAAGTAAGCCGAGGTGTTTTCTTGTGTGCATTTCTACAGAAGGTGTCCTTTTTTTTCTTCTCTCGTGTCTTTCAAATGACATATGAAAAACAGAGGGCCTGACTGTAATGGAAATCCCCTGGCATTTCTTTGGCAGGAGAAGAGCCATTAACCCCACTGTCCTGTCCAAGTTCCAGTCTGACCAACTTTATTCATCCCCCACCCTTTTCGTGGGGATGTGGTGTCGTCCCAGGGCTGTGGATAACTCACCGCTTGCAGAGGTGTCCTCACACAGGGTCACTCTTTAGCACCCATCGATGCCACATTATCTAAATTTTGCAAAGTTGCCCACACGTCCCTTCTGTAGCTGGGGGCCAGAGACTGAGCGTTGGGTTTATTTTAACTAATTCAAGCTTTCTAAAAGAGACACCCATGGGCCAAAATTCAGTTCACCATTTCAGATCTCTCATTTTAGAGGCTACATGGAGGTGCCCACGCACAAGTAGATGTCCTGCTGACATCTAAAATCCACTCTGCAGCTGAAGATGAATTCCATCTGGGTCAAAGCCAGCCCTCTATTCCTTCTGCAGAGTCAGCAGGGATGGAGAGGCACTTCCAAGAGGTGTTTTGTGCAACACTTACGGTTCCAAGTCAGATGTTGGCTGAAACCACCCTTGTAGGCACTTAAGCTAAGCTGGCTGAATGCACTGAAGGTGTGAAGAGAGCTCCCCTGAACCACATTATGTTGTTCAGCTCCTCTACTATGAGGAGATGCAGCCAGAGAGTCAACTATTCTAGCTGGACTGACAAGACGACATCTGACCATGTCCTGAAGTACAGGGCTGCTCGATATCCCTCACCCTTACCCTGGAGAAAAATTGCAAGATTTTATTTTCTGTCGTTGGCTCAAAGAGGGAAGAAAAAGTCAACAATTCATTGCGAGAAAAGGAATATGCTGGGAGTGTTCCACTGCATTAATGTGCAAGTGTTTGTTTTAACTGCTGTTTCAAAGCGGATATAGTTTTTACAGGACAAAACACCCGAAATAAGGTGGAAATGGAAGATTTTCAACTTCAGCAGAGTGAAACTTTCCAGGCATTGCCAACACACCCTCCCCAAGCACGAGAAACCTGTTTGTGGTGGCAAAGCCCAGCCTTCAGTGATGATCCACATAACTCACTCATGCTGGGCCACACACACGTGAAGGTCACCTCCACCCGGTGCACCCCCCTGACAGAATCCCTATTGTTTGAGGCAGCTCCAGCCTTCACTGAGGTGAGGGCTGAAGAAGAAAGCCAGCGGCTGCTCAACAAGCAAATACCTGTCATAACTTTCATTATGACCCACTTGGGGTTCATAACTACGATGTTTCTGTTCCCTTCCCCATACCAGCCCTGTGCCGGCCTCAGGGGACGGAGCCAAACTACCCTGGGAGAATATCACAGCAGGTAGTTGAAATGAAGGAAAATAAATGCTGGCAGTTTTTGTATTTTATTGCTCATTTTCTTTCTGCTTGTGTCCCAGCAAATGTTTAATTTACAGCCTGGTATGCTGCCGCCTTGGAAATTCAGTCTGGGTCTCTTTGTCAGTGAAAGCAAATGCCTGTCATTGTCCTTCCTGGGACTATTCAGAGATGCTGAGATGCAGGTCTGCAGCTGGACTGCTGTGGCTTCTTGAGCGAGGAAACGAGAGAAAAGGCAACAACACGCACGACAGCATCATTTTTTAAAGCAGTTCAGGATGGCGGTGACGTTGGTGTCAGGCAGTTGGTTGGGGACAAAATATGTGGTTCAGAGCCACTGTGCACCTATGCTTGACGGGACCAAGGCTGAAGGTCCCTCCCAGTCAGCAGGCATGGGAAGGATTGTCCCTGACTCTTTCATAGAGAAAAAAAAAAAAGAAAAGAGGGATATGTGAAATATTAAAAGAACATGACCTCCCTCAAGGGTCCCTGGCACATGTTAAAATTTTAATTTTCTCCTTTTGTGTGAAAGCTGCAGCCTCCAAAAGCCTGGCAAGGAGGTGGGGGTGGAAGAGAAACTCTTCTAGATTCTCCTTAAATGCACTCACTGTCATCAATAATACAAGGCCTTGGACCCCGAGCCAAGCAACTGTAAGCACATCAGAAACAGCAGTTCCATTTCTCATGCTACTTGGAGGCAGTTCTTCTGTTTCAGTTGTTCATCCGGACTTCCTAATCGAGGGAGGACCTTGTGATCTTCCACCAACTTCTGTGCCTGTCACCCTCTGCCCTGCACAAGCCCACACTCAGATCAAATGAGGAAATGCCATTATCCCACACGTATAGGCAGGGAATTGAGGCATAAATGTCAGGATTTATCAGCTATCTAAATGCAACCAGCACAGCACTCTCCAGCTGAACTCATCGCATAGTTTACCTTTACAACTGATGGAAAGAAGCAAGTGCTGTTGGGGTTCTTCAACAAATGATGGTCATCAGCTTTACAATAAGATAAATAACAGCTTTCAGATCCTGGTTTGTATTCCAACCCCCAGGGCTTATCTTTCTTAGGACTATTTATGGAGAAGGAAACTGAGGTGTGGAAGAGCACAAGCCAAGACATCCAGATCCGCAAAACTCGTCCGAGCCTTGAGGTCCCACTGGTTCCCCAAAACAGCATATTTCTAGCTGTCTGGTTAGTCAGCAGTCTGGAGGGTCACCTCACGGCGACATGAAGGCCACCTGCTCCCCTGTCTCCACTGTATAGAGTGTAGAGCGCAACACTCAACCGATTTCCCCGTGTGACCCAAAACATGTGGATGGACACACACAGAAGCGGGAAAAAAAAATCCACCCATCATTCTTCTGTCCACAAAACACTAATACTGATGAATTACAGCATTTCTCTTGGATAAAAATCTCCAAATCTAGTAATTTTCTGCGAAATTAAAACCTGATTCCAGAGGACTTTATGTAGCCAACAGCCCTACAGACTCTGAGGACAGGTTTACGAAGACAAACAGCAAAGACAGCCCATTCATCAGCAAACTTACTTTGCAGGAAAATCAGTCAAAACTGATACATCAGCAAAGCTGGAGGAAGAGCTGTGTTGCCCAAATTTTGCTGACCAGCTTTTGTGACAAGTACAGCTCAAATTGAATAGCTGCTACTGAATCGTCTTCATGCTTCAGTGAAAAAGTTCTACACGCAAGCAATTACCAGACCACTTGGCCGAATAAAACAAGGATCTGCAAGAAAATTGTTTACAGGCAGGAAGAGCAGCAAAATTTGCCTGTAAATTCTTCCTGAGCCCTACTTTACCTCTTCTTAATGTTTCTCCTGATGCTTGTCAGGTGACTAAATTTACCAAATCCACACAAAAATAGGCTACTTCCAGATGTGAAACTGGGCTTCAGGAGTTCCCACCCAGCTGTCTGGCTGTGACACAGCTCACTCAGGGACACTAGTCATCCAACCTGGGCAGAGCACTGGTTAAAGGACTGTCCTACAACTATCCTGTTTAAGTCTTATCACAGACCCTGGCACAGTTTTTGGCCAAGCTATCAAGCACAGGATTGCACAGGCCAAGGACTGTCCTCAGCTCAAGGTGGGGATGAGGCTGTCTTGTTCCATGGGAGGGAAGATGTTGTCATAGACTCATAGAATGGGTTGGGTTGGAAGGGATCTTTAAAGATCATCTTGTCCAACCCTGCTGCGATCAGCAGGGACACCTTCCACTAGAGCAGGTTTCGCAGAGCCCCGTCAGACCTGGCCTTGAACACTTCCAGGGACGGGGCTTCTACCACCTCACCGGGCAGCCAATGTTTCACCATCCTCATTCTAAAAAATTTCTTCCTTATATCTAGTCTGAATCTCCCCTCTTTCAGTTTAAAACCATTCCTCCTTGTCCTATCGCTACAGGCCCTGATAAAGAGATTGTTCCCATCTTTCTTATAAGCCTCCTTTGAGTACTGAAAAGCTGAAGAAGGTCTCCTTGGAGTCTTCCCTTCTCCAGGTGAACAACCCCAACTCTCAGCCCTTCTTCATGAGGGAGGTGCTCCATCCTTCTGATCATTTTTGAGGCCTTCTCTCTCTGCTCCAACTGCTCCACGTCTTTCCTGTCCTGAGGACCCCAGAGCTGGACGCAGCGCTGCAGGTGGGGTCTCACCAGAGCGGAGCAGAGGGGCAGAATCCCCTCCCTCAACCTGCTGGCCACGCTTCTTGTGACGCAGCCCAGGATGCCATTAGCTTTTTCCCAGCTTTCCATCCACCAACACCCCCAAGTCCTTCTCGGCAGGGCTGCAGGGCTGTTGGCTGTTTGAATACGAATTACACCGTGCTACAAACCCTAGGGCCATGAACAGGTCCTGTTTAGATTCCAGTATAGACACAGCTTGCATGCACGTATTTAAGCACACTTGTGAGCCTGGACTAGATGATTTCTCAAGGCCCATTTAAATCGCATTCCTATAATTTTACTGTGGACTTTTCTCATCAGCAGCCTGTCCCCTGTCACCAGAGCATATGAGGACAGAGCAGAGCTCAGTGTCCCATCAATCAAGTAGCCACAAACAACTCATATAATTGCTACATGCCAATGCAGCTCAGGTGAGAATACTCTTTGAGACACTCATCATCCTCCAGTCAGCCTGTTGTGGTTCTTTTCTCCTGTAATGGATCTTATTAAGTCAGTTTATTACATTATAAATGATGGAGCTCTCCCACAATCAGTATCTCATAGGAATTGAGCCTCCTCCACGTAATCTGCAAGAGTTCTTTTATCTCAGAGACGAAGAACAGAGCTACTTGGAAAAAGAGATTGCCATTAGGACTTTGCTATTTGTAAGAAAAATGGCATCCGACCAGGCTAGTTCTATAATAAAATAAAATAAGATACATGCAAATGGAAACAGGAGGAATCAAACTCCCTCTTTTCAGCATGGAAGCCCAGAGTCTTATTGTCAACTGCCTTATCAACTGTCTGTAGCCAGAACACATACTCTTGGCTAATCCTAGGTTGTTACGTGTCTCTATTGAGCCGCCATTTCCTCTGAACAAAACCAGGACTGCGGCATTTATAAGCCTCCCAGGGCATTTGCAGTCCAGCAGTTGCTGTGAGAAGCTTGAAACAGGTCAGCTGAAATGACTGCTGCATCTGTGCTGTACTTGGATTTGCCGTGAAAACTCCACTGCTCTCAGCAGTTGACTCAGCTTCTCCAGAGGCAGTGACTTACTAGCTTGTTATTTCTCGACAAATTCTAACTATCCAGCGCTGTGGGGATCTGAACTTCTCAGATTTGCAGAGTGATATAGGCTGGAAGGGATCTGTGGATGCCTCTGGTCGAACCCCTGCCCAAAGTAGAGCAGGTTGCTCGGGACTTTGAAGCTGGGTGTTGAATATTTCCAAGAAAGGAGATCTCAGAAAACTCTCCAGGGACCTGTTCTAGTATTTGACCACTATTGTGGTGTAAAGTATTTCCCCCCTATCTAATCTGAATTTTCCTTCTTCCAACTTGGGTCCACAGCTCCTCGTCCGTCTACTGTATCCTTCCCAGAGGAGCCTGGCTCTATCTCTACGCCACCAAGTAATAGTCAGGACACTATTACTTATTAGATCTCTATTCTATGTCTTCTTCAGGCAGAACAAACCCAGGTTCCTCAGCCTCTCCTCGTATATCCAGTGCACCAGCCCTCCAACCATCATAGTGGCCCTTCACTGGGCTTGCTCCAGTATATCCATGTCTTTCTTGTGCTGGGGAGCTCCAAACTGGGCAGTGCTCCAGATGTGGTCTCACAAGTGCCAAGCAGGGGAAGGATCACTTCCCTGCAGTTGCTGGATGCAGTGCTGCTGGTGCAGCACAGTATGAGGTTAACCTTCTTTGTCCCAAGGGCACTGCTGACCCACATTCACCTTCTTTTCCACCAAGACCCCCTCGTTCTTTACCATAAATCTTTTTTCCAGCTCAACTGGCAACCACTTTATGCTTTTTGGTATTACAAATAGAATACTTATTCCATTTTTTTTTTCTCAGAAGCTTTAGTTACATTGACTCATCAATAATTCCTTCATTCATCTCTTTCACTTTTTAAAGTTAAGTACTGTGTTACACCTTTTCCTGTCTTCAAGTACCTCATCCATCTTCCATGTACTCACTAGAACAGTCATTACAAGCTCTGCAACTCCACTGTCTGTCTCTTAAAACATTTAAGGATGAAGCGGGGGCAGCCAATTTGAAATTCTCTCATGCATTTGAGTGCTGAAACTGGCTCCTTCCCTATTCTAGACCGAGATCTCACCCCCTTATCTCTGGTGTTAACACTGCTCTCTGGTCACAGCTGCTGCTTTTAGGACAGACTGCACAAAAAGGGCCCTTCTCAGCAACATCCAGCAACCTCTCTTCTGCACCACTTGATAAAGAACTAGCTGTCTCTCAGATCTTTGCTTCATTATGCCAGAACACACAGAACTGTAAAAGCAGCTACGAAAGTGAATATGTTTGTGGTGTTCCTTTGGGGGAGACACATGTCCCTTGACTTCATGAGGTGCCCTGCTTTCTGAAGTTGTCCCTACGTGTTCACACGACGCACACTGGAGCGTTGTTCTCAGCCAGTGTTGCACCAAATGCTCAAAAGAGGCAGCACTCTCAGCCTCCACGACAGATGGGGCACAGATTTAAAGCATCCAGATTTAAAGTACCAAGCCTTGACTGAATTCTTTTGTTTGCTTTCTTCCCCCTCCCTCTTCCCCAGAGTGGAGATATAATTTAATAACCCAGTATGTAATTAGTAACACAGCTAAGGAGATTTGGGCCATGTGAGCTGCATCATGGCTATATTCCCTTGAGCAGAGCTCCTACCATACCTTTTGAGTACGGTTGCTTCATCCCCACCTTGGTCATTCACATGGCTTTGGAAATTCCCATGGTTCTGGTGACCAAACTCAGCAGAAATCTTCTGGAGCAGGTCGCACTGTTCTGTTTGTCCATGCATTGAAAAGGTCCCCGTGCTGCCAGTGGACAATAAGTCGCCAGTCCTGAGTTTATTCTTGGTCTGCCTGCCGGTGGGAAAAGAGCCCGGCATGCCCATGGGTACACAGACACAACCGAAATGCATGGGACAACAAGGCGCTCAGAAAAGTCCTTTCTGAAAGCAGAGGAACCTTGGAGGGGGAAGCTAGCAGCACATCAAACTCAGGGCAGCACAGCAAGACACCAGCTTGGGACATGACAGAGCTTCTGCAGTGAGCCTCAGCCGAGACACACTTTCCACCCTAAGACCCTTCATAAGAAAGAGACATCCTTGCAGTCAGTATTTATTATCCTGCCAACCTCACCACACACCAGCTACCACCCAGGAACAGGCTGCTTCTTCAGCTAATTACTTCTAATTGCAATGTTCCTGGTTCTGTTTCTCACTCTATGTTGCCCTAATACAGATGCATGGAGTGAGACAGAGATGGTTTTTCACTGCATTTCTAGGCACATGCAAAGGTTAGGACTTCTGCGTGCATGAAGATGTTCAGCAGCCCCCGAGGAGCTGTTGGGAAGTTTCCAGAAAACAACCAGCAAGTTGGGTCTGTGACTGAGGAATTCTCCTCTGCCAGAGCTTGATTGTTGAAAAAAGGACTCATTTTAAACTTAAAGAGATCACTAAAACTCAACTGCTTGGGCAAGATGAGGAAACTGAGCTAATGGTTTTGGTGCCTAATAAGCTGTTTTTCTCCTCTCACAAACAAGAATTCATAATTTTGGAAGAAGTATCTGGTTCAGGGGTTGCAATTCCTGGATCTTACTGGATGAGCTGCTAATTCCTTGGTGTGAGCGTGGGCCAGCCCCTTCCGTCTTTGCAGCAACCTACAGACACACACACACACACACACACACGTACTGACTCAGCACCACAGTGGGTGGGCTCTTACAGACCCAGAAGATGAACGCAGAGATCCAGACCTCAAAACAAGCCCTGCTCACTGCCACCCACCATCTGTGTGTCTCCCAGGAAAAATACTGTGCGACTCTTGGTTTAGCCATGAGATTTTTCTCTCTCTCCTCACCTTCCCAGCTGGCTGTTGTAAATCAGAAACCTGAGCCAACTTGTTTGTGCTCCTCTAAAATGTCCTTGTGCTTGTCCCCTTCTTTTCCTTGAAACTTGTATCTCAGATGCACTTGCAAAAGACATGCTGGGGTGCCCAGCAATCTGGGTGCTGGGCCGGGTCTACAGAATGTAAAGTATAATTTCTTTCCAAAATCAAATGTACAACAGCCTTGTGGTCGTTCTAGAGTGTGTCAAACTGACTGCATTTACCAGATGTACATCTAGTGCCATCTGATGTACCTTAGTATGCCCTCTTTGTCCTCCAGCCGCCTGTGGAAAAGGGCACAGATCCCTCATAAGTCCTGTGTCATATTTACTGGTCCCATATGGATGGCTAAGATATCTCAGGGCAGCTTAAATTGCCTCCTGTTGCCCTTGTGTGGACCACAGAAGTGAGCACTGAGGCTCTGCTAGCAAGAGACCTCATGCTGTCTGCTAGCAAGAGACCTCATGCTCTCTACTAGCAACGGGAGGTTGGCTTCCATGTGGTGTCTGAAGCAGGAGCTGAAACCCACCCTGCGTGACTGCTAATCTCCAATAGCCTGTTTACCCCTATTCACTATTGTTAAATGTGCGACAGGTCAGATAAACCCTGGTGACTTCTGACTCGCAATGGTTTGCACCGAGTCCTCCCCCACCGCTGCATTGACTTTAATCGCTTTAGAACAGGCTACGTTCACTCAATTAGAGATTTTTCTGCTTTAATGCCGCTGTGACTGAGCACAGAAATTGGCCCACTGCTTCCTCTGTTGCTCGGATGATGCATACCCCTAATAAAACCAGTCACTGAGAGTTTTGACACAGAACCAGGGAGGGCATAGTCAAATATGATATTATTTACTGTGAAAGGAAAACAATTTCATGCCGCTCCAATTAAGCTGTCACAGTCGTGGGAAAAGAGGCTCACATGTTCTGCTCCAAGTCGGAGACAAAATCTTCAAGCACTGTCATCGGCAACAGAGCGAACTGGGAATCGTTTTTCCCTCCCACTGGCTCCTCTTTGATGCTTCTGTGAGACGGCAGCGTGGAAGCCTGGTGGAAGCCTCTCTGCTTGCTGCAGATGGTAAATCAGTATCTTAAAATTGCAGCTGGAGTTGCAAATTTGGGATAGCCGGTCTCCTGACTTCATTTTGATTGTGTCAAATTGCGTTTGTCACTGTTTAATATCCCAGGATTATTCCTTTCCAGGCTTGAGCTGGCTGCTTTATCAGCTACTGCAGACAACGCATTAGCTAGTTTTAACTGCAGTTGCTCTCGGTTTGGGAATTTCCTTCTGTGAGGGGTAATGAAAACGTATTTGTGGGAACAGAATGTCAGATGGCACAATCAGGCTCCCATCTCCAGAAGAGCAAGTCCATTTAACCTGTGGAGATCTATTCTTCCTTAGGGTATTGTGCACACTTTTCTCCCCTTCAGTTAAAATACTGAGAATTGTGAATTCCGACTCAACTACCCTTCCCTGGAAGAGACATCTTTCTTTTCAGTGGTGTGGTTTTAACCATTAGGACATGAGGCATTGGAAAAGGGTGCCTAGAGGGGCTGTGCAGTCTCCATTCCTGGAGGTTCTCAAGACCCAACCAGACAAAGCCCTGAGCAACCTGGTCTGACCTCAGAGGTGAGCCTGCGTGGAGTAGATTGGACTAGAGACCTGCTTTCTGAAGTCCTTTCAGCCTGAATTGTTCCATGATCGCTATGCCCTTGTTTCGTGAATGCTGTCCTGGAGCAACCTCCATCCAGTCACCTCTCCCAACACCTCCTGACCTCCCTTTCCCCTTTCTCTCCCCCATGCACACCTGAAGGGCCAGAGCCACATTTCCTTACAAGGGCTAGTAGATGAGGAGAAAGGGCTTTAGTGCCTGCCCTGGAGAATTCCCCCTTTCGTTCAAACATTAGAGGTGACATTTTTGTCCCAAATGGCCAGGATTCAAGACCTTTCTGAAGCAGGCTATGGGCAAGTGCAACCAGATTGGGCTCTCCTGCAGGAGGAGAAAGTAGACGCTTCCCTGAGGTCCCGCCTGTCCCAGTGATTGTCTTCCACTCAAGCACAGGCTTAATTTTAAGCACATAGGGAGCTTCAAAGCAAGGACTTTTTCCTAATGCCTCGCTTTTGGTGTGACATCAGTAAGAGACTGATAACTGAAATTGCTCTGGTCAGGTTCTCAGTTGTTTATGGAGCCCCATAAACTATGAAATTTTTGGAATAGCCCCATGTTATGGATTTTTTCACGGCCAGATCGATCAGCCAGGGTAGGATCTACCTGCAGAATCAGCATCTCGCACACCATCGCTCTGCGCCTGAGTGGAACAATAGCAGGAGAGTTTCTGGGTGGTCCCTCCTATAGGACACAGTAACCGATAGGAGGAAAAGCTGCCAAGCTTTGGGAAAGCACGGACCCCACAGGAAGCTGTTGAAGCCTCTGCGGTGAATACACATGCCAGCTGAATTTATGTCCTGGGTGGATGGGATTTATTACAGCAGTGGTACTGATTAGGTTCAGAAAATGACAGTGGTGCAGCTCACACGCCTCCTTCATGGAGGAGGGGGAGGACCAACACTCTGCGCTCAATGGTCAGTATCCCGGGGAAAGCAGGCACATTTTTCTTGGGCAGTGGGATAAGGGACTTGAGGTGAATGAAAAACTGCGAAGCACATCTTGGATTGCGGCTCTTCACCCTCCCCTTCAACAGTCTGTCCCTGGAACTGTCTCAAACCTCAGCGAGGTCCCACAAGGTCTGCACGTGAGGTGGGGTTTCCATAGCCAGACCCATCATTATCTCATCTCACCGAGTGATAAATGGCCTCTCTGTAGAGATGAAGATGTTACTGCAGGGACTTGCCGGGGGCAGATCATACAGAGTCAGGGTGCTGGGATACCGTCCCATTCCTGTGCTGTGCAGTGCTACCTGGCTTCTCCGTAGGGAGAAGTTGCAGCCACATCAGAGATAACCACAAACCAGACCACTCACAGTACACTGTCATACTGGCCTTTTGATACGTGCTCCTCTCCATTCTGGTGTTCCTGGTCTGAAACAGTGATGAATTTAGACTTGCCTCATGTTCAGACTCAGCTCTCCTGCAGTGGGGTGGCCCCGGGAACTCTCCACGCTGGGAACATCACACCCACACTGTTATGTGCCTGTTCACGCTGCCAGCTGCATGCTGGTCCAAGCTGGACGTCTCTCTTGATGTACCTGCCCCATACTCAGAGCCCAAAGGCCAGCTAAGCCCATGCCACAGGAGCTCATGAGACACTTGCAAGAACAGCATCACCAGTCACTAGGGTCTCTTTCAACCCATCGGTCTCCATCCACCCTGTGCCCTGTGATGCTCATCACGTTACTCTTTGGAGCTATTTGTTCATCCTACGCTCTGTGCTCCATGTCTTCCCTCCAGTGAGCTGTCACTCTCAGGCTACCCCCGAAACAAGGGTGGGAAGCAAGAGGAACCCAGCTTTGCCCTCACAGCTTCCTTCTGCTCTGACATTTGTTTTATTTATTTGCCTTTAGCATCATAACATGTGACAACGAGCAATGTATAGCCTGTCGTCGGAGGGAGAGGGGAGATCACTCAATACCCTCCTCTTTCGTTTTACTCTGACTGAAAGCCACCCATGTGGATTTTAAGACTCTGCTAATTTCCTTTCAGCTCTGCTGCAAGCTATCAATCGCCTATGCCCATATGAATATTGTTCTCCCTCTCAAAGAGGGAAATAATTGAAACCGAGAAACAAAACCAAAAAAAAAAAATAAAAAGAAAGAAAGAAAGAGAGACTGAAGGGAGAACTACACAGTCTCAAAGGGATCCATTCGAAAACAGGCATCCCCCTCCAGGGCTTGGACTCCATCCCAGACACGAGAGCAGGGACTGGAAGCCTACCACCCAACAGGACTGTGGCCTGGGTTCTGCAGCACCCTAGAAGGGATGCCGTGACTCTTGGACTGGTGAGCTTTGTTCTGAGATCCCAGGCTGCGTCCCGAGGCACGGGAAGGGGGAAGACACAAGATGCTGTGGAAGCGACCAGATTTTAAGCCAGGGAAAGCAAGAGATGTTGCCTGGTGTAGAAGGCTCAAAGAGTCCCTATCAAAGACTGCACAGCCGCAACCTCAGATGTTCTTGTGCTAAATCATCAGCATATGCTAACTGCCAGTAAAAGCACAGGAAACTAGATGGGCTGCTCAGCAGCTTCTTTTGCCTCATCTTCCTCTAAGCCCACAGGATACAGCAGTGATGCTGGGATATCTCATCCCTGTATGATCTTCCCTCAAGGAAATCTGCTCTGTTTCACCTCTCCATTTGCTGCTTCCTCCATTGAATGATCAAGTTTGTGCCCGACTTGGAAGTACTTCTTCAACCCTAGGTGAAGTGGTCTTCCGTGGAGCTCCCACAATAGACATAACCTGTTTCTGCCTGTTCCTGCTTGCGGCAATCCCAGCATCCATTCTCTAGGCAGGAGTTTCTGCTAAGACGAAAGGGGTGAGCAAATATCTGTTAAGGACAACACTTGCTGTTGCTGCAGCACCATGTCTGTGTGTCCTGGGTGGCCACACAAAACTCCCCTCACCCAGAGGGTGCTACTCATCCGGAAGGCAGGGGCTGGTACTCACTGAGAACATCATCCCTTACCCTGAAAGACTGAGAAAGTGGGATTTGCCCCATCTGCCTTTAAGGGAAGGATGTAAATGTCTAAATAGGCACATAGTGCCAGTTGTGACAGGTCGGGGTGTTTGCAACACCTGCATGGGGCTGTAGATACGGCTTAAGACCGAAGGAGACCACTGCCCTTTCGGAGCCGCAGCTGAAGGTCAGGAGGGATAAGGTACTTGGATATCTCGAATGGCTCTAGATGCCTTGACAACTGAATCAAGCCCTGCATCTCCATGGGTTAACGTCTTTCTCTTTGCCAGTCAAACTGGCCTCACCCTAAAGTCAGGGGAGGGAAATAGGCACTTTTAGAGTGCGGCTAATTAGTCCTATTTCCAGACGTTGACATTAGGATGAGACAAACCATATTCTCTGCTCTATAATCCTACTGGCTCCAACTCTGGTAACCAGAAAGGGAACAGGGCTCATCATCACAGATTGACAGAAAGGTCTCCATTGCACATGTCTTCCTTCACCCCAACAAATAACAACCCCGGCTTCTCAAACCTAGTCCTTAAACAGAATCCCTTTTGACATTAGTTTCTGTGCCATCCTACACAGCACACAGCTACTGGCTCAGGTCAGGTTTAGTTTCCAGAGGTGATGGGTATATGGTGACCAGAGATTCAGATTTTCTCCACCCTGATCAGTACCTTGTTTGCAAACCTTCACAGAAATCTACTTTTGATTCACAATGGTCCCAAACATCACGATCCATTTTAGGATGAAGAAAACACGGGGTTTTTTCAGGATTGTTATCAGGAAAGGATAGGAGGGGAGGGTTAAAGTGCTGTTTGTTTGGGGTTTTGTTCCTGTCACCAGAAAATCTGAATTTAGATCATCACAAGCCCCTTTTCCAGCTGAAAACACGTTTGCAACTTGAGGAGTTCTTGAGCAAAACAAGCAGCTCATGTAGCCCGGTCTATCTGGCATATCTGGTGCTAAGACAGGAAAACCTGTTGCCAGGAATGCGTATGAAGAGATTTTTGTTCCTTGTAATAATTTTTTTTTTAAAACCTAGACCTCTGAAACTTCTCAAATGTCAGCTCCACGGTAGAGGCTGCTGTACCGCTGTAAAACAGAGCAGGCTTCTCAGGAGACGGAAAACAATTAAAAACAGGAGAAGTACATTTTGCTCTCTCCTGCCAAAGGAAAATAATCGCAGCGTACAACAGATTTATTTTGGCAAACTGTTGCACGGTGGAAAAAAAAAAGAAAAAAAGAAAAAAAGAGAAGTGTGACAATATACAGAGAAGACTTAAGTGTTTCTGAACAGTTCTGCTTTCACCTTAGCTACCGCCTTCATGATGCTGGAAAGCTGGAATGCATCCCCCTTTCTCTTCTCCTCTCCAGACTGAAGAGTCCCAGACTATTTTAGTCTCTCTTCACAGAGAAATGCATCCCTCCTTTTGCTGACTGTAGCTCTCTTCTTTGTTCTTCTTCTTGCTCTGCTGCAGGCAGGTGTGCTCTGATCCTCCTCTAAAGACCAGAACCATGCACAGCAGCGGTGGCAGGACATCTCATTAGCAGTAATTGAGGACATATAATCCACCTTCTGCCTGAATCATCTGTCACAATGTCTGTAATGGTCACGTAATGTCTGTAATAAATATTAACCATTACAAACGATCCTTTATCTGAAACAGATAATATATCCAACCAAGCAAAGACAGACTATTTATTTGGAAGATTTAATCTCTTTCCCCATTGACAAGCCATCAGACAGCACATCTCTACCAGTTCATCTGCTATTCCTAAAATACTTTATGAGAACAGGACTCTTCTCCACAGAGTGCTTTTTTATTGCCACTTCATGAGAAGTATTCAGCATTTGACCTGTTTTGACTGGCATTATTGAACCCCTCCCATTATCCCTGCTCCTGCAATGAGCAAGCATTAATACTTAGACTCTGATGAGATTGTAGTGGCTGTCTATTAAACCTTAACAACCAGAACAAGCTCTGTCCTGACAGTATTGTAGAAAAACTACAGAAAAACATTTGTGTTTTAAGTCTTTTTTACGGCCCCAAGTTCAGATTGCTGCATTTCAAGAGTGTCTTCTACCATTTAATCAGAAACCTAGAAGAAAAAATTCAGCTTTTAGAACATTTCTTCATAGTGAATATTACCTTTTTCCCTGTGGTGTGGCCCACTGCAGTCAATACAAGTGCCTATGGAGGGAGGATGTCAGAACCTGGTGCAATATAATTATACACTCAGTTATATTCACGCTAAACCATATTCAACCCAGGGGAAAGTCAGTAGCATCACTTCAGAGACACACGAGTTCTCAGAGACCAGCTTAGGTTCTGCATATAGATGAAGACCTGGCCAGGCAACATCTGTAATACAGAACAGCTGTTCTGAAAAAAAGTTTTGCTTGAAAGAAAGTGACGAAGCAAGGGGTGAATGCATTGAGCAGAGCCTGACTTGAAGTTGCTGCCTTCGTCTACACAGAAGCCAAAAATCTTTCAAAATCGGCCTTGATGGGGAAACCACTGAACATTTTCACTCATTCATAAAACGAACAAATTTCTTTTGGATTTGGGACCCTCTGAGAAATGGTTTCTTCCGTTCCAAGCACTGACTTCATCCACTACAGGCGATTATAGTAATACTGCAGTTAAAAAAAATACAGATCAATCATGTTTGAATAAAAGTGCGCTAGTCCGCCTACGGTACACATCCAGGCTGCTCTGAACAGACCCAGAAATCACCACTTCTACCCTTAATTCTTTGGCCCCAATGTCATTGTAATCACAATAAAGGTTGACAAAGGATAGATACATATCCCTAGGGCACATTCTCCATTTCTGTTCAGACGAAACAAATCCTAACAAAAACCAAACGAAAAAAAAAAGCGCTGACTTTAAAAACACCCCCATGAAGCAATGCAGTCTTGATTATCTTGCTACATAACAGCCCTTCTGGCTACACATTTACCATTCCAGCACTTTTTCTCCATCCAGCATCCTTGCACCCTTGAACGTCACAGAAAGAAGATCCTGATTTCCCATTGTAGTGAACTGGGACTTGTTATTCACACTTGCACGAGACGAGCAGCCAAAAGCCCTACCCGGAGAGCTGGGCCCTCCAGGGGTGACCGTGATGCGCTAATGCTGTTTCACCGGGCACGGGTGAGGTCTTGCCTGGCATCGACAGCACAGTCCTCGGCTCTCCTCTGTGCACCAGCAGCCCCCTCAGGAGGTAACCCTGCTGCCACAATAACTTCCCCAACCCACAGGTTGTCCACGCATCCAGAGACAAAGAAATTCCTCAGGAGGGATCATGACATGCAGAACTGACACCAGGAGACCCACTGAACCCTCATTTTTGACCTATGGGGAGGACCCCTCATCCTTTCTCCATGTGGGTTGCTTTGTGCTTTGGGTTTGCTCTATTCTAGGGTCAATAGGATGGAGGAATTCGGGCCATCCAGGCAGTCACAGCTTCCTGGGGCTGTGAAGTGATGAAGTTGCCATGGCAGAAACAGGTTGGGTTCAGTGCTTAGCTTCTCAACAGGCTGAGGACACAACAGAGCTGTTACCCAGACGGAGGAGAAAGCAGGGGCTAAGTTGCTCCCAGGCACGACCATGACGGAGCAAGCTCAAGCGTTGTGCATGGCAGGTCCACTCTCCCTCCCACTATTAGCTTTTTCTACACATTTTCTACACCAAAATGGACATGAAACTGGAAAAACACACAACTTCTGTGAGACCTCAGTGTGTGAATGTTTCTCCAAGTTGATCCTGGTCACCCCACACCTCTAGCGTGGTTGCTGGATCAGGCTCTTAGTGCCCTTAACTTAGATGGAGGAACATCCAGAGCAGAAAATGCAGCTGCAGCCTGGTGTTATGTGCACTCTGGCTGTGCCTGTAATAGCAAAAAAGCAAGGCACAGGCTTGAATGCTATCTCACACACCTCTGTGCTGCTTACCTGGCCACACTGAGACCCCAAATGATGCTGGAGTTGTCTGCTAAAATGATAGCCGAATAAAACAATAAACCCGTGGCAATAAAATCGTACCAAGGGAACACTGGTTTTGGTGAGAAGAATATTAATAATTTAGTAGTATGGAACGTGACAGGTGTATTGGGTTTGCATGGCAAGGTTTTGGTAACGGAGGGGCTACAGGGGCAGCTTCTGTGAGAAGATACTAGAAGCTTCCCCCCCCATGCCCAATAGAGCCAGTGCCAGCCGGCTCCAAGACCAACCTGCCACTGGCCAAGGCTGAGCCCGTGAGGGACGGTGGTAGCACCTCTGGGATAACATTTTTAAGGGGAAAAAAATTGCTGGGCAGCAACAGCCAGATGAGAGGAGTGAGAATATGCGAGCGAAACATTCCTGCAGACACGAAGGTCAGGGAAGGAGGAGGGGGAGGAGGTGCTCCAGGCGCCAGAGGAGAGATTCCCCTGCAGCCCATGGTGAAGACCCTGGTGAGGCAGGTTGTCCCCCTGCAGCCCATGGAGGTTAATGGTGGAGCAGATACCCACCTGCAGCCCGTGGAGAACCCCACGTTGGAGCAGGTGGATGCCTGAAGCAGGCTGTCACCCTACAGTGGAGCAGCTTTGCTGGGTGGACTTGTGACCTCATGAGGGACACGGGCTGGAGCAGTCTGTTCCTGAAGGACTGCATCCCGTGGAGGGGACCCACACTGAAGCAGTTTGTGAAGAACTGCGGCCCATGGGAAGGACCCACGTTGGAGAAGTCCGTGGAGGATGTGTCCTGTGGGAGGCACCCCACGCTGGAGCTGAGGCAGAGTGTGAGGAGTCCTCCCCCTGTGAAGGAAGGAGCAGCAGAGACAAGATGACATGTGATGAACTGACTGCAACCCCCATCCTCTGTCCTTCTGTGCTGCTCGGGATGAAGGAGGTAGAGAAATCAGGAGTGAAGGAGAGCCTGGGAAGAAAGGAGGGGCAGAGGGAAGGTGTTTCAAGATTCAGTTTTATTTCTCATTATCCTACTCCGATATGATTGGTATCAATTAAATTAATTTTCCCACAGTCAAGTCTGGTTTGCCTATGATGGTAATTGGTGAGTGATATCTCTCTGTCCTTTATCTTGACCCTTGAGCTTTTTGTTGTATTTTCTCTCCCCTGTCCAGCTGAGGAGGGCAGTGATAGAGCAGCTCCCGCCAGCATCAACCCACCACAACAGGTCAGGAGTGGAGCCCATGATGTTTTACCACCACAGGCGCAGCTTTGGAGAGGTAAACAGCAACTTTGTCTGTGCCGGAGCTTCCCTCCCCAACAAACTCTTCAAAAACCACAGGAAGAAACGCCAGGAGATGGGAACAAGGAGCCATTTGCAATAGAGGCAGCAGAGCAAAGAGCTGCAGAGCCATTTCAATCTAATTTCCACCCCGAACTACCCCGCTCTCGCTCTGCCCACCGTCAGCAATCACAACAGTGAGGATGCATTTTGCAGCTTTCCCATGCCAGACTCCTCATGCCAGAGTCATTTAGCAAAACTGTGAAGCGCTGCTCTGTTAGAACACGGTGCTGCTGAGTCAGCACCTCTTAGAAAGGTTTAGTTTAATTATCAGGCAGGTTCCTGGAGAGGAGACGATGACACGCTCATCCAAAGGTCAAAGTGAGAAAAACAACATGAGGAAAATATCCCACAGCATCCTTTCCAGTGCAGTAAATCCATAGCAAAGAACTAAATGGTAGGAGAATCCTGCCCACTGTCTCCAAGTCCTGATTTTGGACAACTTGGGGGTCATTGGCAGACCTGTGATCTCATGCAATGCACAAAATGAAGTGTTTGGCTCTTTCCCAAAACGACAAATGAAGCGTTTGGCTCTGTCCCATCTGGTGCCACTGCTGACGGGATGGGGATGAGCATAGAGTCCAGCAAACCCAGACTGCTGGCTCTAAAGGAGCTGAAAGGTTGTAGAGTCAGGCTGAGCAGGCACCCCAACCTCAATGTAGGGTTTTTACAACTTAAAGCCAGAGGAAGACAATTTCAACATGTGTTTCAGAGAGGGTTAGTATTCCCCCACCCTTATGCTATCAGCTTCCTCAGCTACTGCAACAGTCAAAATCATATCCAGACTGCGGAGGAAATCGCGCTGATCTTTGTACCCTGAACCTTAATTTACAGAAAGTGTGAAGTTAGGTGAAGAAAGTTGGTCATGAACTTAGTTCCTCAGGAAGCAAGGGAAATACTTCTGGAAAAATATCAATAATGGGAAAAGAAAGGAGAGAAAGTTGGAACAGGAAGAAAAGGGGGACTCGGAGAAGGAAGGTGAAACATGATCAATTAAAATTTCCCCTGAGAGCCCCAACCACTCTCTCCCTGGAGTAGAAATTGGAGCTAGAAGCTGCCTTTTAGCTTTCAAGCCTTGGCTTTCCTTCAACTCTCTCTATGCAGCCCTTGTCCGATTTATTGCACTTGTGGAACTGATTAGTCCAGAGAGGAACAACCGTCTTGAAAAAGGTTATTTGAAACTCCAGCAATAATCACTTTATTCCAAATTCCTCTATGGCTTCAAGAGGGCAGTTGCAGGTCCCAGCGTAGGGAAGGAGCATTGCATGCACTCATAGCGTTGACACAAAGCAGTCTCACCAGGTAAGATGGTTCAGTGGTTTGGGCACACGGAAGAAAAACAGTCGGTCATTTTATTAGAAATAAGACTGGGAGTATGATAAGTATGTATGGAGCTTTAGAAACATAACGCGGTGCTTCTGCTGAACGCAAGCCTTGCCTCCAGACCTTGGGCTGTTAGTGACACACATAGGTGACACTGCGCAGGTATCATCACTTTGGAGTCGCAGATCCCAGGTGTCAGGAGATGCACCTCCTTTCCTTCGCTGTGAAGAGTCCTGGTACTGAAAACGCTGAGAACGAGGAGGGCAAAGGAAATAAAGATGAGCCAGAAGGCTCCAGCAGAGAGACCCTTCATGGCCCACGGGCAGCCCTGTCCAGAGTATCTCACAGCCAGCAGTAGCTCTGGGGACCACAAAGAGACCACCTATAGCCACCCAGCTTTGTCTGACAACACCGATTATGTCTAAGGTGAAGGGAGCCAGGGACTATTCTGGTCACTGCCTATCCACATCATTTCAGAAAATAGCTAAAACCTATGAATAAGGATGCTGCGAGAGATGATTCAAATCTAACCCGGCTCTTTAGTTGTTCTGGTGTGAACGCCAGCCTCTGCAAGATTCAGTCAGAAGGTTTTCCTTCTGCATGGTATTGCTCTGTGTTTGCCGTCTGCATGCCCCATGTAAAACCCTTTCTATTCCAGTGAGAGAAACAAGCCTGTAGCCAAAGCCAGAAATTGTCATTTTAGTTCCTTCACTGAAGGGGAAGCGGAGGTGAGAGAGCTCTGGCCCTCATTGCTATTGGCAGACAAGGCATTGCTCTGAGGATTGAAATTCAGAATAAAAGCAAAATTAAACGGTGGGGGAAAAAAAAAGGAAAGGGGGAGAGAAAAAATACCCATGATTGACTGGAGTGATAAAAATCAGCTGGGGCTAATTTGAAGCCTGGCCTGCCTCCATGTCGTGTCTGCTCAGAAATTTGTCCTGGATTCACTCCAGACCCAGCCCAGGTTTGTTTGAAGTGCAACCCAGTCTTGACCAGGACTTGACCAGATAAATGTCAAATGGCACACATTGGCCCTGGACTGCTCGGGGTTCGGCCCAGGTTCCACCTAAAAGCAACTCTGATCTCCAAGAACCCGGGGGAGGCTACTGGGGATGGAAGACCTCAAAGAGGAGGCACCAGGTTCACCTGCTGGTAGTCAAATTAAGGAGATTCATCCCATTTTATTTTCATCCAAGCAGGTAACAGAGAGGGTTTTTTCTTTTTTTTTTTTTTTCCTTCTTTTTTTTTTAATGGAGGATAAGGGGAGGGGAGTCGGTTTCAATCCCCACATGGCAAAACGATGACATACGCCTTTACAAGAAGTTAATTATTTTCACAAAGCCTCATATGCTTTCCATTGGCGCTGCTCCGGGCTCTGCCATCCTGCTCTTTGAATTGCCATACCTCCTCGATTAATTCTGTCACAAGAGCGAGCACGGCTCCAAGCAGGGGAAGTTAAACCGGCTGGATTTCATAAACACTTTCGCAGGCTCGCAAATCTTTCGCCAGAGCTCAAAGGGAAATTAATTTGTTACATAAATCTTAGGATAAACGCCATGTTTGGGAGGCTTCCTGGTTTCGTTTTATGAAACAGGGCTGGGCAGAGTCACAGGTTGGTCTCGTGGGACAAAGGCTTGTTGTGGAAACCCATAAGCCATTCTAGTTGCATTAAAACACCTGCCTTCAAAATATCATCAGAGCTGTATGATCAAACACTCAAAATTTAGGAAATGCCAGAACTAAGGTCACCGTGGAATAATGCTGGGCAAATAGGGATTATTATTTTTTTGTTTGCTTGCCAAAGCTAAAAAAAAAATAAAAATATTAGCTTCAAATGAAAACAGATTGTTTGTTTGACCGGGGGAAGGGATTGGAATCAATCCCTTGATATGAAATGGATTAATGAGATTAAAAATAAAAGTCTTAACAGCTTCATTTGGAATCAGCTTGGAACAAAAATGAACATGTTGCAGAGTTATCAAATCCTCTCAGAATGATGTCTAGATTCAGCTTTGAAGCAGAAACATTGCTCCCTCCTGACATTTTCTGTTTGAAATGGCTGAAAAATCTTCAGAATATTTATTTATCCAGCGAGAGTCCCATGCCCCATCTTCCATTCACTTGCATACACCTGCACAGACTGAAGTTTCCAACCAATTTTCTATTTACACCCCAAAGACTTGAGGTTCTAATTGCCATCTATCTTCTATGTGGGCATGCATCACAGCTTAACTGAGTAAGATGACTGTATGCTCCTCTGGCCGAATATCTGGGGCCCATCACCTATTTTTTCCATAGGATGGATGGGGCTTGCCAGAGAAAAAACTCTCAAGAGCCTTCTTGTTTGCTGTTGTGACCCATGTCTTGGTCACTGACCCACCCCCACTCTGAAGACTGAATAGTTTGGTTTTCTTGACATCCCTGCAGCGCTTGTTACCCTGATGCCTGGGCACTTTTAGAACAGGAATCCGTCGTTGCAACATCAGGAGCAGAAAGGACGCCACTGCAGCATCCTACAAAACCAATGTCAGTACAGTAAGCCTGAGAGCATCTGCTAGCTTGCAGCAGATAAGAAAGGGAGATCTACAGGTGCTTCAGGAGGGATTTCTCCCTCTGAGATTTAGATACCTTAAAATAAGCCAACAAATCAGTCCTTACAGACTCCCTGTACAATCAGTCAGCTATTCCAGAGGGCAATCATACCATTTCCATGAGAAATACATCCTATGGTGAGAAGAAAGACCTCAGGACACACTTATTTTCTCCAGTAACATGGTCAGAGCAGGCCCAGCTCGGACTCAGATGTCCAGCTTAGGGCAGACGAATGTCCTCCCCCAGGGTCTTTTGTTTTGGAGCACTTAGCTCTGTGTAACGCTTTTTGATGTTCAGGGCACAGCACCCATCAGCTGCAGCAGCGAGCCCTCGGCCCTTTCGCAAACCCCTGTTATTGCAGATCAGGCATTCGGGTTTCTTAGCTGCCGTGGTTAAGTGCTTAAAACCAGGTGAAAGGATCGGGCAGAACTTGGTGTCCATTTAACAACTGTCTATGGTTAGAGGGCACAGATGTGGGAATATTCAGCATAAAGCAGGACCACGTCTCCTCTTTCGGCAAGCTTTTGCCTTGCCCATCCATCCCTCCAATCTCCTGCCACAAACGAGGCAGAGGTGATGGGGTAACAGCCCCTTCCCTGCCCGAACGCCTAGTGTGATCGATATTTTCCAGGTGTCTACAGGGCAATCGGCACTCCAATCCATGGCTTTCCTGACCTGTGGGTATGCACAGTAAGCCCTTCCATCTCTCACCTCCCTGTCCTGAGCCCCAAGAGAGAGCTACAAAGAATTCCTTAAAATGAGCCTCGGAGCTTAAAGTATACCAAGGAGATACACATACACGTACGTATAGATGCACATTATTATCAGTTTAGGGCACGGTTTCATCCAATCCTGTTTCACATTGCCTCAGTCCATAGCAAGACCAGAGTTTCATTGCATTAAGAGATGTCAGTATGTAGCCTAGACTCACAGAATAATTTATATTTGAAAGGAGCTGTGGAGGTCACCTAATCCAACTGCTTGCCCAGGGCTGGACATGCTATCAAACATACCTCAGGTGGTAGTTCTTGCTCCAAAGAGTTTAGGTAGTGAAGGCAAGAGGGAAAGGGAGTATCGTCCCCTATACACAGAGCAGAAACACGGCTGAACATCGTGACATGCCTGCAGGTCCGCTGCCCATCTGGAAGGGCTGTGCCAGTCCATCATCTTAGTTATGAAATTATCCCTTTATCATGCAGGAGATAGAGGGCTGGAACATAGACAGACTGCCTGCCTTTCATTATACAGGCAAGGACAGCTTAGTAGGTAAAAATTACATATTTTATTACACCTGATAATATATCTGAGGAAAAAAAAAAAAGGTGAATTTACAGATACAAGAAGCGGCTTCCTGATCTGGAAAAGCAGCAAATGTCACAGCTAAATTCCAGTTGACAGCTTGGCTTAATGAGCTATGGATCCCTCAGACCATCTGGCAGAAAAGTTGGTACCTGCTACGAAGAAGGGCGGGGAGCACGATGAGGAGAGGTAGCAGCTGGTTATCTTCCCTGGCGAAGGAAGACACAAGGAATTCATTGCGCATGAGGCAAAGAGGGAATTTGATGGAGGAGGAAGGAGATTACATGTCAGACTGCAAAACTGTGTGTCCAGTTTCTTCATGATATTCCACATCAAGGCTCAGCATAGCCATCAGTGTCCAAGCATTCTTGCATGAGAAATGCCCCTTCAAACGTCATGGGTTGTTTCTGTCCCATCTTGATGGAGTTGGGTCATTTTCCTGCCTGTCACCACACCTGCCTCAAAGGCATTCTACCTTCAAATGGCCGTTTTACCTCCCTTTGGACCACAGCCTTGCGCCATGTATACGGTCATTAGGATTTGGAGTTCGGACCCGTGCGCTTCACAGTACCAGTTCTCCAGATGGCCAAGGTAGGAAGATTGAGGTAGTTCCACTCCTTTTTGACATCAGTGGGAGGTGGTGACCTTTAGGGAAGTGTCTTCCGTACACCAGGACTTGATGAAGGCCATCAGAAAGCTTAGATCACTACCTGAAAGCAATTCAGCCTCTTGGCAGGGGGATTTCCTTCCAGGCATGGACTGCAAGGGCAATAAATATTTTTACAGCTACAATACTTTGAATGACTCCAACCGGAAGAGAACATGTGATCTTCTAAGCAGACCCAAACAAGCGAATAATCATCTTTTTAGAGAACAAAAGGTCAAAGGAAGGCAGGGATGTGAGATCTTAGCCCGGAAAAACAGACCCTTGATCATGAAAGAGTCAGGGCAGAGCACACTAAGACATCACACGCGTTGGGAGGGAACGAGCCTTCCCAACGCGAAAAGCAATGTTCTCTATCACATGGAAACAATAGCTCAGTCCTGTGTGAAGGCATCTGGTTCAGTTCATGGGAACTGGCTTTTTCTCACTCTCCAAGGGTTCAATGCATGAATGCTCTCGGGGTCTTTGGTTTTTTGCTTGTTTCTTTGCTCGTGGGAGCACCCTGCAGTGAGCACAGAGCTACCCACATTGCACACCTGAAAGGGACGCCCCAGCAGCAACTGGGACCCAGCCTTTGGTCTAGGAAGTCTTAACCCTTCTGCCTAACCCCCTTGTCTAGTCTTGGGAACTCCAGGTCCTCACCTGCTAGGAGAAGATTTCTCCCTTCCCAAGGAGCCTTGGAAATAAAACCTAAAACCAAGCAAAATGCTACACCTTACAATGATTCCCCTATTTTTAGCAAGTTAATAATAACATTTCCTGGCGATCATGTGAGCCATCTGGAACAAGAGACACCTCGTAACCAAAAAACTGAAGATAGCTTGATTGTCTGTTTGCTATTAATCTTTTTTTTTTTTTTCCTTTTGCTTTACAAGGAAGGGTGGGGATAGGAATGTTGTATTTATCAGCCTGCTGATGGCCCTGGCTTGGATTGCTCGCCTCCCACACGCTTCACACTTCAGCAGACAGTGAAATGCCTCAGTCATGTATCTGTTTCCTTCTGCAACGCCTTCAGCAGGACAGACATCAGCTTTCTGACCCCTGTTATGACCAGGTGTTACCTTGGACACACACACAGCTAGCGGCATGCCCATTGTCCCCACAAGAGTAGCTGTTGCCAGTGATGGCAGTGACCCCCTTGATGTCCCCCCACTCCACTAACAAGGAGGGTACGTCTTGGCTGAACCAGATTTCGGGAGCTACAGCTCTCTCCTTTCTTCCCACCACTGGGATTCAAGTGCCCCAAGCCGCCCTTCATCTAGAACATCCACATGATGTAATGAAGCCCAGGAGCTGAGCTCATGAGAAAAATTGTGTCGAGCACCACAGTCTGGCATCCTTTGTTATCAGAGGGCAGCAGAAAGGTCCTCTCCCCGGAGGTGTGTGGTGAGGAAGAGGAGGGTAGGCAAGGAGAGGAATAAAGCCTGTCATGTTGGCTGATCTCCGTTTCCCTCCACGCGTACTCAGAGCGACCTGCTAATTCTGGAAAAGGTTACACAGAAGGGTCTGGTGCTGGGTTTCTGTCCTGCCATGACATCCTCACCTCTCTTGCCTCTGGATTCCTCCCACCCATTACACACCCACCAGACGAGCCGAGGTCAGGGCAGCCCTAGGGAGAGCCAAGCAGTCAGTTCACGCAGCGGTTGAGAGTACATTCAGAGGGCAACTGGCTGCTGTGTCAGCTCAAGCTATGCTAAAACATCCTTCATTACAGGGAATAAACCTCCCTAGATACTCAGCCTTGGGGGAATGCCTTTTTCGGGATCCAAGCAAGACCTTGACAAGCCTCTTTCCAGGCACGTTGCACAGCCACCCAAAAAAAAACCAACCCAAGCCACCACGTTCAGAGGAGCTCTGGAGATAGGATATACCAATGCGATCCTAGCCCATGTTTGTAAAGTATTTGTAAAGAGAGCACTAACCACATGGTTCAAGGACAGCGTAATGAACTCATTCACGTAGCAAAGCCACGCGGCGGGACAGATAAATGTCAACCCCAGCCAGAAAAACAAAGACACAAGAGTTAACAAAAGAACCTACATCTGGGTCGCAGTCCTGGGTGGGGGCACCATCTCCGCACCCCCAGCAAAGCTCGCAGGCTTCTCTGCTGGAGGTTTTTCCTCTGGGCTGGGACTCCCCAGGCAGCCCAAGGGCTTCCTGCACTCACCACAACCCCTCTGCTCGTCCCAGGTTTAGGCATTTGGATTGCAGTCGGCTTTGTTTTCTTCTGGAAGGAGGTGAAGAGAAAAGAGAGGGAGAGATTAGCATACCCATTGTGAAACACTGAGATATTAACTCAGAAGCAATACGAGTGAGGGAGACAGATGAAAGGAAAAAAGAGATGGAAATGTGTTATTACAACTCACAAGATGCTTTGGCCCCGCAGGAAAGCGGAGTAATGACATCACATCCCATGAATTCCTTCTTGCTGATTATTTATTTGCAAACACATTTTCTGGCCAAGATAAAGCTGGGTGACAAATGGAATCAATCCTCTGACCCCAAATGACTCAGAAGTATGTGGGTAAAAATACAGTTATGTTTAAAAACAACTGCATTTATTTTGGGAGAGCGGCTGTCGTGTTGAACAGCACTGAGGGTTTCACAACACAGATGAGCCGAGCAGCCGTATGTTAACAATAACCATTAACTCTGAAGAGCTTTGTTCCGTCCACAGAGTGGCCCGGAGGAAGACATGTAGCATGTGAGAGACCATGCCACTGGGGCGCAGAGTGGGAAAGCAGTTTGCCCAGGACCACACAGTCTGGAAACAGTCAGTCCTCTGCCCTCCAGGGCGAGTGGTTGACTTTGCTGAAGCAGAATTCAACCAGTAGTGATTGCCTATGAAAATCCCATTTTTAATTAAAAGCAGGCACAAATTTGCCGCTGATATTTTTATTAGCTGTGTTGTTCCAGCCGTGATGATCCAGAAATACAGCACATGGCAAGCTTTAAGCAGTGAGGTAATCCCTTCTATTAGACAAAAGTCAGGTAAGCTTTCCTGCCTGTGAGTGTTTCTCTCTACCCCAGTGAAAAAAATCCCACGGAATACATCCATTTGGATCAAAATTGGCTTTTGTTTCTTTTTCACCAAAAACTTCACAAGTGAAATCTTCTCACCAATGCAGCTGGAAACCAAAAAAAAAAAAAAAAAAAAAAAAATTAAAAAAAAATTTAGCCAAAAGAAAAAAGAGACCAGGGGAGGGGGGGAAAGGAGAGGCTCTGACTGACAAGACGAAATTTTCCTCTGAGCGTCTTGCCAAAGAAGAATGTTTCATTTCTGTTTCAAAGCCTTCCAAGCAGGTCTGCTCTTAATATATCCAGCTCGCAGTGTGCCCCACAGAACTAATTGTCATGCCAGCGCTCCTCTTCTCGCAACATCTGCTCGCAGTGGCCCAGCTGCGTCAAGAAGCTGTGAGGCTCGTCTTTTCGGAAACCCACCCTGCAGCGCGCGTTTTCCTGGCTGTGCCTTGGGCCAGCTGGGAGGCAGGGACCGGTGGCAGAGAGACAGGACAGGAAGGAGGAAGCTCTGATGATCCACAGCACCTTCGTCTGAAGGGTTGTGAGAGCTGATTGCGACTTGTGAACGTTCAAGCGTAGCAAGGTAAGGAGCTCAGGTGAAGTGTCGTCGACCCATTGGAGCTTTCCCGGTGATTAACTTGTCTGGGGATGATGCTCCAGCCTTTCCATCATCTTCCTTCCCTGTTAACCCCATATTCTTGAAAGCTACTACAAGTAGGATTGGCATTTCAGCGTTCCTTCACCATCAAATTAGTCCTTCAAGGTCATTTAGACCAGCCTACTTGGAAGTCCGTTTGGGAAAATGCATGTCCTTCTGGGAGTTCTCTAAATGCAAACCTGAGCCCAGATTTGAGCTCACCCGTTATCCTTGTTGTTCATATAGGTGGGCATTGCCAGGCACAGGGTCAGCTTGAACCCTCTGGCAAGGAGGGAGCAAGAACTCACTCATCACCATGCCAAAAGTGCTCCAACAAAGCTCAGCTCAGCCAGGATGAGTCAGTTATAGGAGGAACTCACCCCGCCACATCCTAGTCCACCACCTGAGCACGTCATGGACTCCCCAGGCTGGATTCAGCTCCAACTGTCTCCAGAGTAGATGCTAACCGCGTAGCTCCCGTGGAGAAACGCAGGAAACATTAGGGGCTAATTCACATCTCCTGCTTGAAGCGCTTGTACTGGGTTGAAAGAAATCATAGCCTTGGCTTCGTTAAATATATTGATTAAGTTTCAGTAGGGGGCTCCAGGGTGGGTAGCTCAGCCAGAGGCGTCAACATCCAGCTTTAGTGAGGATGGATCCCACCCATTGTCTGTGATCTACAGGGCCAGCAGTGCAGGCAGCAAGCATATAGACTGCAGGACTCGGCAAGCCGATACCCACACTCCAGCCTGCTGTTTAACTTTGTGGTGTAGACATTCCTCCCATCTGGCATTTGAGAGGAGGGGGGGGGGGCGTCGAGACGGGGAAAGCAGAGCAGTCCCAGGCACCACCCATGAGGTCCCGTTCCAACAGTACGCGGAGTCTGTCACGCAGGAGCCAATCGCCAGCCTCAGTTATCACTCACACACACTCATCGCTTCTCATCTCGGCAAGTCGTAGAGCACCAAGAAGGGAACACATCTTGCCTCCAAATTTTTTGCATTAGAACCAGGGTGCATCGCATCCAACGCAGATGTCTCTTCAGAAATGAAAATCTGCTGCGGTTGGAGGATTCTGCTCCTCTCTTGCAGCCTGTGTCTATTATCAGATTCAAATTCCTCTCCTTTATTGTCGGGTTTGGATGCAAGCAGGATCCAAGATCAAATGCAAAGGGTCCAAAACTGGTTTTCACTATTCCACCAATTTCTTTGTGTTTGGCAAAGGCAACTGGCAAGGTCACCCACACAGATGGTATCAGAGTTGTCCCATTCAAAATACTGTGCCTTAAAAAGAGGGACAGGGATGAACGGGTCCCACAGCCACGTCCCAGTGACGCAGGCATTGGTGTGGACCTTCCAGTTACGTCACGTACGGTCTTGCACCTGCTCATTTGCCGTTATCCAAATCCATCCAGGAAGCATTAACCAAGCAAGCTACGTCAGATTCAGTACAGTTACAGGCACTGATTGACAGCTCTTCAATAAGCACTAATACGTGTTTTAGGCAGGTCATCTCTCTCAAAGACTAATCATGGTTCCTCTTCTTCCATGTGCTTCTTTGTGTTCCTCTGGCTTTAGTTGTCTCAGTCAGAAGATTTGCACCTGAACTACTGGTCTGGTTCCATCTTCTGCCAGAGCTTCCTCAATGGCTTCAGACAAGTCTTTGAGCACTCATTTTTCAACTACAGGCACCTAAAGGAGCAGATGCGTGTCTACTGGCATCACCACAGGCTTAGGTGGTTTCATTCCTTTCTTCTTTCTCCTTTGGCTGAGTTTTGGCAACTTCAGTTACCTAAATATTAAGGGTGAAACCACTGTAGTCAAGGGGAGATTTTCAAAATGTAGGTGCTTCCAGCTGACCATGTTTAAACTCCCTTTTTGGTAGATAACAGAAGCACTTTTCAGAGAGAGTTCGCCTCATGCTAAAATCTAGAAGTGCCTTCTGAGTGTAATGTTATGTTGGAAGGGTCAGATCTTGGGCATCTCAGCTAAGCCACACATGTCAGCCCCTTCCACGGTCAGGAAAGGTCTTCCCAGAGGGTAAGTCATCTCAATGGTTTTTGGCACCTGACTCAAGCAGGGACAAACCCAAAGTTACGTGTCAGCTCAGGGATGAAGTGAGAGGCAGGCTTCTGGGAGGAGAGGCCCCGTGATAGCCCCAAAACATCTGCCCTGGTCTCTCATCTTGCCATGGCACCTGCTGCTGACCAGACCGTAGAGCACAAACTCTTTCAGCTCCCTGAAACAGAGAGGTGCCTGCCTCTCCTGCTGTTGGCTGGAGGATGAACCTGCTGCCTGCACACCCAGCTTTTAGCTGGGGAAAGGGTAAAGAGCTTAGCTGTTACAGGCAGCTGACGGGTGTCACAGCTATATACTTCTTCAACGTTGCCATTTGAGGGAGATAGTTGAGATTTCCGCATGGAATACAGAAGAAAAAAAAAAAAAAAAAAAAGGAGAAAAATAAAAAAGAAAGGAAAAAAAAGAAAAGAAAAATCTCCACCACCTCCATAGATCCACAGGCAAACATAAGACTGCGTTTTGTCTACCATTCAAAGAACAGCAGCGGGGAGAGAGAAGGACCTATTTGGAAAGCATGAGGGGCTTTTAAAACCCCCAAACTCCCTCCTAGAGTTGGGCTTCCAGGAGGATGCATGTTTTGCCCTTCTCATTGTTAGCAGCAGCACCACACATTTTCCACAGATGTTCGTGCCGAACCACGGAAGAGCTTTGACAAAGACTATCGCTTGTCTGACAGAGTCAGGGAAATCTCTCCATGACAGATTAATTGACTCAGTGATTAATAGGAGAAGAAAATACAGTTAAAGAACAAAGAGGGAGAAAAAAAAAGATTGGCTGGCCTGCATGATTCAGCCCGATGGGTTGTTTATTCCAAGTTTAAATGTGGCAAAATCTGCCTCAATCTGCTTGCTCTCGAAACCCAGCATTGATATAATCTTTGCAACCGCCTGTATCAAACCGCCACCCGTCCAAAATAACCTGGACACCAGTCCAAGCCCACTTCCCGTTGAGACACAGACCAAGTCCTTTCAGGTTTTGCCAGACCATAATAGTATATAATTTGCCATAGCTATAATAATAATCCAGCATCCGAGCAAGGTCTCTGAGGATTGCTGCTCCTGAAGCTATAGCGTCTTCAAAAAATGTGCTAATGGGAGGAGAGGCGGACCCTGCTCTACCAAGCCGCCAGCCAGACTCCTGATGCACTTGGCACTCATAGATTCAAGATAATTTGATTCTATGAATGGATTTTAATCTGATAAACTCCCTAATTTCCCCCCGGGAAGGCATCCTTAAGAACACGGATGTACCACACACTGACCCCTCTCTCCTCTGCCAGAAAAGTAAGGATTTTTATGACATTGCCAGAAAAGTAAGGATTTTTATGACATTACCAGAAAAGTAATATGAAGTTACTTAGCTTAGTGCCTTGCAGGATTGAGCCCTCTCACCAGGACAAGGAATTAAGTCATGAGTAGCCACAGACAGACCTTTACACTGCCTGCCAGGAATGACTCTCCTGAGTCATTTTTTGTTCTTGTTGGTTTATTTTGTATTTTTTTCCTCCCCAGGAAGAGGTCACTGTTTGACTCAAACCCGTGAATCACCACCAGAGTGTAGTTTTCGGGTGAGAAAGGGATTGCTCAAAGATTATCCAGTAAACCCTGATATGCAAATCCCACTCTCATCCATAATTAGTCCATCTACCTGTAAAGCGTTCAAGAACTTGAATGATTATGAAAAGGAAATTATCCTTCTGGCCACTGAACTTGGTCTGCTTTGTCAAGGAAGAAGAAGCACTGATCATTTCCATTTCAGCAGCACTTCTGCATCTGATGAAACTGTCATTTTTAGTGATATTTGGCTACTTTCTCCTAAGCTAACTGCATGCTCTGGAAAAAGAGTGACATTAATAACAGCAATGTGGCATCAAAGCAGCGTGGTGGTGTCACTACGTGCCTTCAGCTTCTGTAACAGTCATTTTTCACTCTCCTGGCCATTACCACTAGAAGACTTCACCACTAGGTATTTTTTTCCTCTCTGCTTGTTTGAAGAGTAGACATCCCCCAGCTTCAGTGCCTCCTTTGAGTAATCAGGACTGTTGATATCCAAACTGACATGGCATTTCATTTATCTGTTTTTTTTTCCCCCAAGATTTTAAAGTCAATGTGATGCAGATTCATTGCCTGATGCTTCTCCCTGATGAAGTCACTGATAATTCCTCTGAGCAGCTTCGGTGGTGCCTACACTGGTGATATCTGAGACCAGGTTTATGGCACAGGGAGGGGTTATGAAGAAGTTGAAGCTCTTTATGTGACTGTTCATTGATGCTCTGGGCTCAAATATTAGGATTCCACATTTTGCACCTTCCAGGAGAAAAAAAAAAAATACTAGAAAGGTTCCTGCACTCTTCTGACCCAGCCATGACCTGGAAAAGGAAGCTGTCAAGGTTTCAAGCCACTCCTCCATTCCACAGGCCTTTCACAGAGTGTGTGAGTCCACATCACCCAAGGCACTTCTTCATACCACGGTACAAAGGACCGTGATGGAAATGTACGTCCAATACTGGTAGAGGAAAGCAGGCTCTGGAGATCCTGGCCATACCTCCATGATGCCAATAAATGGCAGTTGTTTGACAGTTAATTTAGGAGAAGCAGCAGAGGAAGGAAGCAAAGCCAAGACAGAGCACGCCATGTCCCTCGGCTGTGCTTACACAACCGAGGTGTAAACCAGACCGGGGACTGGTCCACCATTTCACCTGAGGTGATGCACCATGTGGTGCCACCAGCCCACCAGCACAGACAAAGGGCCGGTGTTTGCAAGAGAGAGCAAAGAGCGGGAGGAATGAAAGCCTGGAAGAAGAACACAGGTCCATGGACGATCCCTCAAGCCAACATTTCATATCACTTACTGTACATGTAGGCTCTCTTTGGTGCCAGGAGTTTTTTCTCAAGAGCTACACAGTTGTTTCTGCTGATTTTTTTAATGATTATTATTAAAATGAACTTTTTAACAAACATTTTCCCTTTTAAAGAATATTCAAGGTTTTCCAATAGGAAGAATGTAAATCAAAAGCAGTAATTTTTGTTCTGCTGGACAAATACTTTCCCTGTCTTCTGCCAGTGTAAGAAAATGGAAACATTTTTCTCCAAATGCATTTGGAGGAAGAGGGGACTTGGGGTTAAATCGTCTTCTGAAATTCATAAACATACTTTAACAGAGCCCAAATGATTTCAGGAAAAAAATGCTGAATTGTATTAAGAAAGCATTCCTTTCAAACTGCTTCAGGAAATAAGCTTATCTTTCTTCGAGCAGGTTTTGCTAATTAGCAGCTGAGTGGCTAATATTTCTGTCATCACTGCAACAGTTTTAGGGAAAATGTCTGTGTCGAATTATGAATTTAATTTTACTTTGTGAATATTGTTCACGACAGCAGCCTTCCTTCTGGAGCAGAAGCCCCCTTTCTGTAGCCAAGGAGAAAGATAAAAACACCATATTCTTTTCTGGAAATAGATGACATTGAAGCATTTGACGCTTTCACTGAACCAAAGCAGAGGAGATTAGCTGTGGAACTTAGAAATTCAAGGAATAAAGCACACAAGCACCGCATAGGACAGCTCGTTTTTAAAAAAAGCTTTGACAGGGACTTAAGTGACAAGTTTTAAACAAATAAGGATCCACTAGAAAAGATGGAGGCAAAGATGTGAGAGAAAGCCCTGGAGAGAGATTCCTGAAAAACTGAGAACTAGATGCCGAAGTAGTTACAGCTTGCGAGCAGTGTCTTCACACAGGCTTCCTTGTTCCTGTGAACTGGGCAGCAGCACGGTGTGATAAACAGTGGACAGATCTCAAAATGCTCCAAAAAGGGAGAAAGAGAAGAAAAGGAGATGAAACTAAGGGCGTGCACGTCAGTACAAAACCCACACCCAGTGGCTACCAACACAACCAAAGAGAGTGTCCAATGCTGTCAAGAAGATGGCAACGACACCATCAGACACTAGGACATCAGCAAACGTAGTGCTGGGGCTTATGTCCTCCAGTTTCGTTTACTGAAGGTTTTTTAAAATGGTTTGGTTTCACTTTTGTCAGAAATTGCTTAGGTGGAGCTGGTCCTGCCTTGGGACCATGGATGGACCATGGGATCTCAAGGATCCTCCCAGCCCCATTTTGCTGATTACTTCTCCAAGGAAACACCATGTAGAGCCAATGAACAGACTCCAGCATGAAAGCAAATGGGGCATTTCAGCTTGTAACCTCCTTCCCTAATTTTGATTAATTTTTAGTTCATTAAATTCATTAGTTAACAGTGGGGAATATAGTCCCAGCCAGTCCTTTACTCTCTCTCATACAGATAAAAGCACTCTTCGCCTGTTTCTTAGACAACTCTTGTGATGATTAGAGAGCAGGCACCTTGTTCAGACCTCCAGACTCAGTGAAGCCACGTTGGCATCTCCAGATGGGACTCCACCAGTTCAGGGTGAATGTTTATAATGGTCTTCTAAGAGAAACGAATGACATTTATTAGGAGGTTATATTTATGTGTTTACAATTGCCTTTCTTATTACCATTGATCGTGAATTAGTGTTATTAAAGTGTAGCAGTCATGGGAGGAGTGCATGATGGCTTTGCCTTGGAGTCTTTCCTCTTAGAGGCTGGGCTGCTAAGCGGCATTGGCAGGGTACAACACTGACGGCTCAAACTGTGGATGAACCACGTGTTTTGACTCCGAATTATTTCTGACCTGTGCAGGGTGTGGATGAAAAGGGGGATGAGACACAAGGGCAGAAAAGAAATGTTTTACGCAGGAAAAGAAAGCGAAGGTGCAAACACATGGTGAAGGGTGAGGCAGATTTACACCAGCTGCCCTGCAAACTCCCTCAGAAGTCCTGGAGGCTGCCAGAAGGGAAGTAACTTTGCCTTGACTTGACTCCAAGGCTACATAGCATCTCCTAAATTGCATCTAATACCCAGACTCATTTTCATGTGCTCCTCAGTATGAGCCTGTTCCTGATTTTAGTAAGGAGAACTGAATTGTTGCGATGCTAGTGGGAGAAAGAAGGGAATGGACGGGAGCGATTCCACCAGCGGGAGTTGTGCTGATGGCAGGGGAACATCAATCGGTGCCTTTAATGCATCATTCCTATTTAATGAGACTGGAGGTAACAGAGAGGGTTCAAATAATACCATTTTGAAAGGTAATGGGAAGAATAATGTTATTATCAATCAAGTCTAAAATGGCACAGTGCTGTTAAGGGAGTCTGAAATACAAGTTGCAATCTTTCATGTCTCAATTCAGTGGCAGTTTATTCGGAGGCTAACAATTACAGGCTCCTGTTGCTCAGCAGGTATAATACCAGGCAGGTCTTGTGCAAATTTGTGGTGGGCAGAGCACATTCCAAACTACTTTACCACGATCAGGAACGCAGCTAAGAGTTTTTATTTCCTTTTAACTTTCCAAAAGATAGGAACAAGCGATAGTAGCAAGATAAAGACCCAGAATGGATGTGAATTAAGGACATACATTTACTCTGACTGCGAACCACCTCTCCAATGCATGTAAAAAAGAACGTAATTCCCATTTTAAACTGGGTTCAGTACACTGCTGAGTGTGCAACTAATAATCCACTGAGGAGGACTGGTGAAGGGCCTAGAGATGGCTCCATGTAAACACAAAATTATGCAGACAGACACGCAAATTTTCGTGACTAAATACTGTCTTCACAACATTGACAAACATTTTCAAAAGGATCAGCAGTTCCACAAATATTTGCAAGCCACAGTTTTGTATATCCCGAGGTAATGAGCAAGAGCTGGACTACGGATGGCCTTTCTTCACTGCAGTCTCTTGCTTTCAGTGCATGGGGTATGATATGGGGGACACTATAATCCCACCATGACTGATGGCATGAAGAGGGAGAAACACCAGCAGACTCTTTCCAGGGAATTTCCCATGACATGCAGGTGCAGTGGCACAGGGTGGGAGGCGATCAACAAGCCGGTGTCACTCAGGTTTCTTGGCAGGTGTGAAAAATCAGCTGAGACATTTGCGAAGTGAAACCTGATCGAGAAGCAAGCACAGAGACAAAATTAACAGGGTATCCCGTGATGTCATTTCGAACAACCACTTTCCTGGCTGAGACAGAGGCAGACAATTCCCCGAGACCAAGTCTGCACATGAAACCTCACTGAGGCATCTGCTGTTACTCCGTTGCGCTCTTACCCTTCCCTCCATTACAGCAGCTTTGCCCAGGTCCTATAAACATCCAGGCAGCAATCAATGAGGTGTGAATATTTAGCTTATAAAGTTGCTCAAGTGTAAAGGATATCCAGTCAAAGAGGTTGGGAAAGCAGCAGTGGAAAGTTATTTCCAGGCTTACTGTCACTGCGTGGCTGCTCTTTTGGATGCTCCTGAACTGTCTCGATGCACCCAATTAGTCACAGGAGTCACGTTGTGGGCTCTGAACTGAAGGCCCCCCAGACACACTGCACTGGGCATGAACCCGTGTGCTTGGAAAGCAAAAATTACATTCGTCACTGGATTTTCCTCTGTGCGCTTGTAAGTGCTTCACACACCACCAGCAGTTTGGAAACCTCTGGCTCTACTCAACCTGAACCAAGAGGCTGAGCTGCCCATGGCCATGTCTGCATTGGTAAATGAGATGTACTGGGGCAATGTCTGGTCCTGTGCGCCCTCCGCAACAGCCATCAGCTGGTACAACACATCCCGCATCCCCATTATTACTCTATTTTCATGCCCAGAGCATGGTGGCTGCATGCTGACTGCCCACTGGAAATGGTTCTTTGCCCACATGAACCTCCAAACCATGTCTGGCGGTTACCTGGGAAAACTGTACTTAACTCGAGCCAGAACCAAGCCAGCTGCTGCTGTGGCAATTTAGCAATACAGACAGTTGTGGCCCTGATGGCAAGTGACGCGATATGGCTGACATCAGCACAGCCAAACTCTCTTTTCCCCAAAAACCAGATCTGGCTTCCTCTACATAGCATAGGAGAGGATGTTCTTGGTGCATGCTATGTCCTTCTCCATATGCAGGCAGTTAATGGGACATGTCTAGGAGATCACATGCTGGTGTGGGTCAAAGCTGTGCTGCAGAGCATGCTCATTATTAAATAACATCAATGAGCAATTTCCAGTTCTTGAGCCTTGGTTTTGTCTAGTTTAGAACTATTTGTTAGAAGGTGTTGCTACCAAAATATTTTACACCTCATTAGGCAAATAGTCCCAGTGAATCCCGCGGGGCTTCTTACAGAGTCTAAAGCCAAAGAAGCCAACAAATGCCGAAGAAAAGATTCGCCCATGGTGCATTGTGTTGTGTTTTGGCCTTTCTTGTCTAGGCTGTTTGGAGTGGGAAACCTCCAGTTAGAGAAAAAAAAAAAAAAAAATTAGAAGTTTGAAATACTACCATGTTTTACAAAAACAGAGGGGAGAGAAAGTTATGATATGTTGCTACTGAAAAGGTGAATTTTGGGAGATATCTTCAGTCCTGTTCCAAATATCAGATCAGTGCTACTAACAAGGATAAAACTGGTGGTACGAAGAAAACTAACACTGGCATCCACAAAGAGAGGCTGGATCTAGAAAGACAGGACTCATCCTGGGCATTTAGCCATCAAAAGGTAGCATCTTGTCTAAGTTTGTGGCCTAGCACCTCTCCATGAAGGAGAAATTGCCTTCAGAAGGCAACCCAGGCCATCTTTGCTGCACAGCAATCTTAGGGCAGAACGAGCCACCCTCTGCAGTCCCTGATCTCTCCCTGTTGACTTTGGATGGAGCCTAAAGAGCTGCTGTTCACTGGGTGCCCCATATTTAGGCAGATGCAGGTAATGGAGTTAAATCCCACCCATAGACACTAAACAACTAGTTCCTTCGCTGGGGTCTCTCATCATTTCTGTTGAGTCCTCTCTCTGTTGTAGCTCAGTCACAGACGTTACCCAACATCTCAGCTGGAAGCTGCTCCTTTCTGGAGAACCACAGAATAGCAGACCAGAGAGGGTTGGCCTGTGGATGCCAAAGCCTGTAGTGCCATGAGATCAATCCAGAGGGCAAAGCAGTGCCATGCCGTGGATGGTCTGAACCATCCAAAATCAGAATCTAGTATTTGCCATTGCTCCCTCTGCTGACCTTGCAGGATCTGAAGGGAAAAGGTGGAATAACCCACCGACTGGTCCATCACCCCACACAGCTCAGCCCAAGCCCCATGGGAGGAACTGGAAGGGATTCCCAGGGCAGGATGGCACCCTTTGGATGAGAGCTGCCGCTCACAAGTCCTGAAATCCAAGGAGAGAGGGGGAAGGAATGAAATGAAAGCATGATCCTGCCTGAGCCTAGGACTAAACACGTGCTGTTCTTGGCCATAGCTGATCTCGAGCTGTCAGCATCCTGACAAGGCGTCTCTGTAACTTCTGGGACGATGCACCCCGGAGGAGTGTGTTCATGATATTGGGGCTAGATGTACATCTGCTTTTACTCGCATCAAGGAGCCTTTATGCCAGTCTGGGCTGAAGAAGGTGGGAAGGTTAGCCTGTATTGAAGCAACAAGACCTATTTGAAATGGTGCCTGTCTCATCTTACCCAGGACTGCAGACAATTACACAGGCTCTTTGCAAACCACTCCTGCAACCTTTTGCTCTTGGCAGCAGAGGCCTGACTATGTTGGCAGCAGGAACATATTCTGTTCCCCTATCTTCAGAGACGGAGATTTCCAAAGTAAAGTCAAATCCGAGGGGAAGCATAGTTTCTTGAGCCGTAGAATGAGCCAGTCATTCTGTGGCAGACAAAGTCCTTCTATAGGAAAAAGCTTCATTTTTCTGTCAAAAATTCCTGCAACGCTTTACCATCCCATACCTTTGGAAAGCCAGTGAACATGAATGCACAATTAGCAGAGGGCAGAGAAGAGGCACAGAAAGATGTTCCCAAGAGCTATAGGGCCTGGAGAACGCTGGGAGCTCTGAGAGGTTTCAGGAGGGTCCCCTGCTTCAGGAACAGCCAGTTGGCCTTATTGAAATTAGGGTTTATATTGTGGGAGCACCTAGAATCCTACAGCAAGGTGAGGAGGTGGAAGGAAAAGGGGAGCATATTGCATCAGCCCACAGGCATTTGAGGTCTAACGCAAGGAAAACAAAGGAAGAATTTTTGTCCTCTCTATACAGATTTGGAAATTATAGTCCAGGGAGGGATTAAGCTGTCTCCCAAGTGGGTAATGATCACAAATTGAATCCCCATCATCTGAAACTTTGTTCAGTGCCGCTATCAGAAATCCTGTTTCCTTCTCATCTATGGCTGTTAAAAGAGGAAAAAGATGAATGCCGTAAGAATCTCCCTCCAAAGGCAAAAAAAAAGATTCTTTTTAAAGCTGTCAGGCTGGGGCTAATTTTGTTCACTGGGGCTATAACTCCACACCAGGGTGGTACTGGATTTGCTTTGGTCCAGTTCAACAGAACCTGCTGTGACTGAAATCACAGACAGATCCTGAAGTGAAGATTAAAAACCACTTTCAATAACCTTTGCTGCCCAAAGTTGCTGTTCCCTTCCTCAGAAACCGCTCCCTTGGTAGGAGAAAGTCTACTCCCCTCCTAATTGGGTTTAAACACAGCACTCTCCGTCACATTGGCAGCTGCAAAAGACTTACATCTCATAGCTATCCAGACCATTTAATGGCTGACAAGCTCCATGGTCGTGCTAATAAGGGTCCTTCTAGGAACTGTTCAGCAGCAGAAACTCTTCCCAGTAGATGGTGTGAACTAGACAACCTTATCCATGTCTCTGTGTGTGTTTTGGGAGGAGAGTCTATGAGAGAGTCTGCCAACATGGGCAAGAGCTGTGCCATGGCATAGGCAGCACCCCAGGCATCAACACACACACGTGTGTGTACGCATACATGCATACACACACATACACACACACACGTTTATGCCAACATATAGATTTTGGCACACTATGCTTTTCATCTCATTGGCATAAGGCAGCCTTGGAGAATACATCCAGACAATATGGAAAATATGTCCAGAGAAAACTTTTTGCAGACATGCCTGTTTCCTGCTCTCTAAGTTCAAGGAAAAGCCCTGGGAGATGCAGCCTTAGCAGAGAAGCCTTCGACAAGGAAGGGTAACCACAGACAACCACACTAACAGTCCTGTGAATCACCTGAGAAACATATCAAGAGGGAGTGCTTAGCTTTTTTCTCAAAAATTTCACTTTTCACATCGAAAAGCAGACGTGTTTTGGAAAGCCTTATCCACCAAGACCCCAATTTTGCATTGAAAATGTCCAATGTCGGCTGTGTGTCTGAGGTTGAGTACACAAGGATTACCATCTCCCTCACCAGTCCAATACTGAAGATGCATAAACTCTTAGTCAATCAGGACATAAGAGGAGATATCAGACTAGGTGTAAGGAAGACGTTTGTTATGATGAGGGCAGTGAAAGGGAACAGGTTGCCTAGAGAGGTGGTAGAAGCCCCATTCCTGAAAACATTCAAGTTCAGGCTTGAGGGGGCTCTGAGCAACCTGATCTAGTGGAAGATGTCCCTGCTCACTGCAGGGGGGGTGGGACTAGATGACCTTTAAAGGTCCCTTCCCACCCAAACCATTCTACGATTCCATGAGGGGCTGGGCCTTTGGGAGGAAGATGGAGACACAAGAACACCTCACTTAGTGCAAGCACTACAGATACCAGCCACTTGCCTTTGCTTTTGTTATCAACCAGCCAAGAGTGCGGTTGTGCAAAGTGGCATAACCCAGAGCAGGCTCAGCCTCTCGTTACACCAGGCTGGAGCCGTTAGTTAACACATAAGCCTCACCTCCGGTTGCTGGGCCTCATTATCCTCTCTTGTTGCTGTAATTCAAGTATAATTCTGGGGAAGATCTACAGCAACTTGACTATGGGAAGCTGTTGGAGACTGATGAGGGTCATTTCTGAAGTCCCTTGCTACAGAAACGCCGTAGCATTTCTGTAGCTTCAAGTCTAGACCCTTTCTATTTCTGCTGGGTTGTTTGGAACATAAAACCAGAGTGCAATAATCCAGGGAAGACAATACTGTCCCATTTTACATTTATGGTCTCCTGGCCACCAGCCAAGAAAGCACAAATGTGTCTGATCTCAAAATAACCCTCTGCCAGTTCCTACTTTATTTTTTATGGCCATTGAACATTGAGCAGGTGACTTCATTGATTTGAACATGATGGTGCCCAAGTAGAGATAATAAAGAACTGAGCAAAGCCTTGTAGAAAGCAGATGAATCAATCATGCATGGCGCGATGGAAGTTGAGACAAAAGATGAAGCTAAAGAGACCCAGCTCCCTCAGCCTTTCATCACAAGGGAGGTGTTCCACCCCCTTCATCATCTTTGTGGCGCTGCGCTGGACTCTTTCCAGCAGTTGCCTGTTCTTCTCGAACTGAGGGGCCCCAAAACGGACAGAATATTCCAGATGTGGGCTCACCACGGCACTCATTTCATGCCCATGCCACTGCGACCGCAGCGTACTTGTGTGCTACACAAACCTGTGGTCTGGCTCCCAGTCCCTGTCCCCAAGGGGCTTAGCTCCAAGGGGCTGATGAGCCGTATCTGCTGTTCACCAGCTACTCTGGTCCCATGCGAGGAAGGAGCACCAGTCTAGGAGAGAAATGATGGCCGCAGCGCTGAGCATCGTGGTGCTCAGCCCAGCCTGCAAGGAAGCACATTTCCAAGGTGTAGTCCTGAAGCCCAACCCCGCTCACATCCCCACTGACAAACCCCATCACAGGAGCGAGACCAGTGCTGCTTTTTGATACATGGGATCAAAATTCTTCCAAGTGCTTTCCCAAGGCACGAGTCTGAGGCACTAGTCATGCTCACCGCCTGCAAGAATCGGGGCAGAGCCACCAGCAAAAGCAGGAGGTCGATCACCTTCTCCATTGCCCATGGAGGGGACCTGCACTGAGTACAGGCCCCACCTTGACAACTTATGCTGGAAGATGTGAAGCCACAAATCTGGGCCTTGACACATTAAAATCATCCCCCGCTGAACATTACGCACCAGTTTCACTTTTGATTTTCATCACTGTAATGAAACTCAGTCAAACTTCCCAACCCTATCAGACTGGGGAGGGATTGGTAGGCGTGTGATAACCAGAGCCTCCATCAAGGCACGACTCCTGAGTGGGAGAAACTTGGCAAAGAGGAATGCAAAATCCAGCATCAGACTCCGAGCCAATTACAGGATATTAAAATAGAAATAGTAACACGCCTAAATTTAGCCTCCCATCTCCAAATGTTGAAGTTACGGGGCCTGATGGAACAATATAGGCTGTAACAGTGCACCTCAGAGGGATGTTTTTGGCAGCCTTTTAAGGAAAAGAACCTTATTTCATCACTGGCCATGTGTATTTCTGTCTGCGCTACCCACTGACCAGTTCCAGCTGCTTTTGAGAACAGGGCTGAAGCTCTCAAAGATACTGAGTTCCTGCCACACTTTTGAAAACAAGTGGTCAGGTCAAGGAGAAAGAAATTTGCAGCCCCCCTGCAGGGAAGTCTGCAGTAGGGCTCAGCCCTGGTGAAACATCAGGGAACAGGGATTTCAAACACACACTTCAAGTCCACAACAAACCAGGTGGTTTGGAGTTTTCTGTTGGTGGAGCTATTTTCCTTAAAAAGAAAAAAAAAAATTACAGCAGCAAACGGTCATGAAGGAGATGTTGTAAAGAAACATCTGCTAAGATAAAATGAGATTTCCAGCTCCAGCAGGGAGCAACTTTTGGCTGGGATCATAGACTCATGGAATCACAGAGTTACAGAATGGTTTGGGTTGGAAGGGACCTTAAAGATCGTCTAATACCAACCACCCTGCCACGGGCAGGGACGCCTTCCACTAGACCACTTGTGATGCCAACAGAGAGGTGGGTAAGTGAAGAGAAAAGGCTGGGACAGCCCGTGCAGGATTGCATGGGGATGCCTGCGCCATCCTGCTCTAGCAGATACCTGTATTTTTAGTCCCACCCTCTTCGGAGCAGCGCAAAGACCACCCGGTGCAGCTCCTTTGGTGGAGCCACAGCACGTTGCCAAATCCACGACCATGGGAGGGATGGGGAGACAGGGGAACACCTGCATCCAGCGGGATGCCCAGCCCACCCACAAAACCTGCCTCCAGGGGGTGCCCAGGTACAGAGCAAACTGCCACAAGAGGAGATCTAGAGACCCACAACTTCACCATGGAGATCCCCACACCATGGGAGGTATCGGCTTTGGCCACCCCTTTCCTAGAACAACCACAACCCCACATCCACCGTGCCTGGGATGCCCAGCCCGCACAGCCCCCATCCCCTCCCAGCCTGCCTGCTCCCTGCCTGATACACGGCTGCTCCCTTGCTACACTGGGCTAATCCCTCCTCTTGCTGCCCAGAGCTTGCAAACTCAGCCGTTGGACCCAGCATCCTCAGGTCTGGGGTGAAACAGGTTCTTGCAGGCAACTTGACATAAAAACCACCAGCTTCGAAAAAGTCACGTAGAGGCAAAAGCAAACAGCAAAGGGAGGAAATTGCTCGATAGCCTAATTAGATAAAAGTGCGATTGCTGCGCAGAAATAATGTGGAGAGGAAAGTTAGGTCTGCGGAAGACAGAAAGGTGCCCCAGAGATTAGAGTATTTAGGACAAATCACCCGAGGGGCTGTGAGCGAGCAGTAGGCTTATCGGGGAAAAGAAAGGGAAAAACACTGGAATTAAACTCTCAGCGCTGGGCAGGTTGCTCACAGCAAAGCCAGCTCATGAAGGATGGCTCTCCCCAGGGTTCACCCTGCTGTCCTTAACCCTGATTGCTTCTTGAAGGGGTTCATGAGAGAGAAAGCTGCTGGGAGGGAGAGGGGGGTGACTTTTTGCAGTCAGTGGCCCTGGGCAGGGCTGGGTTTTGGGACTGCGGGCGCTTCGAGAAACCAACCTAATCATCACACGATGCTCTGACTTGGTCCAGCTCCCCCCCCGGGTAAAGTGAGAGCAGCATAAAAACACGGACGATTGCGACCAGTGAAAACAAAAGCTGAAGCCTCCTACTAGGGTGAAGCCATCTCAGGGTGCCTGTCACACCTCAACCATCATCTGTCATCGAAGAAGTCTGTCCCAAAATGTATCCAAATCGAAAACGAAGACGGGGGAAGCTGAAATCTCCTTGTTGTTGTTTAGGGTTTTTTTTTTGACATGGAAGTCAGCACCAATCACAGAGACAAGGCTGCAGTAAACAACCCCTCTCCCCGTGCGGTTACTTACAAGCCGTGCACTCCAAATAGCAGACAGGTATTCAGGCAGGAGATCTGTCAGAGCCATCTCTGCATTTTTACGATTTCTGGGGGCACGCAGCATCCTCAGACTGCGGCTTCTTTATATGCAGAGCATCAAGACCTTGGCTCCTGGGGGGCGTCGGAGAGGTGGCAGGGGTGTTGCTTGAGAAGGAATAGCAAGGACATGTGTGCGTTCTGTGCTTAGCAGAGGATCATATTCGGTGCTGTTGGGACTACCTTCAACAGCACCCACGGGCAGTTTTTCTGGCTCGCGTTACAGACACTTTCATGCCATGCCACAGAGCTCTACAGGCAGGAAAACTGATCTCCCCTCCCCAGTACAGCGGCCACCCAGTTCTGCTGGTTTAACCCCTGAAGCGCCTCGGGAGTGCTGGAGCGGGAAAAAAAACACTCACGACTTGGCCAGAAGGGCCCAATCCTGAACGTAGTGAGGTGAACAGGAAATTTTCCCTGAGCTTCAGTGGAGCGCGGTTGAGTAGGGGAGGACCCCACCACCACCACCAGCTGGGAGACTGACAGTAAGTGGGGAGAACATTTTGGTGATGTTGACAATGAGGAAGGTGAGGCAAATTGTCCCTGTTGTTACCAGACAGGAGAACTGCAGATGGAGGATGGTCAGAGCACACCCATAGAAAGAGGTCTCCAAAGACAGGAGGAGGAGTCCTGGTGTGAAAAAGGCTGCAGCTTGCAATGCTCTTGTCATTTGTTTGCATCTTTGCAAACAGGAGCTGGATTTTGCCATGTTCTCACCTCATGGTGGCCCTAGAGTCTGTGAGCAAGTTATACCCCATCATACACTGAGTGGTCCTGGTCTCATGACCTCCCAGAGCAAGGGCACTGCTCACTCCTTACTGCCTTGTCCAAGCGCCCCCATGGGCAGGAGCTGCAGGGCAGGGCACAGCACAAGACCTTAAAAAAAAAAAAAAAAGGCAGCCATTGAGCAGTTTAAAGAGGCAGACGTGTAGAATCAGTCTTCCCAAAAGGCTTCACCACCCCAGGCATCTGTGTAAGCCAAGCGATGCCATCACATGCACAGCCAAGGCAGGATGGAATACGTGACCTTCTCAAAAGGGATTTTCTGGGGAAACAGCAAGCATCAGGGTCCATCCCCAGGAAGATGTCTTGGCATCATGATGCAGCGTCAACCAGTTATTACATGGTGTAAATGGGGAGACAGGACGGGAACTGGATTCACAGAAGTAATTAGCCAACTACTTCAGCGATAATGCAGTCTTGGGGACATCACCTCCCGCTGATTTCAAGCAAGTCTGAGGTGGCATTCATCTTCTTCAAGCACTATGTGTCTAGAACTCTGGCATTGACATCTGAGCAAGATGAGAACTCTTTATAGCCGCTGATGTCTCCGAAGAGAAACTGCTCTGAGCTATCTTAGACACGTGCTATGGAGTGAAGTGCTTTCTGGAAATATCCATTTCTGCCCAGAGCCTGTAAGGGAGTAATGAGCTCTGGCTCACCTTTAGCTGTCATAAAGCCATTAATGTCTAAATGGTCCCACAAATTTTGCTGAATCCTGCTCTCAAGCCCATGGGATGTAAACAAACCTATAGACCTAGGGCCTGGCTTCATCCCACCACATGAAGATTTAAGTCTTGAGTCTTTTTCCTCTCCCTGTGCACTGAGTAGGGAGAGAAAGTCACCTCCAGGTAGTAATTCAAGGTCCCCGTCTCTCTTATTCTCTCCATTGACCAGAGAGACTGTCAGTAGTGGAAATGGCTCAGCAAGTGTCATAATTTCAGCCTGTTCTATCTGAGAGAGGAGAGATTCTTGCAGGGGGGCACGGGCAAATATATGTTCTTCATTCTTCTTCCATCCTTTGATTCCTCTTCTCTATAACACGGTAACTCACCTCTATGACTCCCACAATACCATGAGGTTTTCTCTGAGTTATGTGCCCTCTGACTAAGTGAGAAGCTCGCCTCGGTCTTGTGTCAGCTGCTTTTGCTCTGAAACCATAACTAGAAGCTGCAATCGCATGGCATTCTCTTTCCTTTATTTGAAGTTAAACTTATAAATCAAGCGAGGAACACTTAGCCCTGGGTGCTGGCTTGCTTGAATCACTGGTGAGCCGTTACAGACCAACTTGACCTATCGGGGCTTTGCAACAGGAGGACAGCCTTCCTCGTCCTACTGGGTTTTGGATACCTGCCAAGACCCAAGCTGAGCGCGTTGAGGGGTTCAAATGTTGTGGAGAAGGTTAAAAGACAATCGTCTCCTGGTTGAGAAAGATATACAATGACAGCAGGTATCTGACATTTCAGAGACTCTTTCATGTGAAAGGCAACGACAGAACAAACCCCTAACAGTAGTGAAAGCCGGAAAGGGTCAAAGTAGTAATTATGCACAGAATTATTCTTTTAATGACAAGCATAATTCAATCAAGGGAACAACTTCTCTAAGGAAACACAGATTCTCCATCAAGAAGATTTATCCTGGAGATGAAAGCGGATGTAATAATCTCCCTTACTCCCATCCAGTTACACCACATGGCATGACATATGGTCCTTGTCATACGATCAGAGATTAGTTATGGGTGGGTTCAGCTGCTATCCAAAACATGGCCTTGCTTACATTCCCTAAATCAGGACCAGATGCTTTTTTTTTTTCTGGAGATATGCTGTGGCCTAGCTCCAAGTTATGGAGCTGGAGATCATAGCATCGCAGAATAACTCAGGTTGGAAGGGACTTGAGGAGGTCTCTAGTCCTAGCTCCTGCTCGAAGCAGGATCAGGTCTGAGATCCGACTGGGTTACTTATGGCTTTGTACAGTTGGGTCTTGAAAACCTCCGGGGACAGAGACTGCAGAACTTCTCTTGGCAACCTGTTCCACTGCTTGACTGATATGTAGAAAACGGTAGGGTGAAATTCAAAGGTGTTTTTTTTTTCCCTTCCACCTCCCTGAATCCCAGATTTGCTGAAGCAAGTCTACTAAGTTTGGTAGACATTTAGCAGTAGCAGCTTCCTACGCAAGAGGGCAGGCTGTGGCTCTTCTTGAATCCTACCGGGTTTGCCAGCAGGTTGTTTATCTCTCGTCTCTGTGGTACCTCCCCATTCTTAAAACTAAATCCACGTACGCCTCCAGTGAATACCATAGTTAAGAAGGTCACGTATATTTAGAGATCTACAGCTTCGTGGGAGAGGTAATTTCTTTATTAGACTTGATGATATAAAAAGTCTCCAAGCACATAATCCCTTTACCAGGTCTGACAAAGAAGACAAAATGAAATACAGGTGATAAACAACAGCTCCTTGTTGGACATAATTATTTTAATCACTTGGAAAACAAGAGGAAAAGGGATAGTAAGCAGTGTGGAGTGGAAATGCGTGTTAAGAGGCAGGCAATTGGCAGTTCTTTCACAGAATCACAGAAATCCGCAGAATTCACCTTGGGGGGGGGGTTGCTACTCCATCACATTCAGGGCTCAGTACAATACATATCCTTCGCAGCCATACTCCAAAATCTTATTTGCTCTCACCTCTGCAACAAGAGGCCAAGGAGACTCAATCAGTTCAGTCAGAGTTCCTTGTGAAACCGTTTGTGGCTCTGGACAACATTACTACTACCTACATATGTCTCTTCTCCCTGAATATGGGACATAGTTCAGAGAAAAACCTTTTAAATGTTATTGCTCCTATAAAAATGCTCTACTGATTGCACTTGGATTTACTACCACTTGTGTTCAATGAAATGTAATGCCCTGCCACAGCGCAGTTGGACATGATTTGTTAACGTGTACCAAGGGAGAACTGAGACACTGGAAAAGATGATGGAAGTCAGACATGGATAACAGGCTTCAGAGAGAAGTCTTGCAAGTGAGAAAACACCATTTATTGTTGCCTCTGGCTGCAGAGATGAGGTGTGACTCCTTTCCTTTTTGCTCCTGAACTCCCATCTAGCAAAGTCTTCAGGCTCAGATGGTCATCCCACGCCCCCTTACAGCTGGGAAGCAAGCAGGGGAATGATTCAACTGGCTGGTCTTGGACCTCCACTTCAGGGTGCCATGGGTTGTAACCTAACCTCTGTTGATGGTGTCAACCAGACTCAGTGACAAGGAGAGCCCAAGGCAACTGGTGCAGAGGTTGGTGTGTATCATGTAGACACCTCTGTTTAGACAGCTGAATCCAGCTCGAGATCAACCAGAGATCAAAAAAACCCTTGAGGCAGGAATTCCTCACTCTTCAATCCTAAACCTTAAGGATATACTCCAGTGAATATAAAGTTTCAAACACTCTTTTTTTTTCTGTATGAAACTTCTCAAAATCATCCCAGCGCTCATCTTGCACTTTGCAGACCAGCAGGACATCTGGGAGCTACTACAGCCAGCCTTGTGCCCCAGAGACCTGCCAGCACTGATTTCCTCGTATGGCAAGGTGTGGAAACACTAGCACACCTGATAGACCCCCACCAGCGAAACTCCTGTTGGGAATGGAAAAACACGGGCAGAAAAGAGCTTTTGTTGTCCATTTACGCCTTCTCAGGAAGGTGACGTAGCACTGCTGCCAGCTGCTTTTCTACCATTATTCGTGGCTCTCTGTCTCCGTTGGGGCTGGGGCTCTGTAGAAATCCAGTTCATCCCATCAAACTGTGGATGCACGCCCCACAGACATACATCTCATGTAGCTCTCGTGCCAATGTCTGTAGGTGCCCATTTACTTTAAAGAAGCCCATATCTGTTATAAAAGGTGACCACTGCAGAAAAAGACCAAATACAGAAAGAGCTAAATATTTTCCTTTTCCAGGAGGACACTACCAATATCAACCAAAATGATTTTTTTTCTGTTAATGTCGAAGCCAGAGGAGGAAGATTCACTGTGTGCAAAGCTCAAAAATGAAGATTTTACTGTACGTAGCCACACTGGTACCATAGCAATTTGAAGCACCAGCCATGGACCACAGCTCCACCTCTTTAAATACTACCTTTGTCCCAGTTTGAGGGAAGATGATGGACAAATGATGGCTGGCTAAGCTGCCTAGCCAGCAAATTGTGAGCCCTTTGGAGCCCTTGCAGGGGGAGGAGATATTTAAAAGTCTCAAAGGTGAACAATAAAGCAGATCTGCAAATCCCGGCAGGATACAAGGAAAACTAATGCCATAATAGTTCTGCTTGCCTCAAAAGCAAAGAGGTCCAAACTCCTGGGCCGTCTCCTCTGAATCCAGTGTCCCAAGGATAATTCTCAGTCAGTTAAATCTGCCTTTCTCTGTCGATTAATCCCAGCATCTCTCTGCTTAAGTTTCGTGAAGATTTCTTTAACTGGCATCAGTCCCTCATTAAGATCCTGGGGGCTGAGGCTGAAGGATGGCACCTCCTCACTTGTTCCCTTCTACCATAGTATCATAGAACCATAGAATGGTTTGGGTTGGAAGGGACCTCTGAAGACCATCTAGTCCAACCCCCCTACAACAAGCAGGGACATCTCTAACTAGGTCAGGTTGCTCAGAGCCCCATCAAGCCTGACCTTGAATGTCTCCAGGGATGGGGCTTCCACCACCTCTCTGGGCAACTTATTCCACTGATCCACCACCCTCATATTAAAGAATTTTTTCCTAATGCCCAACCTAAATCTACCCTTTTCTAGCTTAAAACTGTTACCCCTCGTCCAATCGCTACAAACCCTTGTGAACCGTTCTTCCCCTGCCTTCTTGTGGGTCCCCTTCAGGTGCTGGAAGGTCGCTATAAGGTCCCGCCATGACAGATTTTAAATGACAAACTGCTATTCAGTTTTAGCAAGAAAGGGGAAAACATGCCACATGTACAAATTTTGAAGAGATTGGGAGCTCATTGGGATAATGAGGGACAACGCGTTGAGTTTCGCTGCTGAGAATCAGCGATGAAATGTGGAGGTAAAAAAAAAAACCAAAAAGCAAAAGCCACTCCTGTTTTGACTATTTTATTTATTATTAATCTATTTTGAATGATTACAGCCTGATTCATCTGAGACTGATTTTCTTTAGTGGCAAAGGCACTGTATCCTGCCTGGGAAGGGTAAATCATTGTCATCTCTGCTATGAAGGTGTTTTGCAAGTGCAGGGAAGGTCTAAGCAGCTGTCTAGCTAAACAGAAGAGAGGACTGGTGAGGAACTATGCTTGAAGGTCTGTGTAGACCAGCTGTGTCCCTTGCAGCACTTCACAACATCAACACAAAGCTCAGCACTGTCAGGATTAGGGCTCCTGGCTGATAGAGAGGCAAAGAGGAAAAGGGAGAAACGCAGAAAGAAAAGGCTTGAAAATGAGCCTAAATACAAGCGCTTTGCAGAGCAAAGTGCCCAGCTCTGCTCTCAACTGGGTAACCAGTGCAAAGCCACAGGAGAGATGGAGCCATCCACTTGGCTTGCTGGGTAGTCAGGAGGTCCAGGTCAATGCTTCTTTTCTCCGTAGTCTTCACCCAGCCCCACTTGCTCCTCCAAAAGCCACAAGCTGCTACAAGGAGGGAGCTGCAGGGGAAGAAGATTCCAAATGAAGAGCGAGAGAAAGGAGTGATGACCGAAAGCTCAGAGCACGGCTTTCTCCTCAAGGATGTACGTGGTGTTCGACCCGTCTTGCACGACCATGCTGATAAATATCCCGTTCCATCCTGGTCTGGAAAGCCATGGTAGACCCAGTCCATCTCCCAGCGCAGCGAGTGCTGGTGTGAAGCACAAAGGTTTGCCAAGGAATGTGGGATTTGTGGGGAGCAAGCAGTGGAAAAGAAGATGAGATAGCCTTGCGCAAGAGGAAGAAGAATATCATTAAGAAATAAAGGGCCACCAATGGAAGTAGAGGGGAATGTTTTTAAAAAAAAAAAAAAAACTGGAGGGGAAAAATAATCAAAAGGCCTAAACATCCCCGCTTTGGTTGAGAAACTCAGCATAAAGACAGCCTTTTTGGGAAAGAAAGACAAAGCGCTACCTTTTCTGGAATTCAGGGATACAGACGTCTCTTTTTGGGAATTGTTTACACCTGGACACCAGGGAGTGGACTGAACAGCCAAAAAAGACTGAGGTAACTTTGAAAAAATCCGTGTTGGGACTGTGGGTTTTGTTTTATATTATTTGTTTATTTAAATACTTTTTTTTTTTCAAATGAAGCAGCTAGTGTTTGAAGAGATTGAGCTTGGTGGGATCAAGGTACATTTTTAGGTTAGTGGTAGCACTATTTATCATTTTTAAGACAAATTTGATTACCCTGGTGGGAATTCATGTCTTCGGGGAAAGCTGCCCAGTTGTCATATTAATCATTGCTTTTAGTGTTTTCATTAGGGTTTGGGGTTTTGGTTTAGTGTGGGATATTCATTTTTTTTTCCCCTTTTAATTTAGCTTTCAGTTGCCCCAGGGCTTTGGCCTGGTAACCTTTGCAGAGTGTTTTTCCTTCAGTCCCTTTCCAACCTACGAATTTTATGAAGGCTGTTAATTCGTAGTACTGCCGTTGCTAAAGATCTGTCACTTCTTCCACTGATGGGGAACCGCTGCTCAAGGGATTCTTTCTTGCAAGAAGAAGAAATAAAGGAAAAAAATCCCAGAGTAAAAACATTTACAGTTTCAACTATGGAGCATATCATGTCGATGTTCTTCAAAGTCTTCATGGGCCACTGTTGCTACCTGCTCCTGCTATGGCAACACCTCAATACCTGTGTCACGTCTCAAGACTGCCCCGTGCTTGGTGAAGAGACCCTGAGTATTTCTTACTCCAACTAATTTGCTCAGGTTCCTCTGAGCCTCACGGAAGCAGTTGTCTCAGTGACGTTCACAGAGCACTGGCAGGGGTGACAATAGCCCAGTCTGAGCTTGTGGGCGTTTTAGGCTTCCACCCAGTGACCCCTTCATCCAACACCAAACCTGACTGGTGAAAGTACTCAATCTGTAGGACAGTGGGACATTGTGTATAAACCACCCCAGGGAGACGTTTGTGGGTTCAGCCGTGCGTTTCCCAGCTGTGCTCTTGTTCAGTCAGGTGGTGTTGGTCCTGCTGCAGCCTTGCTGTGTCCTGCCCTTGTTCAAAGGTCAGATGAGACAATCACTCTGGTCCAGTCCGTAAAACATGATCATCTTCAGGTGACCTAATCCACTGATGTCAGTAAGACACAGTCACCCAGGTAAACTGAGGCAGCTGTAGAAAAGAAGGACCCTGTATCAGGTGATTCATCCCAGGTATCTCAGGAGATGGATCAGTGGAGGATCCTGTCTCTTTCCCACGATGTTGGAAGGTGCCCAGACCATTCCTTTGGAAAAGAAATCTATGTTTTAGACAACGAAAGGAAGATGAAATCCCAACTTAAACGAATTATGGGGCATTCCTACAGTGTGCCACCCTCCCCAAAACAAGCGTTAGACCTGAACAGTAAGGAAGTTTCAGATAACAGCTTTACAGCTGGAGCAGCAGTTTGATTGAAATCACAGCATATTGCAGGAATGCTGGAAAATATCACCGAGAAAATGCTGAAACAGATTGCTACTATTTTCCCATTTTGTTTCAATGATGTTTAAATATTTCCTCTTGATAAAGAAAATGCATCTAACCCCTTTATCACTGCAATTCACTCAGCTTTGACTCGTATTTTGCAAGCTGCTGCTTTCAAAATTGCTCCACATTTCTTACATTTCACTTTATCACAAATTACGTTGTTGTGGCATTTTCAAAACAAAACCATTCTGTATTGCCAAAGCAAAGCAATTCAGCATTATCACAGCAGACTAAGTCAGCATTATCTAAATGAATACTCTTGGATACTCTTGGAGATCAGCATTTTGAAATTTCTTTCCTGTAAGAAATGTTCCTCTTTGGAATACAAACTAGCGATAAAAATGTTTAAATACCCAATAAATACAAAATTATCTTTCTCACTTTGGGATAGTTAGTAACTAAGGGCCATTTGGGGGAATATAGGGCAATTTGCAAGAGTGTAGATGAGGGGAAAAAAGGAAGCAAGAAATCTGCCACAATGGCCTCAGTTCTCATTAATATCTGAAATACGAGAAATGGTTCAGAACGGCCGCAGTCAGTAAGAGTTGAGCCCCATCCCACCTGCAGGTTTTTAAGGACCCCAGGAAAATCTATAATCATCCACCCCCAATAAAATACCAGTTTGGAGTGTTAAGTTTGGGTCATAGCTGGCTTCAGGTCTCTGCAGCCATAGGAAAGGAGCCCCTGTGCTGGGGGATTCCTCCCCCCTTCCCCTGCCCTCCCCACAGTGGGGTCAGCCCCATGGGAAGGGCAGAGCCAGACCCAACACTGGGCAAAGGGCTGGAAGAAGCGACAGTTCTCCAGCTCTGGCTGTTCCCCATGTCCTCAACCCTGGAGCACAAAATCAAAGACTTGCGGAGAAAAACATGGTGCTGAACTGGGAATGCATAAACACCAGTACTGGGCAGGGACTGGGTCAAGAGAGAAGGAGAGCAGGGGACACCAAAGCCTCAGCCGCCTCCAGTACATCCCTCTGGTCTGTGCAGAGACACACACCTGGGAGTCAACCAGATATTAGGATAAGGGGAATCACCGTTTTTGGAGGAGTTGGATCCTCTGTCACGACAGCAGAAGGAGCCTCATTTAAGGAGGTTTCTGACTTGGGCATCCCCATTAAGTGGCTACCACTGATACGAAAACCAGGAGGTGAGCATCCAGCTGCAGCAGGAGGGACCGACAGTGCCACGGTGTCAGCTGGTCCATTCCCTCGTGCCTCACCCCTGCTCCCTGAAATGAGAACAGGAAAACAGTCAGTAAAAGTTAACTAGTGGACATATTTAAAAGAAATTAGAGGAAATGGACCCACATCCTGTGGAATTCACCCTTGCCAAAGTCTGCAAAGTTGAGTCCCGTGGCCAGATTTAGAAAGGGAGTGGAGAATTTAACGGCCAGTAACATAGCTAAGCAAAAACGCCAGTGCACGCCCCACAGTCCACAATAGTGAGGCTTATGTTTCTGCTTGAATAGCTGAAAGCCTCTCTGTGACACAGGGCAGGAATGCACGAGGCATCCCCCTAAACCTCTCGGTTACATTTTCAGACATGCAAATATTATTAGCACTACAAGTATAGCAACAAGGGCACCCGGGAGACCCAGGGCTCGGCAAGACATCCAAGGCTTTAGAGAGGTAAAATCTGTCACCCCTCAACTAAAGATGCCTAAAGTTAAGGTCTAAATAATCTAAATTTTATCCACAGTCCAGCCCACTTTGAAAGTGGTCACAGAGAAGCAACTTAGCAGAAGGTTTTACCCCTGTGTGCTGAAAAGGTGCCTTCATGCAACAAAGACCCCAAGGGGAAAAAAAAAAAAAAAAGAGTGTGAACATAAATCTCCTGGTTACAGCGCTTGTCTGAGAAGAGTTTTGGGTGCTGGTCCCTGTTTCCAAAACGTTTCTGAGAGCCACCTAAGTGGTAATCACCACTCTGCGACTCTGCTTCCTTCATAGTCCAAGTGCTGGGATGTCTGATGGTTTCTGTCATGAGCAAAGGTTCAAATTCAGCTCACGGCAGAGAACTGATCCTGAAAAACTTTGGTGGTTTCAGCCCAGTAGTTACAGGAATAGTAGGAGGCAGCAAAAGCTGAGAAAGACAGCCTGTCCCAGCAAGCCTGAGCCTGGGACCTCAGGGACCTGACTCCTCTTCCCAGTGCCTCTCCCAGTTTGTGGACCTGCCTCATCCCTCCGTTTCTTCACTCAAGCTTCAAAGTCTGTGCAACGCATTGGCAGATGTGACTTACCTGTCAGTGAGGCGCTCGAGCCATTTTTCATGGCTTGCATGAAGCCTGAAAGCAGTCTTCCCTTCTCAAGAAGTTCTTCTCATACAGGCAGAATATTTTCATCTTCAAGTGCAGCAGCAGCACCTGCCACCCACAGCAAAATCCCTATTAACCGGCCTAACAACGTGCTGTCCATAAGGGACGTTGCTGAAGAAATTCAAGGAAACTCAGGTTGCTAAACCCATAGGCATGAAAACACCCTTCGCTGTTTTTAGGACAGGAAAACCCCATTAAGATGGAGTTCTCAGTGGTAGTCTTAAAGTCCTTCATTGCAAGGAAGCCTGTGACATCCTACTGTCATGAACGGTGCCATAAGTTTTTTTCAGATTGCTCCAAGTGTGAACAAACAAGAAAGAAACTGGCTCTCCACCTATGCAGTGGGGTTCAGGAAAAGTCCAGAAATAACCAGCAATAAACCCAAAGGGGAAGCTCAGTAAAAGCACGGGGTCATATTGCCATGTGCCGTAATTTTTAGCTCCAGCAGAGTTACTGGAGTCCCATCAGTCAGCATCAGTTGGGAATTCGACCCAACGCAGAGCTCAGGTGCTATCCCTCTTGCCCAAAGGCCAACATAGGCTCAGGAGATAAAATCTGGAGCTCTTGGACTATTTCAGACAGATTTCCAAACATACCTTAGTGACATTGCTTTTAGGATCCAGCCCACATTGGAGCAGGGAGAGAGATTATCTAACCATGGAAAATTTTCCCATTTCCAGAACAGAAGATCCTATAAAACAATGACATTCAGAATGAGGTCTGGTTGTTTAAAGTCCGTTCTTTCAATGCTGGACCAGAGGCTTCTCATAAGATCCAGGTACCGCTCGTATCTTGCTTAAGGCTTATGTGCAACTTCAATGATCCATGTGTTTCAGACAAGCAGACGTGTTTCCAATATCACTTGAGAACTAATTTGCATGTGCTGGCGTGTTCCATGACAGATATGTGGGCTATTTTTATTAGTTGCATGCTCATGAAAGTGAGATCAGAAATTGAAATGTCATCTGCTACTTGATACTGATGACCAGCTTTCTTGACATGTATTTTCCTCTTAATATATTTCATACGGCTATGAAAAATTGCAAGAAAGCATCCGTAGTGTCATTTAACAAACTGAACGGGCTTTGTTATTATCATCTTTCCTAAGGGCCAAGAGAGTCCTTTTGCAATTTCTCCAGTGCTTTTTCCATGATTTCCTTCCAAATTGCTGACACTTTGCTGGTATCAAGATGTCAAGACGTCTTTTTTTCCTACCCTGGATCTGCCTGGTGAGACTCCTTGCTCCGCAGTGTTGATATGAATATGAGCACAAACATTCCCCTGAACTTTACAGTTTACATGGTATTGCAGTGTTGTATCTAATAAATCACACATCACCTCATGTGGCATTTCTGCTTTCTAGAGTGTTTCACAACTCCGAGGGCCAAGAATGATGGCTGAGCAGGGTCTGAAAAGGTGTTGACGGGACTGCTTAGAGCCTGAGCCTCACAGAGGTGGTTCTGAAATTATCCAAACAAGGTCACGGCGAGCAAGGTGTCCAGGGCATCTCCTGTCCTGATTGAGATGAGATACCGCAGGAACATGCATCTGGACGGTCCTTCCCACAGCACAGCCGTAAGCTGAGAAGACACAGTTGTTGCATTAACAAGGATCTAAACAGCTCAAAACCAAAAGGTGAGAGGCGTAGCTCCCAGCTAGTCTTCAGAGGCAAGGTCTGAATGTTGGCCATGGCCCATAAGCATTACCACAGCCATAAGCAGAGCTCTCCTGTCCACAGACCAGGTTTCGATGCAGACATTTCACATGCAGTAGCATCCAACATGTTGCCCCACAGCTGATGATTCCTGCTTCGGTGCCCTGCTCAAAGCCAGAGATGATCACACAGTGATGCCCTGCCCAGATGTGAGCCATGCACCTCCTCCAGCCTTCGTAGTGCTCTGCACGGGGCTGTGAGGCAACTGGGACTCAGGGCACAATAGCTTCATGGTTGGTCCTCCAGATTTGTAGTACCCAATGCCACTGATGGAAAGGAGCAAAATCTGAGCAAGAGAAGCAGAGGAATCCAAGATGATCCTCAGAGAGTCCCAAAGGAAAAAAGAAAGTTGGAAAGAAGCTACCAATTAAAAATAATAGTAAGGAACAGCATTCCTTTAGCTCCTGTGTGGAGTTTGTTATAGTCCAGCCAAACCTACTGTCATTAAAGATTTCCAGAAACCTAAATGAAAAGAAAGTTAAAGGCAAATAAATACACAAGCAGGATATTTAAATGGCATATCCAGAGTATTCATTCAAGCCAAAGGACTATCCTAGAGTGTCCATGTTAGCCAAGCCACATCAACAGAAAGCAGATAAGGTATCACACGAAAACAGGCTGCAGGGGGGAAATTTAAAGAACAGCCAAGGCATGAAGGCAACCAGCAAAAAAAAAAAAAAGGTGCGTATTACAAAGAGGAAATGAACAGATTGGAAGAGAAAAAGAAGCAAAACCTCATGAATTCGCCACAACTGTAATATTTCCATGTTTTCATTAGCAGACCAGGGTGTGCTCTGCCTCAGAGGGCCCACGGAGAGATGTCTGAGTGGACTGGTCCTCCAGTGGTGGCATCGGCTGCAGCTCTGGCTACGATGGGGAAGAGGTTCTAAGAGGTGACAAAGGCAAAATCATGGAGGATAGTTAAGCACAGGCCACATCAGGCAAGCCAGGGTGCTAAGGCAGCTCGTACTGCTTTACTATCAGTAGGTCTGCTCTCAGCACGGCAGCTCGGTGGAAGAGCTCAGAGCTTGTACCGTGAGTGGCCACCTCCTCAGCTCCATACCAAAATCCTCGTATGGCCAAGAGACACCTGCAGAGCTGGACTGGGCTAGCAGTGACCCTGCAGAGAAGAAGTGATAGCAACCCAAGCCCCCCTACATGGACCATCTCACTGTTAGTCACGTAAATGCAAGGCATCCAACTCCAGACCATCAGTTAAACACTTCTCTTTACTGCATTTGAACCTTCACTGATGAAATACAAGCAAAATGACCCAAAAGCTGGATCAGAATCAGAAAAAACATTTGAAGCTTACGAGAATCCTTGTCATCCTGAATGTATACAAGAAACAGAGATCATCTTATTTTTATTCAACTGACAGCAAGTAATTTTTTCCAAATGGATGATTTTTAAGTAACTGTCACAAGCCCAAATTAACTCACAACGCATGATCCATAAAACTGGGCAGATAAATCATTCAAGAACGCCAGCCATGGTCTCAATGGAAAGAGAAATGAATCCACAATATTTTTTCATCGATGAGTTCTGAGATCCCGTAAGACGAGGGGTAGCCAAAAAAACCACTGTCCTGACAGCTAAATAAATATATTCTTCCTTTTCCAGTTACCAAAATTCAGATGGCATTTTGTTTTCCTTTGTAACCTTGCTAATTTACCGTTAAAACTCACTGCCAATCATGAAAACACCATGCAAAGCCTGAATACTGACTGAATTTGAAAGGATCTCAAAATTAGAGGTATTTACAAAGCGCTGGAATGAAGCCCACTTCGCAAAGCAAAAAAAAACCCACTCACCAATGAGATTTTACTATTTTTATGAGTGTGTAGCTGATGGGAGGTGTGGGAAGCAGTACCGCTGTGGATCATCACCTACTCCTCGGTCCCTTAATACCAAGGATGAGGGTGATGTGGTGACGAGCTGCTGAGAGGTTTCAGTGCGCGCTGCCTCAGCACAGACCCTGAAGGAGGCGGATCCAAAAGCTGCCTTGCCAGGATTCCCTCCAAGTCCTCACCCAGCTGGCAAACTGGGGCTAGGGACCGTTGCGTGGTGCCTCCCAGACTGGTCTCCCTGAGTTGTTAAGTGAAGGCTGTGGAAATCAGAATGGCCAAATTCAGTTCTTACAGCGTTTGTTCCTGTCTCAGCAGGAGGAAGAGTGGAAATGTTGGAGTTTTCCATTCCTGAAGAGGTCAAAAAGCTCTGCTGAGACATCTGAGCAGTGTTGTTTTAAGGGGAAAACCATAACTATCTGGATCAGCCTGAACTCCTGGTGTAAAGGAGGGCTCTTGTACTTCACAAATCCTGGGGGCTCTCTTCTCTCTCAAGGATGAGGGAGTTCAGGTTGAGTTGGCTTGGCTTTTTGTCATTGTCATTCCAGTCATGAATTACAGCGTCTCAGACAGAGAAGAGACCGCAGTGCATCACGGATGACGTCGTCTAGTCGGGGCCCATCCAAGAGAACGGGGGATGAGCCGTGGAAGTGACAGCTTCAGGAAGTATCATTGCGGATTGACCCAAAAATGTATCCCTTTGCTTCCCAGAGGCGATTTGGAAAGGGCAAGGGGATTTGGTGAAAACAGTGTTTCATCAAAATATGTTTTGACAGAAAACATCCAGCGTTTGTGTATAATCGGCAATATCCATGCAGACGCTTGTCCCAGTGTCGGGATGAAATGCTCGTCGCTGCCTCCTGAAGGCCAATTAAAACGGAGGTCCGGAGCTTCAGTTGTGATGTTCCAAAAATACGGGCCAACAGTCAAAACCAGCCCTCGACACCTTCATTATGCTGCGGTCACGTAAAAAAAAATAGCCAGAAACTTCTCTCATGTGTTTGGTTTTTTGGATGAGAATGTCAGTCTAGGAAACTGGATTTATGCAAACCATGCTATCCCAAGACATCCCCTTCCTTCTTCTGTCCAACCTTTTTTTCATGATCTGAATTGCCAGGTCGATGTCTAGAAGTTTTCCAGAGCCCCACCTAGCCTGGAGCATCAAGTCAAGGAGGTGGTGGGGTCCTCGCTGCAGCCCTGGAGGAGAGCAAAGCCCTGGACAGCAGTAAAGGCAGGTAAGATGCAGGAGCAACGATGCTGCTTGCATCCAGCCCTCGCTGCTTTGGACTTCACAGAAGAACACCACGAGGCACAAGCCCGGGTGAGCCTGGAGAGAGGATGGAGCTCCTCAGGTAAAAGGTAGATGTCTTCACCTAAGCAGGTTGTTCACCAATTATGAAGTCCCCAGTGCAGTTCATCTTACCTAAACTAAGCCCTAAGTTAGGTCAAGTGAATAGCTCTTCAAAGACCCTGTTCCTCTTCATTGAATAAAAAGAAGAGAGCATGAGGTGAGGCAGAGACTAGCTTCATGGAAACATAAACACGTAATTAAACAGATCTCTACAATTAGGAGAGATACTCACACATCTCCCCAAACCACAGCACTTTCCAGGGCCAAATGAGGACCAGTGACTGACAAAAAAATCCTTGCATTATGGTTAGAATCTGGAGGTCATCACCTCAGACTGTTGACCTGTTCAGGAGGCAGAGCCCACCTTATCCTCACTGTAACCGCCCACTCCAGCACTGATTTACCTGGTGTAAACCCCTTGTTCACCACCCCAAAATCTTGTCCCTATGCTTTTATATTTGAGCACAGAAAAGGAAAATTTAGACACCTCTACTGTAAGGACACTGCAAAAAAACTTCCTCAATAATTCTGCCAAGGCCTATATATGAAAAGTGTCATCTCCATGGGAGAAGAGACTGGGCTTTGGCCCTTGTGCAGTGAAGGGAAGGAAACTGGTTTGCACTGAGTTGGAAGGAAGGTGCCTATTCCTCCCCAGCTCGTCTTTTTCTTTATACAGGTCTAGAGCACTGGTGATTTAGATTAATCACGAGGGAGGGGTAGTCCAGGGTGATAGCCCAGATCCCAGCTCTGCCAGAGGTTTCCCAGCTGCTCTCTGGCCAAGTGCATGTCACTGTGTCTTCACTCAAGGAGGGCTGAGCCTGATGCAATGAATCACAGGAGCAGGTATGTCCTTTTTGAGGGATTTTCTAGGCAAAGGGCCTCTCTACAGGAGCCATCTCCTGCACCAACAAATCCCACAGCTTTGAGCCTGCATGCAGTTCCCCTCTGTGGGATCCTGAAGGTGTGTCTTCAGCTATCGACCGTAACGAAAGCCAAAATTATGAGACAAACAGAGTCAAAACAGTTATTGGATTAGCCTTTCAGGTCAAAGCACAGAGCTGGAAGAAGCAGAGACAGTAGCTCATCAGCAGCTTGAGAAACCAACAGTCACAAGCAGCTCAGGCTCAGACGACCGTCACACACACAAACCACTGACCTCAGCTAAGCAGCGGCTGCCGAGTGCCTTGTCCAGCGCAGATGTGTGTCTGTTGCACCTGAGAAGCAAAGGACCGACCCATCTGCACCGTACGTCATTTGTGCACCTCTGAGCGGGTGAGAAATACTACTGTTACTACCATCGCACAGAGCCAGGGCCAAGTTTGTTGGCTGAAGAGCTATGGTCTGAGGTAATCTGATGATTTAGTGGTTTAATTGGGTAGTGGTTTCTAACCATGGATCTCAAAGCGCTTTCAATAACCTTTGGATCCACCTACAAACTTTTCAGAGTATTAAAATGACGAGCAATCATACTGCACGGCTCCAAAAGCTTGTCAAGCTGAGCGTTCGGTCTTCAGCCGCTACCAATAGCAGACAGAGAACAAATTTAAATTGGGCCTAATTATACACAACTTCATGCAGGGATCCCGTTAGTCAGCCAACCTGGAGCAAGCCCAAGGGTCCTCTGGCCAGGGAGAGGACACAGCAACGTGACTGAAATGACCACGATCCAAGCCCAAGAGCTGGGATGCTGCAGACAGTCCCTCCAGCCGTGACACCATCTGGGAATCTCCCGTCCCTGATTCGGCCAAAAATCATCTGGATGCTGAGGGGCAAGAGCTTCGCTCATCTTCAGCCTGCTTGTGGTAAGAAGAGAAGGACCACATGCAGCTCGTCATGCGTGTCCTTCCTGCAGCGAATGCAAAGGGAATCACTCCTGGCAAGGAGACTTCTTGCAAAGGGACCAGCTCAACTAGGCTGCCCTTTCCTGCCTGCACGAATCACGGGGGAATAGGAGAGGGGCCAAATTTCAGAGCATTCGCAGGCCAAGCGTTCAGTGCCCTGTTCCACCAGCACCTTGCTGCTCGTCTGAGGCCACCAGCAACACAGGTTGCGAGGCGGCTGGAGCCCCCGAGCCTTGCAAACAGAGTTTCTCAATCCCGACTCGGAATGAAGGGGAGGAGGGCAGCTGAATGAAAATAAATAATTTCTGGCTCCTCTGAATCAAAGCCTGTTACAATCAAAACAGCCCTCCGTCTGCAGCCAATGCCCTGGGGCCTCGTTCATCAAAAATTATACATGTGCTAGAAGCCACAGGGAAAGTCTCTTCCACAGAGAAGACCCTCCTAGAGTCAAAGGGAGCTGGGGAATGCTTTTAATCCTCTATCTCTGTCCCAGGCTCTCCTGGAGCTTGTGTGGACTCTTTGTCCAGCATCCAACCTAGAGTGGGTTAATCCTCCAGCTCTTGCTGCAGAGCTTGTAGCAGACCCTGCCCATGGGAACGACAGACTGCCCGAAGGGAAAGGAGTATAAGGAAATGAGGATTTGGGGGATAAATTGAAATGGGAAGTGGACAAGAGAGCATTGAAGGAGGCTGGCTGGAGAAACCTTCCACATAAATGCAGGCAAGGAGCCCTGATTTTGGTTTTTCTTAGAGTGGCACAGCGCTACCAATTTCAGGGGAATTATTCCTGATTTACAGCAATATAAATGAGATTCAAAGCAAGTCCTCTGCATTCAGGAAGCTTATGCACTTAATGTCGACCATGAGCCTCTCTGTCTGTCTGTGTGTGTGTGTGTGTGTGTGTGTGTGTGTGTGCACATGCACACACAAACACGCATGTATATGCACACAAGGATACAGCAGTCAACACAAGAAATCAGAAGTCCCAGAATGAGAGAGTGAAGATATCTGGGATTACACCCCCAAAAGGCACTGATTTATGCTGAATATCTAGACTAGATACTTTCCTCTTTCCAAGATACAGGCTTGCAAGCTCCAGTTTTCCTTGGAGTCACCCAGGAGCTGTCGGCTCAGAGTTGCCTTTATCATACAGGAATTTGTGAGCGACTGTGTAACACCCCCTCTTGTAGCAGGGCTGACATTTTGAGTAAGAGCTGTGTCCTGCTGCCCCAGGGGATCTCAAGAGCAGGTCCCTTCCCATGTGCCAGGGCTAGTGGGGAATCTGCATGGAAAGTCATGTCACAGGCAGGTTGAAGCAGCAATTTTGCTAATGCCAGAGACCCCCCCAGGTCCAGAAATGTCAGGCAAACCTCCTTGACAAGCTGGCTTTGCTAAGAGCTTGGAAAGGAGAGAACACATAGACCAGACTCAGCTACTTGGTATTTCAATCTCCCTTTTCTTTCATGCCCTATGCTGCTAATATAAAGACATCATTTCTTTCAGCCTGAATATAGCCACAGTCGTATCATCTTGTGTATATAAAGTTAATTTTGCATCGATGGGCAAGTCATATTCTGCCCTATCTCTCTTTCTTAGCCCTCAGAGAACCCTACAAAGAGATGCAAATTCAGTCAGACCCCTAATTATGGTGGAGGGTGAAGCAAAGAAGTGTGAGGTAACGAGTAAGGAGATGGATCTAATGATGTCCAGAGGTTCCTTCCAACCCCAGTTAGTCTGTGGTTTTACATCAGTGTAAAACAAAGCCACGGGTGATGCCACAGTGCCCAAGAGACAGGCAGTGCAGAATCTCTCAGGAAAGAAGTGACCAAAAAACATTTTCTGTTGGATTCTCCAGCAACTAGGACATTTAGAGTCAATTGGATGTTAATATTGGGATCTGGAAGCAAAATCGCAATAAAAAGAGAAGCTGAGAACAAGCAAGGTGGGAACTGGAGACTGTATAACCTTTGAGTCAGTCACAGTAGTCCCCTTTGTTCTGCAGCTGGAGTCTGGCCAGCGAGGTCACGAACAAGAAACTGCTCATTCCCTGTGTGACATACATGATTTCATTACTTGGTTTTATTTAATGTGGCAATAAATTCATGTATCCTACGTGACTGGAATGGTTTGGGATCTTGCTTATTATTACTGCCCGACCTCTTAAAATTGCTGGTGTAAAGCAGGGAACCAGCTGTAGCCAGATGTCTCACCATCTAGTCAATAGAGAGATTCAAAAGATGATCCAGCCCAACAAAGGTACGAATTTCTTACAAGGTGAACCTCTCCATGGATTACAGAAAGACCCCCAAGACCGTTCTCGATTAAAATTCTGAGTGGGACTAGAAACAGGACAATTAGTCCTCTGCCCTGCTGCATCACCAGTTTTGCCTCAAGCCTGCCCTGGTCAGCGCAGGTTGTCACGCCTTGCCCAATCCTGCGTGCAGATAAAGCCTCATCTGAAGACAAGGAAGGAAACTTGACTGTGCAGTCAGTAAAATTCAAAACATTTTAAGTCACACTAATAAGATTCGGGGTATGTACTGCGGAGGATTCCTGTTCATTGATACAACTGTTCAACACTCCCATTTTTCTGTGGTATCTCAATAGGAACAGGGCTCTCAAAGCTTGGCACAAGTCATGTTAGGAGAGAGGTATGAAATATATTCTCTTACAAGCTCCCAAGTATTTAGTGCATCTCTATTCACTTATTATTTGCAGTATGCATTTTAGACTGTGCAATATCTGTGGTGATCTGCAATGAGAGAGTTATTCTTCCACACATACCGAACAGGATATTTCTGTACAAATTTAGACTTCTATAGGGCAGACCTCTGTGTCTGCACTGTTTTGTGACTCCCTTTATAGTCACTGGAAAAAAAAAAAAAAAAAAAAAAAACAAACCCAAAAGACAGATTCTGCTATGGTGTGTTTCACACAACTTATTTTAAACGCCTGCGTAACTGTGAAACAACGCTCCCTCCACATCGCCTGTAAAAACATCTCGGTTGGTGTAAAGAGGAATATGCTTACGGGCAGCTCTCCACAGTTCCCAAATCCGTTCAGACCTGAAACAGACTTATCTGGATCGATAAAAATTTCATAAGAACCAAGCAGAGAAGTTAACTCGACAATAATTCAATGGATTGATTCCAGCAACTGAAGCCCTCCTGATAATACTCACGAGTGGCCCCACGTGTTAGAGGCAACAAGAAATGTCACAGAATGGAAAAAACTCCTCCTATTTACGCTTGAAAAGCAGATAACTTGTGAAATAAGCCCAGCCTCAATTGCAGAGCACAGGGCTGCTCCACACATCACCTACCCACAGACATTTGCCAGGACAGCAGAGGTGTGAGGCGGCATCGCCTCCTCTCCCAGATCCCTTGACAGCGGTTAGATCACTTGCAAAACCCGCTGTGTATCCAGAGACTTAAGCAGGACTGATTTAAAGGATTAAATTTTTTTAATTGTTGGTAATCACCGATTTAAAATGAGCGTTTGATGAAACTTGCTACTTGTGCACAAACTTTTCAGAGTCAATGAACGGGGCCATGTTAAAGAATGGCCTAAGGAAGGAGAAGAACCCCATCCACTCAGCTGCCACTTGTCCCCTGGGTGTCCTCTCCAAGGACCTCCTTTCCCACCGGCCATGAAAAGCCCGCCAGCTGCTTCACTCCCTCCTCTGCACGGGGGTAGGACTTGCAGTTGAATAGGAGAGGACCCCAGCCCGTGCAGCGAGCCACGGCAACGGACGGAAAGAGGGCTCCCACCTAAGGGACCACAACGGGCCACTGCAGCTCAGCCCAAGGGCGCTGCTGTTGCTCCACAAGTAATTTAAGTATCCGAGTGCCGATATCCTTAGGACATTTAATAACAACGGGTGTACAGCTGCTGGTAAGGCTGGTAAGAGACATTTGCCTTCCTTTCCTGCCGAAGCTGAGCACGGTGAGATAAAGAGCAGCAGAAAATCACTCCCCATGCTGCTGTGCCTTCTGAATAGCTGGTGTTGGCGATGGCGAGTTGGTATTGATGACGATCAGGGCAAGATCCTGGCTAAGATACATGCAGTTGTCCTCAGGAAGCCTAAGAGGTGGCCTCCTGAGTTAATTAGCTCCCTAGGAATTTGCATGTATTGCCACCAACGCCAACAGCTTGGAGTGCTTCAGCCCCCACCCCCGGTCTGAGCAAGAGCATGAAGACACAGCACGCGGGAGGACTACTCTGCCACACGTGTCCAGGTGCCGAAGAACGTCTCAGCACTACCAAGCTTTCCTCTCTCTCAGTCCTGCAGAGCCAATTTTTCTCCGAAACACGTGGATATGGGAGAGTTACAGCTGGGAAGCAGGGAGCAGTTGCTGCCAGGGGTGGTTACGGGTTTGAGTTCATCTAACTCTCAATGTCTGAAAGCTGACCTTGCTGAGACAGCAGACAGGGCAGGCTGAGAGGACCCTGGCTTGGTGTGGTGAGCACCTTTGTGCTGAAACCAGCGTGTCCTACTGGTCCTTGGTCCTGGGTTTAGGAAGGAACTGGGGGGGAGATGACCACAAAGCATAGACAAATGGGCCACTTGTAGATTTAATAATATAAACCAAGAAAGAAATCCGTTCCAGAGGTCAGAGCAATGCTCTCGGAGACCCAGGGCTTATAACACTTGCTGCTGCAGCCTCACAAAAGCTCAGGTCACCTCTCTGCCCTTTTGTTTCGTTCCCTGCCTTCACTCCCTCTTTCCTGCTCAGTCACTTCAGGCAAACAGCCCCCCATCTTGTTTGGAGACCCCTCCTTCCAGTTGTAGCTCTAATGAGGTATATATATATCCTTATGAGAATATCATATAACGTAATACATCATTATATATTATACCGTTATTCTAAAAATAACAATATACTGCGCAAGCCATGCAGCGCCGTGCCAAAACGCTGGCTTTTGGGTTTCCCGCAGTATTTTAATGACACACTGAGTCACACTGGTGTTTGAGCTAAAGCAAATTGCATTATTAGTGCACATTGTCTTCTTCTCACTTGCTAAGTAGAGCTGTCACAACGCTCTGAGCTCAACATCCTTTTGTCCTGAAGCATAACTGGGTTTTAGCACAGGGAGCCGTTCCTGGCAAAGGTTTGTGCTCGAGCTTTGCTTTGCCTTTTCTGCTTTTCCAAGTGAAACTTAATCTACAATCTTCTCTGCTACTTGAAGGATATTATTTGGTGGATGTGGTTTCCAACGTATAGTTCAGTGCATGATTTAGGACCTGATCCAAAAGGCAGTAAAAGCCACAGAAAAACTCCTACGAACAACTTCAGCCAGCCTGGAGCGAGCCTGTGGACTGAAAAGGAAAACCTTTCTGGGTGTTGCTGCAACTTCCCACCTACCAAGAGCAGCCACAATCTTTCACTCCCACTGACTAGATCAGAGGGAGCAAAATACCTTGCAGGAGCTATTTAAAAACCCCACGTGACAGGAGAGAGTGAGTATTTCCTTGCATTTTCCAGCTCCAAGCTCATCTGTCATAAGGACCCACTCCAAACAAAAAGGGGAGCCGCCAGCTTTATCCTGGAGTCAACAGTCCATCACAAGCCCAAGGGAAGGTCAGATTATTTTGGTCCCATCTCTGTCTCTGTAGTCACATACCAGCAGTTGCATTCTTTGATAGGCAGGTCTCTCAGTCTTGTATGCAGAGACACGCTGGCAGTAGTGATGCCTGGGGCTGATTTTCAGTGCTGCTGTAGCACAACGGAGGTCCTGCCAACCCGCCAGCTCCAACGTGGATGGAAGTGAAGTTCCAACTTTGGAGATGAGTGCTTAAACATACGTATTTTGCCCTTGCTTGCCCCAACATAAAACACAGAATAGTCCTACCTGGAATTACGCTGACACAGGCAGAAATGGGATTCAGCCGTTTCAATACAGAGCAGGTTTGCACGGACTCATCGCTGACAGAGGAGTGGGAAGAAAAAAGTAACCTAAGCCTCACGTCCCCTGCAAAAAGGGTCATTAAATTTAAATTGGAGTCAAAACACCACTGTTGCACCCCCTAACCCATTTCTTAAAGCTCTAAAAGCCTGAAAGACTTTCCTCAAGAACACGATGGGGGAAAAGATGGGCTAAACTGGTATTTGTCCCACTCTCTGGCTAAATGAACTGTGCAAGCAAGTACCTTTGGGAGCTGCAAGATGACATGGAGCGTGCTCATACTGCCGACTGCGGCGTTGCAAACCTAAACTTTTCCCTTTGCTCATGGCCCAGGAGCCATGCCTTGGCTCAGGACCGCAGGCTCCAGAAATATTGCTGTTTCGTGGTGAAGTTCTCCACGGTGCAGACAAAGGACGGATCCACCCGTGGCTGTTGAACGTGGTGGTCTGACGCATCTCCCAGCCCTGGGACCCCTACCCCCCTCACTGCTGGCAGGGCAGTCTGGGAACGCTGTGCTCCTCCAGCTTCTTAGTGGCGTTCCCACTGCCAGTGGTGGGTTACTGGCTTGTGGGGCACCCCAACCTGATCCGCTGAGGCCAGTGAAGTGTTGTGTTGTGTCCTTCAGTGATGTTCTGCTCTGTTCTTATCCATCAAAAGGTTGCACTCGCGTCCTACAGTGATATTTGTGTGCCTGGCTGGACCAGGACATTCACTCCCCTGAACTTCTTCAAGAGGGATTTTTTTCTGGCATCTAAAGAGCTCTTCAGCTAATTGTCGATACAGGGGCAAAACAGTTGCTGTAATATGGGTTTTCTTCTGCCACTTGAGACCCTCTGGTACCCAAACATCGTGACAAAGATAGCTGATAATGACACAGGAGACCTACTAATTTTTGAACAGGGAGCTGGAAGCTGGGAGAGATATCCCAGCATGTCTGAAATGCCTCTGGACACCCCTGCTAAGGCAACCGAACCCCAGCTCTGAAATCCACCTTAAATTTCCTTTCTGCAATTAAGTCTACGATTTCTCGTCTAACTTCTCCCATATCCTCATACTAAACAACATTGATACGATAGGGCTGACGTTCAGGGCAGGTAGATCAGAGCCTTTGCAGAAAGGGTGAGTGGCTTTCTCATAAAAAAACAAAGCTATATTTGGAACTCCACTTAATAAAAAGGTCCTGCCAATGCCTTTGTCCTTTGTGTTTTCAGCAAGTTGGCCAAGACTCACTTGCTGTCAGGGTCCTGTTATGGCAGGATGATTGCCACACGCCCGCAAAAACCAAGATCTTCCCACGTCCTGCAGCAAACTTCTCACCGTGACATGACCACGCAGGGCTGCAGTACCTACCAGAGGGACAAAGAGCTGACAACGACCTGGAGCACTGCAGTGACCGGTTTTGCCCAAGCCCGCCTGGACTCAGCTGCGAGCATTGGACTACAGTGATGTTCAAGCAACACCAGGATTGGAAATGTGTAGGCACAAACGATCCAAATTCGGTCCGGCACCAGTTTTGCCCTGCGAGTGGAGGGCTGCCCTTAAGGCTGTCGTGGGTTTCCTATCAGTGTCCTCCTTTACAGTTCTCTGCTGCTGAAAGAGGGGGAGATTGTCCACAGAGGTCATCTGCCCTCACTTTGCTTCACGCTAGGTGCTGTGCTGACCCAATCTAGGCTCATTTTAATGGATAAGATTGGATTTAGCATCAGCAGACATCTCCAACACCCGTCAACACTCTGGACTTTCTCTACAGCCAACAGAGACGTAGAGACTAGAGTCAGCAAGATTCCTGAAATAACTCATCCCTCTTTAAACTGATGTCTAAAATCGGACAGATGAATCACACCTTCAAATTGCATGTTTTTCTTTGTGGAGTATAAACAGAGCCCAGGGTGACGGCTCAGCTGGACGTGTCTGCCTGTGGACATCTCCAGAGAGGTGATGTGGGTTGCACGCAGGCTGTCACACAAGATTTACACAAGCCGTTTCCTTCAGAAGAACCATATTTTTTTTTTTTTTTTCCATACTAGACTGAGAGGCACACCAGTTAAGGGTGAGCACGCTGGAAGAGATACAATACTTTGCGCTTCAGAGCTTGCGTCAGCCTTTGACTTTTGGAAACCAGGATGAGATTTAATCCAAGATGCAAATTAGTTTGCGGCTTTTCCTTCCAGCGCCTCATGTCCTGTCAGAGACACAAAAACACAGGTCAGATGTTTGTTCCTCTCTCACCCCAGGTAAAGCAAAGCCTCCTAAATTGAACTCAGCCACTAACAATTTTATTCATTTGGAAAATCCAGGAAAGAAGCGGCTAGCACAGAGACCTTCTTGTTTCTTCTGGGGCCACTGGCCTGTGGCCCCACAGGTGCACCACAGGAGCACTCTTGGGTCTTCTCCATCACTGCACCAACCCCATATTCTTATCTAAGGAGATGAGAGAGCCAGCTCAGCCAAGGAAGAGGCCATAAAACCATGTGAGGCTCCTAGGAGAGAGGTTGTAGATGCCCCATCCATGGAAACATTCACGGTCAGGTTGAAAAACCTGAGCAACCTGATCCAGCTAAAGATGTCCCTGCTCACTGCAGGGGGGTTGGACTCAATGGCCTTGAAAGGTCCCTTCCAGCCCAAAGCGTTTTATGATTCTATGATTCTAAGAAGTCACGGTGTCAGAAAAAAACCATCTTCCTAGGCTCCTCACTTAGAAGCCATCGGTCTCAGTCCTTTGGCAGCTCCTTAACACTTGCAAGGAAATATTAATGGGATATTTCACAGGGATGGGACAGGAGGCTTTGTTTCCATATCCATTAAATGTATTTCAAACACTTTCTTTCCATTAGAGTCAGAGCACAATCCAGAGCCAAAGGCATTTGGATTGTTACTGAATGCACTGTATTTATATATGTACGTATGTACACATGTTTGAGTGTTATCAAGAGATTAAGAAGAAGAGAAATCCGAGAGGAGTTGATGTGCTTCAGGGACTGAAAGTCAAAGTACAGCAAGCGAGTGAGTGAATCATAGAATCACAGGATGGTTTGGGTTGGAAGGGACCTTAAAGATCCTCTAATCCACCCCCCTGCCATGGGCGGGGACACCTTCCACCAGCGCAGGTTGCTCAAAGCCCCATCCAGCCTGGCCTTGAGCACTGCCAGGGAGGGGGCGTCATCAGACAGCAAGAGAAAGTGCGAAGCACCAGATATATTTATTGCTTTTCTCTGCTTTTAAGAATCAAGGGAAACATCTGTTTTGCCCCAAAGTTTGCCTTACCTCAGGACACCGAGGAGTTTCATAACCCGCCACTGATACCGAATTTCGTAAAAATGCACCCAAACATTGCCTTTCCCTTGGGGGTCGGTCTGTTCTCCCTAGATACAAGGGACAGAACAAGGGGAAATGGCCTTAAGCTGCACCAGGGGAGGTTCAGGCTGGATATTAGGAAGAATTTCTTTACTGAAAGGGTTGTCAGGCATTGGAACAGCCTGCCCAGGGAGGAGGTGGAGTCACCAACCCTGGAGGAGTTTAAGAGATGGGTAAATGTTGTACTTAGGGACATGGTTTAGTGGTGTTGGTAGAGCTAGGACAAAGGTTGGACCCGATGATCTTGAAAGTCTCTTCCAACCGAAACTGTCCTATGATTGTACGATTCTATGACTGAGGCATGAGGATGGGCAAGTTTCTTTAACCCCACAGGCGCAGCAGACCCCCTGCGGAAGGGTTCAAGCAGCAAAGTGCTCACAGTGGGCTCCGAGCCTGGAAAAAAAAACAAGATTCAGCTTTTTCACCCCTCGGTGGTTTATCAAGGTCTGTCATCCCCACAGATCCAGTCGCATCCTAATGCAGGGACCCCTCAAGTGATCCCATGGCAGAGGCTGGTGGGACCTCAGTGCACTGAAAAGTATCTGGAAGCAGGACTATTTTATTGGGGTGGTTTTTTTTCTGGGGTGCCTTCATGGAGGCTAAAGGCCTGATTTGATCCTTTTTCATGGTTTTCTGCTCCCTTTCCTGCACCTTACCAGCCCTGCCTGGACAGACTGCGTGTCCCTGGTGGGGTGTCTCCCCAGCAGCTGGCAGAACAGCCCTTCCCTCTCCCTCCAGGTTTCTGAATGTTACAGAAATATAATTATGGGCACTCAGCAGCTCCTCTCCTGACTCCTCAAGGATCTTTTCATCAGCTCAGGGCTGATGGGTGGCAACGTATCGGGGAGCCCAGCTGGCCCCGGCTCCGCCGGCACAGCCCCGGCACAGCCTGCTGCTTCTCGGGACATGCGGCATGGTGGATTGATGGGGATTTATATTTCAGCCATAAAACTTTTGCGGGCATTTCCCCCCTCCCCTCCGAACCTCCACCAACCGCAGATTGAAAAGCGCAGCATTTAATATTCTCTCTGATGCTAATTCCACGGTGAAGATGGAAAATTCAATAACTTCTGCGTGCTGTAAATTCAGCTAAACATATTCCACATTCCAGCCACGGGGAGGAAAGCTCCCTGCCTCCTGCCTCCTCTCCTTTCTTGCTCTCCCTCTTTCCCTCCCTTCGGCTTAGCTCCAGTCCAACCCATTCCCCCTCTGCAACCAAAACAGCTCCGTGTGCAGGGATTCAATAGCTGGAATTGATTTAACAGATAATCTAATCAGAGATTATTTTGATTTATTAAAAAATTAGCTGAGAGGATGAAAGAACTTCCATATCCCAGCATGCCCCTGCATTAAATCTAAGGGTGTTGCCAAAGGCAGTGCGGTTGGTGCACCCAAGGTCTGGCCATTTCATCCTCTTTCTATAGCAGTGATAAATGTTGGGAGCTGAGCTTGGGTTTGTTTTCTGAAGTCGTTTTCATCCTTTTTTGCACGTTCTCAGCAGGCTTTGCCATGCACAGGGAAGACTTTCTGGGGGTGGATGGCTCCGCCAGCAAGCACGATCTGCAAAACTGCAGTTCCCCAAGGGACAGATCCTTTCCCAGGGCAGAAAACATGAAAGAGAATCCCCTTTCTCTCCCCTTCTTCCTGCAAAATAGTATATTTAGACAAAAAAAGAAATACAGAAAGTTTCAGGAGATCAAAAATAGAAATCCCTGGTCTTCTAAACTCTTCCCTTTAGCTGGGCACTCGATGCTTGCTTGGCTTTCTGTTGCTAACCTGTTCAGAGTGAAGTTCAGCCGTTCACTGAAAGCAGCTGGTTTTCATCTTAGACAGACGATTGTTGCTTCTCGTTGGTACCCAAGTTGTTCAGAGCCAAGGGCTCGTACAAAGGCTGTTTAAAGCTCTGCAAGACCTGGACTGGCTGGAGCACGCCTGCGCCTGGGTCTCCGGGTGAGGGGCTGCCCAGACTTCCTAACGCAAATGCATTTGTAAATGCACGTGACTCATATCATCTTCTCTGCTAATTCCCTACTGAATAGAGGGACCCAACGTTTGTCTCTTTTTATTGCACTTATCAGAAGTTTTGCCTCTGTCCTCACTCTCCTCCACCTGAAGATATTCCGGAGCTTTACCACACTGGTCATCATGGAAGAGTTTGCTTTCCCATCGCTTTCGTTGCTCCGAAAGGCGTGGGAATCTGCTCGCCCCTGAAGTGACTGAAGTCCGAATGCACGAAGAGCAAGGATGGGACAATGCTGTCAGCACCAGGGACTTAATTTCTGGTGGTGGAAAGCTCACATGCGGATCTACAGCAAACAGTCTCTAAACAAGTGAGAAGACACGCCCTAATGCTAAACCACAAATTTAAAAAATCCCTACAGCAATTATTTACTAGAGATATCAATATTTGTAGCTCCAGGCTCACGATTTTTATCTCCTGAGCTTGGCAACACTGCAGCTGAAATACAGACCAAAATACAATCTGCTTTGCTTCACTTATGCTATTTTTCCCCTCTTTACATTTTGCTTAGGTGCAAACCAGCAAGACTCGCCTTGTGTTGGGATTTGTCATTCCAGGAGGCAACCACAGGAGAGAAAAAAGCCTCTTTCCGTAGAGAAGCAGAAGTCAAACCAGAGACATTTGTCTCCGTCTCAGCCCACTACAATTACACGTGAGGGTCACCTGGTTTCACCAGTGCAATAGTGAAACTTGGCGAGTATGGAGTCACCCAACAGCGGCACACGGGCTTGTGTTAAGCAGTCTTTCTCGCTGTAAAGAAATTAATTTTCCTCCAATACAAATCAATTCCAAGAAATTACACCTTTCTATAGCCATGGAGTTTTTTTTTTTCCCCAAGGCCAGCCCCAAATACTTCGGTCATCTCACCCCTGGGCTAGCATGAGCCGCGGGAACTGACCTTGCCTTCTCCCAAGCAGCTCATCACTAACGTCTGAGCCTCGGCACGTCTTCCTTGGCCGCTTTTAAAGCATACTCTAATATTTAGTGCTAATGTTTCACTTGCATATTAATGCCTCCAATTTTATTACCCCGCGATCATAAAACCCCAGCTGCTGATCACGGCCCCAGCCTTCGTTATTTTACCCTGCTGAATTCCTGGGACTGCGTCCAGCGTTGCTTAGGATAGCTAGTCACTCAGTTGGCGTGTGGAGACAGCCCTCTACAGATTGTTGGCTAAATTCATTTACTCACATGAAATATTTCGCTCGGCTGCCAGCAAGCTGTTTTCCTCCTGCAGCCAAAATCTCCAGGGCAGTTGGGAAGGCAGAATGATCGAACACCAGGACACAGAGATCAGACATGTGGCCAGGTCAGCCTTCAAGAACAAGTTTGCAAGCCTTTATTCAGGGCACAGGTTTTCTCCTTTCTCTGGCCCTTTTCTTGCTCTTGCTGAGCACGAGAGACCCTCACAAGACGATGCCTTAGGAGCAAGAGGGGAAGAGAAGGAACCAGATCCAGTCCCAGGGTTTTCTGAGGTTTCTCCTAATTTTGGCTTAGGATACACCAGGATTTGCTGGAGTTTCCCTTATATCCTGCCCTTCTTAATTAGATTATATTATATAATTATATACCCTGCCATTTTAATTAGACATATCATGCCTCCCCAGCTACTCACCCACCTTCAGGGTGACCCGTCCTTGTGCTCTGCCATAGACAGCCCCACTCCACCCCAAGGATGGCCACGGTGGGGTCAGGGGAGGGGTCAGGCACGAGGAGAACAGGGAAGAGCCCTTTGTATTCACTGCATGTGCTGGTGCGACCCCCAGTAGCAATCAGACCGGCGCAAAGATCGTCATTTCACAGCGGCTGCAAGCATGGGAGGAGAGAAATGCAGCCTTTTGCCCTCCATTAAAGTGCCAATTCTTAATAAACCCTTTATCCGGATCTACTTAAATTACTGCACCTGCTAATCAGTTAATTATACAATTCAATTGACTGTAAATTGAGTTGTCCCACAGCTGACGAGAAGCAAGAAACGTGGTGTTCGTGACTGAGTTGGAGCTGGATCACTTAGCCTGGAGTGGTGCAGGCTGGTAGGAAGAGGGGCTGGTGGTGGGGACGGTCTAGGGGCCATCAATGCAGAGGTGGTAGAGGCCAAGGGGGAAACCTGGGTGAGGGAAAAGGTCTTTGGAGCCCAGAGGGAGATGTGGTGGAAACATGCTGCACCCCATCCCCACCCTGCAATGCTGGATGACCCCACACAATCTGCCCCATCTCCCAGAGGTTACAGAGCTATGGACCAAAGCCTCTCAAGGATGACCCAAGCGACATGTGGCCTTGACAGCTCAACCCTTCCCGTAACATCAGCAAGCGTTAGACACGCAGTGATAGATGACAGCATGGGACGGTCCCTCCCCTCGCCTGTTTGCTGGGTCTCCTCCTCTGCCAGGTGACTGGAGACCCCCTCCTGCACCCCGCTCCCAGCCTTTGCCTTGAGGTTGGGCAGCTCCATGCAAATCATAACTCAAACATCACCCTGGAGCCACTCTCTTTGACAGAAAGCATGGAGGAGAGAGTCTGGATTTGTCCCTGCTACCATGGACAAGGGTGGTGACGTGAATCCATCCTCCATCACTGTCTTTGATGTGCTGCAGAGACCCTAAACAGGCCAGACCCCAAAATCCCCTTCTCATCCTCTCACCCCACTGCTCTTTGCACTCGCCACCCAAAGAGCACCCTGGTACTGGTGCTCCCCAGGGGAATCCTAGATGCAGAGCCATTCTGCTGCATGCAGCAAGCTCAGATGTCCCACACGCTGGTCCTTCAGTCCTCTCACTGGTCCCTGAGGGATGTGACACTTACCAGATCAATAGAGAGCAGCTGAACTGCGTTGTACTGACTCCATGAAAGGTCTTGATGTGGTGGGAGATGCTTATGCAGCTGACTGTGGTCCAGCAGCGTGGCTTCTCGTTCATCAGACTGAGGTCAAGCCATTGACTTCAAACAAGCCACAGGAATGAGTGGGTGAAGATATAACTGCTGCCAAACCAGGCTGTGGGAGGAGGTGTGACCCAGAGGCAGGATGGGCTGGTGGTCAGGACGTTAAGATGGGAATCTGGAGCCTTCCTTTGAATTCACCACCCTGCCACTGACCCTCTTGTGTGACAAGACAGATCCTTGGTGATAAGGGGGTGCCAACCTCTCACTAGAGCCCACAGAAACTGGGCTCCGGGATGCCTGAGCTGGCCAAGCTCCCTCTGCCAGTTCAACATCTCCAAAAAGGTCAGACAACACCTTGACTTGGAAGAGGCACCTGGAGGTCAAAGCATGGAGCCTTGGGAGGCAATATGGTACACAAGTTGCTGGAGAAACAACCACAGGAGTCAGCAAGCTACCGAGAAAGCAGTTTCTTCTGCAGTTCATGGCTCCCTCCTCTTGGGTATGGACGAATGTCGGCTGTGATTACTGAAACCTCTGTTTCTGATCCATTTCTCTGATAGCTTGGCACATGTCTAATTAAAACACAGGGCTGATACTCAGCTTTTTCACACTGCCAGTTTTAGTGAAGAAGGGCGATTCAGGCACATCGAAGCATGAGCCAGCCAGGAAATACAAGCTGCATCCTGGAAAGAAAGTGGCTGAGGAACTGAAGGAGGTGTTGTCTTCAGGTTGGACCCAAGGGGGACAGACTGAGTTGTGTGAGAGCGAGATATGGACCAGAACTTGCTGGCGGGTGTACCTTGCCACTGGAGGCCCATCTGAGAGCAGCTGCAGCCCTGGGGCTAAATGAGGCGTGTTCTGCTTTTTACAGCGTGGATTTTTCAAGAACACGCCGCTTTCTCAGCGCTTTCTTTACGCAGGAATCTGAGCTTCAAAGGCAACCTCCCGAGGTCCTCCCATGGGTCAAAGGCAAAGCAGGTCCCCTTGGGGCAGTAAGAAAATGTATGAAAGGTCATGTATGTGGGAAAGGGAAGGGAAGGGAAGGGAAGGGAAGGGAAGGGAAGGGAAGGGAAGGGAAGGGAAGGGAAGGGAAGGGAAGGGAAGGGAAGGGAAGGGAAGGGAAGGGAAGGGAAGGGAAGGGAAGGGAAGGAGAAGGAGAAGGAGAAGGAGAAGAAGAAGGAGAAGGAGAAGGAGAAGGAGAAGGAGAAGGAGAAGGAGAAGGAGAAGGAGAAGGAGAAGGAGAAGGAGAAGGAGAAGGAGAAGGAGAAGGAGAAGGAGAAGGAGAAGGAGAAGGAGAAGGAGAAGGAGAAGGAGAAGGAGAAGGAGAAGGAGAAGGAGAAGGAGAAGGAGAAGGAGAAGGAGAAGGAGAAGGAGAAGGAGAAGGAGAAGGAGAAGGAGAAGGAGAAGGAGAAGGAGAAGGAGAAGGAGAAGGAGAAGGAGGAGAAGGAGAAGGAGAAGGAGAAGGAGAAGGAGAAGGAGAAGGAGAAGGAGAAGGAGAAGGAGAAGGAGAAGGAGAAGGAGAAGGAGAAGGAGAAGGAGAAGGAGAAGGAGAAGGAGAAGGAGAAGGAGAAGGAGAAGGAGAAGGAGAAGGAGAAGGAGAAGGAGAAGGAGAAGGAGAAGGAGAAGGAGAAGGAGAAGGAGGAGGAGAAGGAGAAGGAGGAGGAGAAGGAGAAGGAGAAGAGCATTAAAGTCCCCACCACACCCTGCCTCCCAGTCTTTCCACTCCTTGGTGCTGGTGGACTGTTGTAGCTGCTCTGAGAGCTTGTGGAGGGAGAGTTACTTCACACCAATGACATAGAGACCCTGACCAGGAGCCCTCATTCAGTAGGGAGACAATACAGACCGTGGAGCAGCCAGGGAATTACTGCATGGGGACACGGGTAATTTCACTCTTTTTTTGTTGCTGTGACATTACGAATGCATTTCTAGATGGTGGAATCATGGAATGGTTTGGCTGGGAAGGGCCCTTTCAAGGCCATCCAGTCCAACCGCCCTGCAGTGTGCGGGGCCATCTTCCACTAGATCAGGTTGCTGGTGCATCCAGCCTGCAGTAGCTTGTAGACTGGTGTTCATTGCTCATACCTGGGGTGAAGTGCGACCTGGGGTGAAGTTCAGTGGGTGAACTCTTTCATTTTCTGACTGCTGCATAATCACTGTTTAGAGGCTTAATTGCACTGAGGGTTCAAATGAAACCCCAAACCCAGGAAGGATTGAGTTCAGAAGCTCTGGAGGAATATATTAAAGGCGGGAAGTCCTTCAAACCCCATTTCTTCTCTGTACCAGCATCATTTCTGAACACGCCAAAGCCTGTGAGTCTCGCCACTGTTGCCGAGCACAGGAAAGCCAAAAGATTGTTATTTATATCAGACTTTTTGAAAGATTGCTTTCCCTCCCCTACTGTCTTCTCAGCTGTCCCTACAGCTCCAACCAGATGCTCTATAATAAAAGAGGAGGCTTTGAGTGTGGGAGATTTGCTAAGCAGAAAGTCCGGCTGACTCTCTTTTGTTCCCATGAAAAACTGAAGGGAAAAAAGTGAAAGTGTTTTAATTTTCACTTAATTTCTTGCTTCTGAATTTTATCAGAGAAATTGTTTGTAAAAACCATGTGTGAGTCGGTGGATCAGACTGGCTGTTCTCTGGGTTTTTGTTTTTCTTTGGGTGGTTGAAAAGAAGATTAAAAATACAAGTTTCAGCTCATTTTCTTTTGATTTCAGACAGCTGAGGGGGAAAAAAAAACAAAATTAGCCAGCTTAAAAAAAATCTCCCTTGTAAAGAACGAGCATGTCATGGAAATTTCCATTTTGGAGTACAAGCTTTTGTATGAATCATAGGGACTTTTGAGGGAGACTTGTCTTGGCTTCTTCGCCAGCTTCCTTCCCATAGAGGAGCAAAAAGATGGGGGCTGCTGCTGTTCCTGGCCCCTTTGTCCATGTCCCAGCCATCTGTGAGAACTTCCCCAAGCTGGGTGAGCACCTGGGACTTCGTGTGGATGCTGGGAGGGAATACAGAAAGGTTGTCCCAAAAGGTTACCCCAAGGAGGGGGAAGAAGAGGACACCAACCAGCAACGGAAACCTTTGGGCTGGAGAGGAAGAGAAGGGTTTGAGCTTTCAGAGAAGCGAAAGTCTGCGATAAAATGTCCCCAACGGGGACAGGTTTGCAGGTAGGGTTTGAGGTGTCTGCTCAAGCCTTCACAGGACTTGTCACCAATGACCTCTATTCCTACGGAAAAGGAGAAAAACGAGTTATCTTAGTCTGACACACTGGGAACGGTAACTAACAATTAATATGGAGTCGATTAATAGCAAAGAGTCTGGGGCCAGGTAGAGAAAATTAATAGCTGTGTTCATTAAGATCATTTCCACTGATGTTAATTAAAATGACAGAAGCGGAACGAGAACTTCAGTTGCTTCATTCGGTCAGCCTCTCTTCGGCAGACGAGCTCTTGGCTACAGGGCATGACTCTTAATTGTTTAATACGTCTACGGGTGCCTGATAAGCTCTGCAGGGATTTAGAAGGAATTAATTTCAAAGGGAGGACTCTACAGTTTGACCCTTGTTGGTAGGATTCTGCCATTACGTCGCATTAATAATAAATAGAGATTAAGTCCGTCTGCTCCTGCCAAAGCTTTCAGTAGGGTGGAGAACGGCTGAAACTTCTGAGCCCAGACAAAGCCCGGACAAGGGAATGGTCAGAACACTCGCCCTAAACTACTGCTCTCCCTCACCATTACACAGGCTTCTGTAGCCAGCTCACTCTGCTCTCAATTCAGCTAGCAACGTGAAAATATAATTCTCAGCTGACAGCAAGAAGAATTCAAGGGCGCTTGAAATTTTCTTTATATAGTGCCTTATACTGTAAAAAAAACTACGTTACAGTCCTACTGCGCACTTTACACTTGGCTAATGTGTTCTCACTGAAGGTCATTTTTAATGCACTTATATTGATATGATAGGAATCTCAGTGTCACCACCTGATTAAGAAGGGTTATCCAAAAGGCTGATGGGGAGAGCACAGGGGTTGCTTGGAACTAGAAACATTAAAGTGAGGTAGAAAAAATAGGCAATAACTAAAATCGTTTCAGCAGCCCACATGCCTTCCACCAGGGAGGTGTCGTGCCACATGGAGACTTTACATTGCACAAAAGAAGAGTCACGGGACAAATTTTCCAACAGAAGAGGAAAGAAGAAAAAGGGCTTGTTGGGACATAGCTCAGAGGTGCCGGCAGGAGGAGTGGGCCCTGGTTTCATTTCCCCTGAGAAAACTGGAGATATTCCAGCTTCATTCCCTCCTTGTGCTGCTCATGGACTTTCTTCCCCTCTGCTGCACCTCAGAACCTCTTCCATGACCTTCTACTGCCCTGGGACCAGGGAGGGCAAGGGGAGAGAAAGAAGATCCTCATCTTACTCTTCTTTTTAGCCATCTGGCAACAAAATCAGGACACTACCAGGTTAATTTGACCCCTTTGGCAAGTGTGTGTCACCTACCAATGGTGAGGCCAGACATGCTCAGGAAGGAGCTGGGGAGCAGAGCCATCCCTTCCATTGGGTAGCGGAAAATTTACCTGTTTTGTAACCAATATGCCAACATCTCTTGTCATATAACAGGGACAATCACACGTGACAGGGGCAGGAAAGGCTGAATGTTGGTCACCTCACAGCCCCGCTCGGTGCCTCATGGATCATCATTCCCCAGCACATCACACACAGCTCAGTGCATCGCGCACAGCTCGGCAGGTCACGCAAAGCCTGGTGGGTCACACGCCGCCTGGTCACGCTGTGCACGGTCCAGTGCATCACTCACAGCTCAGTGCATCACACACAGTCACAGAGTCGTTCAGGCTGGAAAAGACCTTGACGATCACCAAGGCCAAGCGCTAACCCAGCACTGCCAAGGCCACCACTAAACCTCGTCCCTCAACGCCACGTCTACACGTCTTTTAAAGACCTCCAGGGGTGGTGACTCAACCCCTGCCCTGGGCAGCCTGTTCCAGTCCTTGACAACCCTTTCGGTGAAGAAATTCTTCCTGATGTCCAAACCTAAACCTCTCCTGGGGCAACCTGAGGCCGTTCCCTCTCGTCCTGTCCCTTGGGAGCAGAGACCAGCCCCCGCCTCGCCACAACCTCCTTTCAGGCAGTTGTAGTTCCACTGCATCATGTCCAGCCCACTTCATCGCCCACAGCCCCGCCCATCATGCCCCACCCATCGCCCCTCGCCCCGCCCCATCGCCCCGCCCCACAGGGCAGTCCAGGGTGCTGAAATGCCGGGGGCTCTGCGACAAAACCCCCCCGGGATGAGCCTCGGCTGGGTGCTGAGGACCCAGGGGACGGTGAGCTGCGCCGTTTGCATGCACCCACACACACGCAGGGCTCCTCTGATTTTAGGCAGATCGCAGAGATTCTTAAAATAAGACCTAACCCGCCCCAGACTTGAGCTGTAAAGTGGCCGAGAGCTTCTCAATGGAGGGAGAAAGATGCTTCAAGGGGAAACAGAGAGCCCAGATAAGCCTTTTCCCCCTCCTCTTCCCACTAATTGCGGGTTTGCAAGGGCTTAGTCCCCCATACTGGGACAACCCTCACATCTGAAGATGTACAAGGCAGATCCAGGCCCTGTTTTGCCGAATACTCTTAGCTTCCATCAGTGGAAACTCAATTAAAACGGGAGAAAGGATTATGTACACTTCAGTTTAATTAAAACCTCGCTGTGCAGCACACTATCTTCTCCTGAGGAAAGCAGTGCAAGATTTTTTTGGGGGGAAAAAAAAACCCAACCAGGACAACTTGTAGGTGTTTAAATTACTACCACTTATCTCAGCGGGTAAGATGATGTCCCTGGAGAGCCTCACAGACAAATTAGCTCAAGCCTTGCTGCTGAAAAGCCAGCCTTTGAAGACATCAAAGGGCTGGCTCCTGGCTGGGTAGCTCTGCAGGGACGCTTGCTGCTGGAAAGCGAGGACAGGCAGGGAACAGCCCGTTCAATGGCAGCCCCTGTTAGCACCAACCGACCCTCTGCGGCTCTGCTGCTGGCTCGGCGGGCGCACGGCAGAGCCAGCAGGAACCACGCTTCCTCGCTGCACGGCCAGCCGTAGTCAGAAGCGAGCTGGAGGAAGATAAATTGTCCCATTGAAATGGCTTCGGTGGCATCCCAGAGGCCCAGCTTGAGTCCCAAGTCAAGCTGACGGCTCCAGCTGGGGACCAGGCGCTGCTGGTGACAAACCAGAGAGAGGAGGAGCCGCCACCGTGGGCAGTGGGGAAGGTGCGGGGGGGGATGCTGGGGCTCATACCTGGTAGAGCGAGCATGGCCCAGTCCTGCCCCAAATAAAGGCCAGTAGGTGCAAAAATCTGGATCAGGCCCTCTGGGCATCCTCTGCGGGAGGCTGCTGAGCTCTCCACTGACAATGAAGGCGAGCTGCGGGTGAGGAGCTTGCGGTGGTCGTGACTCTGAGCAGAACAACAGGCAGACTAACAAGCGTTGGGGGACGCCACTTGGGAGGCAGGGAGAGAAGTCTCTAAAAGTGCCTGGCACCATGTGAGATGTCTGAGGATAGCTGAGGCTGGATTAGATGATCTAAAGAAGTCTCTTTAAATCTAAATTATTCTCCAACTCTGTCCCACCTGGCTTCCAAGCACCATCCAGAGGTGAGGGGGTCTCCAGAGGTCCTGGATCCTGCATCACCACATGGTCTTGACGTTTCAGATACCCTCAAGCATCTCAAATGGCACTGAATGTCTATGTGTGGACATCTGAATCATGCCCCACCTCTCTGGCTCAAAGTTGTGTCTTATACCTGGGTCATGGCGCGTTGGAAGATATTTCTGCAGGGGTGGCTGGCAGGTATGACACAGACCCTACAGGAGACCTACGCCTTTCTGGAGCAGCAGCCTCTGTCCCCCACTCCAACTGTCTCAAGCCTTGGGGCACTTCTCAGGAGATTCACTCTATGACAGAACACGTGCCATTCGGAGCAGTAAATCCAGGACACCCCGAGTTTGGTAGGCATGGAGCAGGAAAAAAGACCTGATAGAAGTAAGGAGGGGATCATGGAGAAGACTGGAGCTGTGAGAAGGATTTGGTGGCTAGGAAGACAAGATATTCTAGCCACGGAAGGAAGGAAGTAAGATGCGAGTGGCAAAAATAGGAGACTTCCTTGAGGAGTGAGCTAAATAGATATCCAGAATATTGGAGAGGGTTTCGCTAAAGTCTGGGTGCAGCTTGAGTACACCCCACTCTGTGGGATGCAATTTTGCCTGAAAAAGCAAAAATCATGGAAAAGTCACCACTTCTAAAAGCCTTACAACAGAAGGGAGACAGACACCAGATGAGGACCCGGGTGGTCCAGCTTGCTGTCTACCAGCGGCGCTTAACTTCTCCATGAACCATCAGGGCCTTGTTATTGACCAAGACATCCCACCCACTGTACATCAGCCTTTAGGGGTCTCTGAAGCAAAAAGTAGCCTTCTGCTCTCCTGGTGAAGCTGTTCGTAGAAAGCTTTGGGCTTGATTGTGCAGAATAGCATTTGGGATTGGTTGAGCTGCAGTAGCAGAGGACAGCTCTGCAGCTGAGCAGCTACAACGTTCAGTTGGCAGCAGGAAGACTCAAAAACTCATCCATTAATGTGAGAGAAAACCTGCAGTAATTTGGGGGTGCAGAAACCTTCCAAAGGTAGCAGCTCATTGACCAAGAGGGGTCATGGAACACTGAGGCTGACCTTGGCCTTCTACAGAGCCAGAGAGGTGCTCACAGCCCAGTGCCACCAGGAGCAAGGCAGGGCAGAGTGACGGCATCTCCCGGTGGAGCAGCGTCACCTGAGCGATGCAGAGGAGGTGACACCAGGGACGACACAGAGCACCAAATGCAAGAACATTTCCAGCTGCCCCAGTAGCTCACAAACTGGTGATTTAACTCCACAAGGAAGGGAGAAGTTCCAGTGGAGACGCGAATTGAATCTCCAGCCCCAGCACCCCTCGGCAAACAGCTCCTGCTCTGGACTGTGTCTCCCTGCTGTGGTTTTGCGTGAAGATGTTTTTACGTGGCAGGTCACCTGCACAGAACGAGGGAGGTGTGTTGGGAATGCCGGTCGTGCCAAGGGAATGGAGCTGCTTAGGTTGAGAAACGCCACCGGGAGTGTCCCATTCCTCGTTAGAAGCCACTAATGAAGGGCCAAGGTCTGGCAGGGCCCAGTCAGTGCTGCAGGTTACCAGTGAGCTGGAGCTTTTCTTGCAAAGCTGCAGATCAAGTGTGTTCCACTCGTGTCCTCGCTTCAGACATCTCAGCGTGCCAGTAGATCCGTACCCCAGTGACTGGGGTCACTGGCTGGCACCCAGGGCAAGACCTGATCCACTGGAATCATAGAGTCATAGAGTGGTTTGGGTGGGAAGTGACCCTTAAAGCTCATCTCGTCCAACGCCCCTGCGGTGAGCAGGGACATCTTCAACCAGATCAGGTTCCTCAGCAGCCTTTCGCTCTGCACCACCCCTCAGCCTTCACAAGGATGGCAATGAAGACGTTGTCTCCTCCCCACCTCACCCACGGTGACCCTCCAAGCTCAGCAGGTTCCCTCACCTCTTCTCGCCACACTCTTCTCCTGCAAACCACACTCTTCTCGCTGCCCCCTCCTGGCCCCGAAGGTAAGCGATGGGGTCAGAAACACAGAGGGGTGTTACATTGGCATGGAAGAGGACTCTATGCCTTGTGCTTGCAATGTACCCGAGACCAAGGTGAAGCAGGACTTGCTCCAGGACTTTCCCAATGCTCATCTTCTCGTTGTGCAAAGGTTAAGCTACAGCAAAGAGCTGAGCATATCGCTCAGGAGCCGCATCCCACACTGCCTTGCAGCTCTTTGAGGAATCCAAACAAAAAGTCTCTGTCCATTGCGACGCAGCTAGCTCTGGAATCTTCTGCTTTTCCAGAATACACAAAGTGACCGTGGGGAGGCGGGAAATTAGGCTGAAATAAATAAATTAAAGCCAGCAGGAGGGGATCGGCATGCTGCTTGAATTAGTGTGGAGGGTAATTGTAAACAACTGGGGAAATGTGCCTTAAATTAATTTTTAGGACCTAATGGGATTTTGCTTGGACTATAGTCAAGAATGAAAAGCCTTCGATGGCAAAACAAGGCACTTTGCATAAATTAGCAGTTATGACATTAGTGGAGCTGGCTCTTTCTGGCTGGCGACTGAGAGCATGTGTGCGTATGTGCACGCCTGCATGGAGGACTTGGGATTTGGTTTATTTATTATCTAGAGCTTGTTTAAAGGAGTTATAACAGGAAGGGGAGAATCTTGACGCAGACACTTAAAAGCCAGGACTCCTGGGCTCTGTCTGGCAAGCCGTGGGGGGGAGCATGGGGGGAGAGAGAAGGACAAGTCACCAACCTCTTTGTCTTGCTGTGCATTGAACCGGAGTGAAATTTTTCATCTGTAGCGAGGTGTGCTGGGAAATGTGACTCCCCAGGGCAGAATGGCTTCTCTGGATGAAGGGATGAGGTGTTTTGGGAAGCAAAATGATCTGAAATGACAGCCATGGAGCCCGAGAGAGCAGTGAATATCATCTTTAGAATTAGTCTTTAGCCAAAGACCATAAAAAACTCATCCTGAAAAAAAAACAGTGATTGTCCATAACACCTATTGGAAGCAGCAGCTGGCAGCCAAAATCGTGGCATCATCTAGTCCAACCCCCCTGCCACGGGCAGGGACATCTTTAGCTAGATCAAGTTGCTCAGAGCCCCGTCCAGCCTGACCTTGGGATGAGGCATCTACCACCTCTCTGGGCAGCCTGTTCCAGCGGTTTCACCACCCTCACCGTAAAAAAATTCTTCCTTCTATCTGGCCTGGATCTCCCCTCCTTTAGTTCAAAACCATTCCTTGTCCTATCGCTACAGGCTCTGCTAAAACGATTGTCCCCGTGGCGGACAGACAAATCCAAACAAGGTTTGCAGCCACTGTTTTTGGCTTCAGTGGCACTGAAGGTTACACACCCTGTCTCTGGGGGTCCACCTCCAACGCTGCCGATGGTTATGCTGCATCAGAGTCTTTCTTATTCCAGTATTTTATTGCAGCACTGCAAAAGCTGCAACGTTTTTCAAATGCTGGTTGCAGAAGAAAACTGGCTTTTGCTTGGGAAACTGAAATTTTTCACTACCTTCTTTTGTTATCTTAATAAGTAACGCTTTTCTTTCTTTCCTCTGCAGTTTTTTTATTTTCCTCCTCTGCAAACCACAATGAGGTTCAAAACACTGCCGTGCTGTCTGCTGGATTGAAGTAAGGGAAATCTGCACCTACTTTACCCAAGCCCATCATAAATGGCATCAGCCACCAAGAAGGACTCCCCACGACCCGTTAGCCGTGATACTGATTTATTTTTAAATGGTGTAAAATAAAATCAAAGGGTTTGATTCCACTTTCACTTTGTACACGCCCATAAATTGGAAGTATGTCCACTGACCTCAGTGTCCACCATTTCTGAATTGTTGGAGGCCTCGTCTTTCTGAAGGCAGTTCTGTTGGTGGACCTCTATCCCCTGAGCAATCGTGGCATGAAAGTACTATCAGGTCCCCCAGAATCTCATTGATTTTATCTGGGCTGATTTTCAGGAAAAGCCCAGAAATTAAATCCCCATGTAACAAATGTCAAAATAACTCTAAGATAGAGACTAAAACATGAACTTGGAGCTTGACAAGGGAGGGACTTCTGCTTTCTCATCAAGCAGAGGTTAGGGTTAGATGCCCCGAACTTATGGTAGCTCACTTGTTAATGTCTTTGAAAGACCAATATACCTTTTAAGGGGCCATTTTAACAGAGCCATGGGCTTCATCATGCTCGAAGATCACACTCGGTCATAAACTAAATACCTGCACAGTCTAAAAGCATCAGACTTCTGTAACTGGGGTTTGTGAAGGCTCCAATAACTCTATTTCTCCCATTCTTGGCTGCTCAGTCACGTAAGAAAGTGGTCATACATAGTCATTAAAAATTTAGCTTTCCCTTTACTCATTTCATATTGATTAAGCTGCATTTTAAAGTCAGTTTGCTGTTAGGTTCATTTACCTTCCACCCCACTTCTCGCTCCGCTTGGAAATGGGATCCAGATGGACAACACTTCAGAGTTTAATTCAAACTCATTAAACTCAGTGGAAGGTTTTTTTCCACAAATTTCAAAAGGCTCTGGCTCTCGCCTCTTTATCACTTTGCAGCAAGATGCCTGGCTGCTGTCTCCGTCTCCGAAATGCCAATAGCAATTAAAAAAGTTGCAAGAAGGTTAATATTCCTTCTGCTTTTATTATTCCCACAGAATGAAAACAGATTCCTGTCCTCACTGGAGGCAGTAAAGCCATCCACATTTGATCATTGGGGCTTATGAATGTTCAAACGCTGCCTCCTGCCAAACTTGAAGGTCCTTCAGCCAAACTCCTACTGACTTCAGTAAGACTTAGCCAGCATGTGAATAAAGGAGAGCAGCATCTTCATGGGGTTTACGTATGAAACCACCTTCCAGTATGACCTCCAAGCAGTCAGAGGAACCATCCAGATTATTTTAACATAGGCCTGATACCCGAACATCTGCCCAGTTTCTGCCAGTTGTGAGTAGATGCACCCCCAGACGTCCCGGGTTAACACAGAAAGAAAAGCATTTAGTACTATTTCAGGCCTCCCTGAGACTTTCATGCATTTCCATTAATAAACTTTCCGGACTGCCTTTTTTATTTGGCATGATTCAATCACAACTCCAATGGAGACCAACTGAAAAGCTTTTCTCTTTCTTAAACCGAGGTGTTGACAGGCATGGGAAGACCCTTATCCGTACATCTCCACATGTTTGCCAGAAGTTTTTTTGGCGCTCCAGAGAGTTACGCTTCACGCAGAGTGACGGACAGGTCCTTAAGAAATTCTGCACATTAGCTGTTTTTCAGTTTTCTGAAGGACAAGGTCCCAGTAGCACCAACGCCTCGAGCAACCATTTTGCAGAACATCAAGCCGTGGTAGCTCCTGCCAAGCCCTCCCAGGGCATGAACCACCCTCAGCTTTACAAACATGCCATAATTCTCCATTAAATGCAGATGAACAGTAAGTCCTTCTCTCTTCTCTTTCTTTGTCATTATTTCAGTGAACAATAGGTCAAAAGCCTGCAGCCAGGCAGTTGCAAACGAAACACTCTCAGGAAAAACCATGTCAAACCTTTCCTGGTGGTACCTAGGTGGAATGATCTCATCCGACCTTCGGTTTTTCCTCAGTCCTTCAGATACCCCAGAGGAAAAAGTCATTAATAACAGCATGGCTTTGCTATTATTAGTTACATTTACAATATCCAAATGCCTGCAAGATGTTGTTCTATTTAACACAGCTTCATCTACCGCAGATAGAGGCTATGAAGAGCTGTGGTAGGTTAGTCTGTTGTTGAAAACTGCTTTTTACTGGGCATTTTCTGCTCTCTAACAATCACGTAATAAATTCAGCAGGAGTTTTACTAGAACTCTTGGGGTATTTTTCTTTCAAATATCGTACTATGAAGGAAAAAAAAAAAAATAATACAAAGCTTGAAGCAATTCCTGGCTGTCTTGTTTTAACAGAGTTTTTGAAAGGGAGAGCCGTTCAGCAACGACAAGATGACAAGCACTGTTTAGGAACGGTCTCTCTGGGCCAAGTGAAATGGGTTTGGTTTTCTGTCGTAAAGTTGCAACCTCCTGCTGGAGAGGGGTATCAAGGGAGGGGATTCTCCCCCTCCACTACGCTCTGGTGAGAGCCCACCTGCAGTGTTGCATCCAGCTCTGGGGTCCCCAGCACAAGAAAGACATGGACCTGCTCGAGTGGGTCCAGAGGAGGCCACAAAGACGATCAGGGGGCTGGAGAAGCTCCCCTGTGAGGCTGGGATGAGAGAGTTGGGGTTGTTCAGCCTGGAGAAGAGAAGGCTCCAAGGAGACCTTCTTCAGCCTTTCAGTACTCAAAGGGGGTTTATAATAAAGACGAGGGCAATCTTTTTATCAGGGCCCGTAGCGATAGGACAAGCAGGAATGGTTTTCGACAAAAAGAGGGGAGATTCAGACTAGATATAAGGAAAAAATTTTTTACGAAGAGGGTGGTGAAACACTGGCATGGGTTGCCCAGAGGAGCTGTGGCTGCCCCCTCCCTGGCAGTGCTCAAGGCCAGGCTGGACGGGGCTGGGATCGACCTGGTCTGGTGGAAGGTGTCCCTGCCCATGGCCAGGGGTTGGAACCAGATGATATTTATAGGTCCCTTCCAACCCCATCCATCCTATGATTCTACAATTTCCTCCACATGTGTATTTCCAATATTTTATGCTGCCTGGTTTTGTGGGACGCACTTCTAGGTAAGCAGCTGAGTAACTGGAAATGAGCTGGGCAAAAATACAGGCAAAAATGAGGTCTTGGAAGTCCAAAGAAGCTGAATGAGGAGGCAGTGTTGACTTTGCATGGCACTCCAGAAATTTTTACAGGAGGCTGATTCCCGTACTGTCCACGCTCTAAAAATTATGTCCACGTGGACCTGGAGAGCTCACAGAAGAATCAGGGCTTCCTTCTCCCTCCCTCCTGCAGCACGGAGATGCTGCAGCACTTGGTGGAGCGGGGGCTACTGTTGGTTTTGTACCAAGGCTCTACAACAAAGCAACACCATTGTCCACCTGATCCAGATCTAAGCAAGCCACAGAAGACTGAAGAAATGAAGCTGCAGGAGTGTGCTGACATGTTCCTGGAGGAAACACGAATGATGTCTCTAAGCACAGTGGTCCACAAAGAACTTCAGACCCAGGGGAGTCATCACTTATTGACCACCAAAAGCTTTGAGGGTAGAGGATTACCTTATATTGAATTGCTTGGCTGTCAGCATCTTGCCATCGGTTAGAAGAGGATACTTGGCTTTTCTGATTGAAACCAGGAATCAAATAAGACCACGTGCATCCTCATTGTTCAAAATGTGATGTGCCCATCCCACGTCACCTGGACTGCCAAACAAGCACAACTCAACCTCTGCCTGCTGTTACCTCCTGGCTCACACCGTAACTCCCTTCCCAAACACCACCCACAGGGAAGCTGGGGAAATGGGACCCAAAATAAACCAATGGGTCAGGTGAGATCCTTCTTAAGAGGTTTTGCTCCATGTGCTCTCTCTAGCCCTTAAGATTGGGTCAGCAGCTCCAGAGGCAGCCAGGGAAATCATGAGCAGCCCCAGGAGGAGCCTCCTGTCTCCTAGTCCTCAGCACAGCTTCCAGCCACCTCCTTAAGGGACTGAGCAGTGACCCCACACCAGGTCCCTTGGTAATTTGGGCCACTGAATTACCCTGCAACTTAGATCTGGTCACTCACGGATTGCCAGGGCTGGAAATGAGCCTAAAATCTGCTCTCTGAAGTCCTGCTGGGGTGGAAAGCAGGCCGGCCACTTTCCCCAGCCACCATGAGGGGGTCCTGAGCCACCCCCAAACGCATCACATGGCCCCTTTTCAGACTCGTGACTCCTAAAACAACACGCTCGTGTTTGTTTGGCCTTTTTTTTACCTAAGCTTTTCATCTGCTTCTGGGGCTTTGGAGGCCTTCTGGATTTGTGTTTGTGAGTCTCTGATTTCTCCACAAGGGCAGAGGTTTTCTCGCTCACTTTTTCCGAGTGACAGCCAAGCTTTTTGTGCGAGTGTAGAAACAGCATCTTGGAGGAAAAAACACCCCCCCCCCCTTATTCCTAAGACCCTTAAAAGGTCATGAGGGTTGATGAGGGCAAGAACCAACACTCAAAAATTTTCTGTCCTCCTTTCTCCAGGCTTCACTACCCACGGAGAGGGATGCGATAGAGAAGGGGGGAAGAAAAATTAATGCCAGCTGTAAAAGTAAAGCTCAGTCTCAGCACCTTGGTCCTGAGCTGTGACCTTCCCCATCCAGCCCCAGCCTTGCACTCGCAGTCACTCCCAGCACATCCCAGCCAGAGCTCTCCTGCAAAGCCCTTGGCTCCCATGATGGTCCCGTTGTGCCTGAAACACCTTCAACACATGGCTGGCACCTCGGCGGGGTGTGATGGAAATAAATCCAGCAGCTGCAGCCAGCTAACAGACGCTAATGAACTTCCAGACAGGAAAATTATATTGGGACTTTGCCATCCTTTTTTTTTTTTCTCCTGCCTCGTTCTTTTATTGTTCACCTCTTCCAGCCGACATTGCAGGAATTGTCTTGGGAAGTTTTCGCATGCCTGTGCCAGTAGGAAATGGAAAATTGTGGCAGCGGGGCATCACGTTGCAGCCTTTGCTGTGCACAGCCCACGGGATTTGCCCCGGCACCTGCTCCAAATTCCCAGACACAGCAATGAGCCCCAGGCTGGGGAGGGCATAGTCCTGCTGAGATCAGAGGCTGTCGCATCAAAAGGCAAGTCCTGGATGCAGAGCTGCTTCCCGCTGCCCATCTCCTCCCCCCCGATGTTTTTCTGCCTCTGATCACCCCATTAAAGTCCCAGAGAGAGCCGTTAGTTAGGGCTGGGGCAATCAGGGCAGGTGCTCTCTTCTCTGCTCGCGCCGTGTCTGTCATTAATGGTCTGTTTGTCCAAATGTCCCTTTGGCCTTTGTAAGACCATAGAATCATAGAATAGAATCAGCTTTGATTGGAAGGGACATTTAGAGATCATCTACTCCAACCCCCTGCCATGGGCAGGGGCACCTCCCACCAGACCAGGTCGCTCCCAGCCCCATCCAGCCTGGCCTTGATCCCTGCCAGGGAGGGGGCAGCCACGGCTTCTCTGGGCAGCCTGTGCCAGTGCCTCACCGCCCTCTTCATCAAAAATTTTTCCTTAGATCTAGTCTGAATCCCCTCTCTTTTGGTTGAAAACCATTCCTCCTTGCCCTATTGCTACAGGCCCTGATAAAATCTTTCTTATAAGCCTCCTTTAACTACTGAAAGGCTGAAGAAGGTCTCCCAGGAACCTTCTCTTCTCCAGGCTGAACAACCCCAACCCTCTCATCCCGTCCTCACAGGGGAGCTGCTCCAACCCCCCAGTCATTTTTATGGCCTCCTCTAGATCCACTCGAGCAGATCCATGTCTTTCTTCTTTCTTGCACTGAGGACCCCAGAGCTGGATGCAGCACTGCAGGGGAGGTCTCACCAGAGCAGAGTGGAGGGGGAGAATCCCCTCCATTGACCTGCTGGCCACAAGATGGTGGCACCAGCCCCCAGCACCTCCTAGGACAAAGCCTTCACACCGCAGAAAGGTCATGATTTTAGGAGAAACCAGTGGAGTTTTCTTCTCATTTTTGAACGTGCTTGTGCTAAGTCCCACCAGAAAAAAATATGAAATCAGGTCAAAAGGTGCATGACCTTTGATTGCTTTGGCCCCGTTCCTCAAGGGCACCTGAGCACCTGAGCCCACTCCAGCAGAACAGCACTAATGTGAGCTGAAATCAGCAGGACTTGCCACGTCCTTGTTAATGTGGCCCAACACCCGTCCTTCAAACGAGGACAGAGCTGGTGATTTTGCAAAGGGCCGCAGCTCCCCTGGCTGCTCGTTACACCCACAGAAATGTGGCCAGAGGCCAGAAGCAGGTGCTGAAACTCTTCTTAAAACATGGGCTTTAGGTACTCTTGTAAACATCAGCCCCAGCTTTGCCAGCCCATCCCCTTTGAAGGCACCAAAGAATCATCAGACCCCCCCATAAGTCATCTCAAATGTAGGTGCCACGTGTAGACACCCAATTCAGTTGCCCACACCTAAGAATTCTGTGCCATATGATCCTTGTGGGATCCCTCCATGCCTTTCCTTGCCATTGCAGAGGGTCACCTGCCATTGCCACAGGTCTCCCAGAGGTTCCGAGCCCCATCCGTAAGCCATGTGCAGAGCACCCCAGACAGCCCTAGGAAACAACCAAGCATTTCCTAAGCATCTCAGATGTTTAAGAAACACAATTCTGTCCTACAGTCCCTGCTCAGTTTTGTAAGCCGATATTGCAGAAGAAAAATCTGCAGAAACCTGCTTTGAAGCGTTGGAGACCTGTTGAGTCGTGACGGTAGCCCAGAAGAGGGTTTTGTTTCCTTTCTTTCCCAGAAGTAACAATGGTCCTAATTCTCCAGTGAGTTCAGCTCGTGGGACAGGCAGCAGAAGCTCTCGACTTGGGAGAAGTCTGGCCAGGGACATCACAAAAGGATTTTTCAGCAGCTGTCAAAAAAATGAGCATTTCCTTTCATGTTTTTGCAGCAGCCAGACGCTTGAAAGCCTGACCTTGTCCGTGGGTGTGGACGACTGCAGAAACACGGCCCGGAGGGCTGAGGACTTGGGATGAAGCCTCCCCTCCATCATCCCAGCAGGTAGGACCCTGGGATCTGCTGGCTCGAGAATCCCACACCAGCGCCATTGCTCCAGCACACCAGGGTCACTCCTGCTTCGTGTCACGCAGCCATCAAAGGCTCCTTCAAAATCTGGCCCACCCTGCTGCCTTTTATTCTGGCCGAGCGCGTGTTATGCCCAGTTTCTCAGAAGACAAACAGAGGGGTGTCAAGACAACTGTCTGCTAAGGCACTCTCCAACACCAGGGCGCAAAGAGCACAGAAGGGGATCCAATTAAAAGAGGCAGGAGGTGGCATTTGTAACAAGAGGAGAAAGAAACATCGTCATTTTTAAAAGGCCATTATACTGGCTGAGGATAAACCAGATCAAGTGACCAGGAGAGTTCTGCAAGGGATGTGTTTGACATCGTTGTCATTTTTATAGCGTATCAGTGCTTTCTACACTTGCTGGTAAAAAGGCAGTGAAGTGATCAGGCTTCAAATCGACCAAAGAAAAACAGACCGTCCTGCAGATGCGAGTTATTAACGAGAAAGGTTGGGAGAGCAGCAGCAACAGCAGATGGTATTTGCAAAGAAGGAGCCAGACTTGCCCAACGCAAGGCAGAAAAAGGATGGAGAACATGGAGAGAGCAGGAAGAGGACAAGGCATGGGCTGGTTGGGCTTTGTCTCATTTCTTAACCAGTAAATACGCAGTGTCTCACCACGTGTCTGCAAAAAAGCCCAGCAACAACTCGAAGCACAAACCAGCTCACACCCAGTAAATGAGCATTTGTCTACTCCTCATCTCCCTTCGGAGCAAGGAAGGAGGTGGATGACCCAGCCCCACCTCAGCCCCTACAAGTGATCTGAAGCCCAGCCCAGATTGCAGCAATAGAGGAGATTTCAGCCCAAAGGCAGCTTGAATACAGCCTCTCCGGTGTCCTCAGTGCACACCCTCTATGTATTTATCTATAGACAGATGGGTTGGAAGTAGACAGGCAGCTCCACGCATTGCCCTTGGCTCACAAAAACACGTAGAAAAGAAATTCAGCCCAAGTGAGAACTGCACCCTTTACTCCTCATCCTATCGACACCAATAATAAATGCTAAGGGTGGTACTGCCCAGCCAAATCCACAAGGAGGAGGACGTCTCCTCCACACACAAGGACAATTCCGCAGTGCATCGTCCTCGCTGCAGCAGAGGCCCCTTCCACATCAATTAGGACCGTCCTAACGACGTTCCCAGCGGATGCCACCAAACCTGCTGCTCCTTCTTTGCTTTGCTCACGTAGCACTTCCAGGTGCTCGGAGAACCGGAGAGCGAGCCGTGCTACTAACCAGCTCTTCATCGGGTGGAACAGCAGCCAAGCAAAACGTGAACAGAAATAGGAAGGTTTAAATGTATTTTTTCAAATCCTTGTGCCATTTTACTGACTTTTCACGCACATATAAGCAAGCTGTTGGCAAAATCCCGCTTTATATCCCAGCAGCTAAAATACATACTCCTGAGCTCAGCCCACTCCATCTCATTAATCACTGGACCAACATTTCTCTCTCACCGCTTTTCAGGGGATTAGCAGATGATGGCCTGGGCCGTGACGCTGAGCTTCGCGGTCTCCCAGGACCATGAAGCCCATCTGACTCCACGCTGAGGTGTCCAGTGCGTCTCCAGCTGAACTAACTACATCAGAGGTCCCTTGGACAGCCAGCAGAGATCTGGTCAATCCAGTTCCTCCTTGTGCTCCGGTGTTCCAGCACACAGAGCACCTCCCGCAAAGCCCATGCTTTCCATTTTTCAAGGCAGAGCCTGCAGATTTCCAGAAGTCACATTTCCAGAAGTCACAGGTCCATCGGACCACACCAGCAGCCGGGAGAACTTTCCTCATTTCTCCTGGGCCCCATCCCACCTTGCATGGAGACCCTCAGCTCTTCCCTCTGGAACGGAGCAGCTCTTCAGTCCCAGCGCTTGGCTCAACAGAGCAAAGCTGGGCAGAAACTTGACGTCAGGGATACCCACACTCATAAGAGCTTGGTGCAAACCAGCTCAAGGTGTGCATCGAGGCAAGCAAGTCTAAATCCCATTAATCCCCTACTCCTGCCCATAAGTCCAAAGGGCTGTAATTTGATTTACAAAAGTCATGTCTCAAATAAATTAACGTAAAACAAATTCAGACCTCTTTGATTCCGAGGGCTCTTCGACCCAGAGGCACTGGGGGAAATTAATCCGAGTTAAGGTCCGCAGTGGATTAGTTAAACTGCATTAAAACCCTGTGAGGACATTCTTATTCAGAACTAAAGTGGCTTAATTCGATTTAACTAAATTCACTACCAAAGCCTGTAACAATTGCACGGGTGGTATATCAAAATGCACTTAATTATGCATAGAGGGCTGCTGCGGCTCACTGGGGATGCCGCTGAGGTGCGTGGGGAGGTAAGGTGATGCGGTCAGTCGTCCAGCAAAAGGTCATTTCTCAGGTCCTCCAGGCAGCCAAGGTGTGCGATAAAGCGACAGATAACTTGGAAGGCTCTGCAATCATCTCTGCAAGGCCCGGAGCTCAAGGGCTTTAACCAAAACAGCATGTCAGCAAATAAATCACAGAGAGGAGGCAGAGCAAACGCAGTAAATACCCCGGGAAATCAAAGAGCAGTCCCCCGCCGAGCAGGCAGCTGCGATCCCCGTCCTCCTCCCACCAGGAGCAACAGCCCGTCACGGCTGAAGAGAGGTTCAGTGGGTCTTTTCCATCCTCCTGCTCCACTCAGGGGAAGTCCTGCAGCAGCTCCTCCTTCCCCAGAGGAGACCTTCTTGCTGGGGTGCCATCCTCAAGGTGGGCAGGGTGCAATTGCCCCTCAAAAGGGTTGAACTCTGGCTCCTTCGTGTCATAGGGAAGACAGCGATGGTTTATTCTTGCTCTCTGGAGGTTTAGGTCATCCATCTCTTTGCACCCCGCCTGCAATCCCAGGCTGGTCAAGGTGGCTAATGCCAACCCCGGAAAAACTCCTTTGCTTCTCAACCACAGTCCTCGGCCGAGACAGCCTGCACAGTGAGGAAGCTCCCAATACCTGGGAAGGACCTTCTCCAACGTCCTTCATATCACAAGGTACAAACGTGCAGGATTATCCTCAGCCGAGCGTGAGCCACGGGATCCCTCCCCTTTCCTTCATGTCTCCACCACCCTGGACTGCCTTTGAAATGCCTAATTTCTCCCATCCCCTGGGCACCACGAGAACACAACTTGAGTTCAAACACAGCCTTCAAAGATGGACAAGTCCCCAAAGGAAACCACAGAGCAAAGGGGGTTTGAGAAAACGAGATGGGAAAAATTGACACACGCAGACAGATGCACAAAGAAACCCTTTAATAAATAACACAAGTGCCTCACACAAACAGAGAAGCAGGAGAAGAGATGCTGGTGACCAACCAGGCTTCATCTGTAGGGCAGAACTTCCCTAATTCATAACCCCAGTCCCTTTTTACCTCCAACAGAGCCCAAGACTGGGACCTGGACGTACCTCTGCATACAAGACATGGAGAATGGTGCAGCAGAGTCCATCACCTGTTTCTTCAGGTGTAGAGGAGGAAGAACTGAGTTTTCCCAGTCATAGGAAGGATCTGCAGCTCTTTCTATAATGATTTTCAGGTAAAGACTGTAAGCTGGTGGGGAAAAAAAAAAATACATGGTACCTAGCAAGTCACGACACAGTAAATCAGTCAAGAAGTGCTTAATTATTTAAGAAACAATGCTCCATTTGGGAGAGTAACATTTGCTAGAGGGGGTACCCTGAATCAGAGGGGTATACAGCTCCTCAGTGGTGGAAGAAACAGAAATATTATTTCCAAGATAAATAAGCAGGTTTTGAAAAGCCTTCCTATGTTCTTTTCTGTTATTTCGTGCACTGTAAAGACGACAAGCCCTCTGCACGTGAAACAGAAAGCAAGAGACAAGGGCAGTGAGCCAGCCAGCACCAGGGGAGCGTTGGTGCTCTGCGGCCAAACGACCGTCCATCAAACAAGTACCAGGTTGTCACCGTGGACTAGGCATTTCCCAAGTCACTTAGCACCCCAGAACCCATCACCCTCCGTGGACATCGCCACAGGGCCTCGGCCAGCTGGTCCCTCTGGCTCGGTCACCCATCAGGGCTGGAGGACATGCAGCCACGCACCTGTCAGAAGCAACACTGGACCCCAAATGTGCAAGTCCCCGCGTGCACAACCCGAAATAAAGTCTCCCTCAACCCACAGCAGAAGCTGGTGGCCATTCGGGGCGAGCGTCTGGCTGATGTCCCATGAACACCCTCCTCTAAAACGAGTTGGCCACCTTGGCTCAGGCCAGACGCTGCATAAATATAATTCACACTTAATTCTCCCACCGTTGCATCTCGGCTGTGCGAAGAACGCTGTTTGGATTGCACCTCAGAAAAATGTCATAATCTCAGGTTTCTAACCCATAATCCTCTCTGCTCCTTCATGTTGGCGTTGGCCTCCTTGTCAGAGCGCTGCTCAAGCATGCAGGGTGACGGGTCACGGAGGGTTTTCAAAAGAAACGGTAAATCTGGCACTTAAAATGTTCACGAACGCTGTGCTGGATGTAGACTGCTGTAAGAAAGAGCCTCCATCTTCTCAGGGCAGGTGGGAGAAGGACGTATTGTGTCAACGGCCTTTCAAATGACGCTCCACTTGCCTGGACCCACGTCCGTCCAACGCTCTCGTGTTCAAACACACGCACCAGGATGTCCAGTCCTGGTGGGACTGGGACACTGGGGTTTGTGCCGCTTCCTTGGGGTTTTGTCTAACCCGAGCGAAGACAGGTTTGCTTGAACCATCTACAGAGGATTTGCAGTCTTGGATTTGCCCTCCAGCACGAGGGCGTGAAGGTGGAAGGGAGCTGAGAGCCCAAGGCAGGGATAGGTGGGCTCATTCTCCCGGGTGCATCAGCAATACCACCCAGAGTCCTTCCAGCAGAAGCTGATGGTGGCAACTCCATCACAGACCAGTTTACTCCCAGAACTGGGAAAAGGGTATCTCAGAAGACCCTGAATGGCTTCTGGGACAAAAAAAAAAAAAAAAAGGCAAAAACTGAACAAAGTGTTTTAATAGAGGTGATTTACGGCATCAGCAAATCACAGAGTGTGCATCTCGGCTTCAAAATGGCATTTTGATTGGCCCAACATGATTTTTTAATTTTATTTCATCCTGCGGAGAGCTTTGAATTTGGTTTGGTTTGGAGGAAAGAATCCGAAATCATGAAATTTCCCACAAAACAGAAGAAAACAAATCTATTTCCTACCCACTTCTATTATTTAGCCATGAAAGGCTGCTTTTGAAGGATCCCAGGCTTGCTTGAAAATTTGCCCATAAAATATTCACAGCTTATTTGAAAACAGGCTCTTGCTGAAAGACCAGGACAGAAATGTGACATCCGAAACGGCCCGCAAGCCGCAAGCACTTTGCGGGCAGATATTCACACCGAACCCACAGTTCTGCGCTGTGGGCACAGGGGATGACAAACAGTGTCCCATGCCCAGAGCCAGGTCCCTCAGAAAGGTCACCCTCTGTGGAAAAGGACAGCTGCCACCGCAGGGCGCCTCGCAAGGGCCGCTCAAGCCACAGCATGGCCGCCCGGGGGAAACACGATGTCCGCATGAAGGAGTTCCGCACAGGTTGGCTTGCGCCGTTCAAGGAGGTGCGAGGTGTTTGGTCACTCTGTGCCAGTCTCCAGACCCAGGCCACCGGTCTGCTGTCCATGGGCAACACTTCTATTCACAGCATCAGAGAACAGAACGGTTTGGGTTGGAGGGAACCTTTAAAGACCATCGAGTCTTTAAACGCCATCCAGTTCCAACCCTCTTCCATGAGCAAGGACATCTTCCACCAGAGCAGGTCGCTCCCAGCCCCATCCAACCTGGCCTTGAGCACTGCCAGGGAGGGGGCAGCCACAGCTGCTCTGGGCAACCTCTCCCAGTGCCTCACCACCCTCATCATAAAAAATTTCTTCCTTAGATCCAGCGTAAATGTACCCTCTTCCCATTTAAAGTTGTTGGCCCTCGTCCTGTCACTACAGATCTTGATAAAAAGTCTCTCTCTGGCTCTTACAAGCCCCATTTGTATAGTGAAAGGCCACAAGAAAGGCTGCTCTCCCCAGAGCCATCTCCTCTCCGGGCTGAACAACCCCAACTCTCTCAGCCTGTCCTCATAGCAGAGGTGTTCCATCCCTCTGACCATTTTCGTGGCCTCCTCTGGACTTGCTCTAACAGCTCCACGTCTTTCCTGTCCTGAGGACCCCAGAGCTGGACACAGCACTGCAGGGGGGGTCTCACCAGAGCAGAGCAGAGGGGGAGAATCCCCTCCCTCAACCTGCTGGCCACCCGTCTTGTGATGCAGCCCAGGATGCCATTGGCTTTCTGGGCTGCGAGTGCCCATTGCCGGCTCACATCCACCTTTCCATCCACCAACACCCCCAAGTCCTTCTCCTTGGCTGTACCAGAGGATGGCTCCATGAGCAGCTTGGAAACTCAGTCCCACTGATCAGGAAGAGGCACTCTCCCCTCCTATTCCTCAAAATCAGGCCTTTTACCCTCTTGGGTTAAAATTCAATCACCAAGACCTTGCATTTGTCACACCACCAAGCAAGGTTGGAGCTAGAAGCCACCAGGATGGGAAACCATAAGAGATGAGGCTGCACGCTCATGTTGGCACGGGACACCACCTCAGTTGAGGGTTGCCCAGACAGCTCCCAAGGTATCTGGGGCATTTAATGCCATGCAAGCACAAGAGTCTGGAGGTGGAGCAGCCTTAAAACGTTGATCTCTCCCCATGTGCTCTTCCATTCTGTCCCAGCTCCACCTTTATCTTGCTCAACCTCTAGCCAGAGTTTGCATCCAAGCGTCTCGCTGGTGGGCAAGACCGACACGGTGGGATCGTGTTCGTGGAAACAGGTCCCCAAAGACGCTAACCAAGCGATGGCTTTGCTGAGCTGCAGAGTGGGACTCCCTCTGCCTCCAAACACTCCATCAGGCACTACCAAAGGTGCCCGGCAGCGAACGTTGAGTCCTCAAGGGTCAACCAAGATCATGAGAAGGGGCCAGGAGAAGATCAATAGGGACAGCCGTAACCCAAACCCACAGCTGGTACACGGAGTGGAACTGAAGGGAGAAGGGCTGGATTTCCAGGGGGAAATACAAAACATCGTTAGGAAGAGATGAGCACAACCAAGCGAAACACAAGCCTCCCCAGACCCAAGAGCTAGGTCTTGCTCTGAGACCCGTGCCTGCTGCTGCAGTTAATAAAGTCTTTGCAAGATTTATCTTAACAAGATGACTCATATACATAATACACGTGTGGGTATGTATCCATACAAACACACACAAATACCTACATAACACAAAACACCGACAACTAGAAAATAAACACTGAGGAGTATTCCAGCGTAGTGAACTTGGGTGGCTAAAAATCCACGCTGGGCAACGAAACCCAGTTCCCTGCAAGAAGAGGTCAAACCTGGGGACAATTAGGATGCCACCAAGTTGGACACCCACGAGAGGATCTTGGCTTTGGCCTCGGGCTGGTGGAGCACACGACCACTTGGTGCTGCCGAGGCTCAGCTCAGCATCAGGACGGATGACGGGCTCTGAACAGCCCCATGCTCCACAGCTGCCCGCGTGGAGCTCAGGGTGTTTCTCCCCAGCCGCATCTGTATTCAGGTCACGTTCGTTTGTTTTTTCATGAAAATACCCACAGATACATATGGCTCATAAAATATTAAGTCATAATCAAGATAGCCTGCTAGCAGAAAGAGCGGCTGAATTCCACTGCATTGATAGATGCGTTCTGTTCCAGATCTGGGATGAGAGCAACTCTATTTTTCTTTCTCTTTCAGCATCCCCAGCTCAGAAATTCAATTTTCCTCCAGGCTATTCACAGCCAGCTGCTGAGATTGATGTCTGTGTGCCCGATTGACTCCCGTTGACTTCAAAAGATATTGCAGCTGCTGGCGTGAGCTTCAGCGGTGGAGGAGCGCGAGATGTTCAACCCGCACCTCGCGGAGGATGCAAGCAGCGAGGGGTGGGCGCCCAGCCCTATAACCAACGGAAAGGAGAGGTGAGAGCATCTTGGAAAAACAAGATGGTCATCCTTTGGAGACCATGTCAGGAACTTTCTTCGTCAACTAGCTCTGTGCTGTCAGTCTGAGGGCTCTGCCTCAGCTCTGTCGCTTGAGTCAAAGCTTCCTCAAGCCCCACTTAGACCCTTTAGTCTGCAAAACACCCTCAGCCTGTGGGTGGGTCTTCCTGATGCCTCCCCACCCCCCAAAAAAAGACATTTTTGGCAGAGTTTGGCTTCAAGGAAGCATTGCACAGCCCCTGGCATTATCCCAGCCAGCTCCATCGTCACCTGTGTGTCTTTGACCCCCTCCACAGACCTGAGATCTCAGCAAAGGGCAAAGCCGTGTCCCAGGTGCAGATCCAGCCTGGGCTGTCCTTGGTTCCTCATGACATTTTCAGGGTATTTCGTGGCAAACGCAGAGCTCCAGCTCGTTGTGCCCAAGCTGTGGTGGTCTCACGCTGGGTTAGCTAACAGCTGAGCTTCCTGGGTCTGGCCCTGGGAGCAGCAGCTCCATTCTCCAGCACTTTGCTTCCTCCACAGACACATGAATTTATACAAAACCCAGCTGGACACAGTCCTGGGCAACCTGCTCCAGCTGACCCCACTTGAGCAGGGGTCGGACTAGAGCATCCCCACTGGTGCCTTCAACCTCTGTGGGCAACACCAGGGACAACGGGCCATGCCACATCATGTCATGGTTTGAGGCTGGGCAGGCATCAACAAATGACAGATGCTCTCTATTAACCCCTCTCCCCTCCCAAAAGGGGAAGGGAGAGAGAACAAGGGAGAGAGACTTTACAGTTTGGAAAAGAAAACTGAAACAGCTTTAATGGAACAACAACAATAAAAGAAAAGAAAATAATAAGAATAAGGGAATAATGAAATCTCTACAATATGTACAAATAGATACAACACCAATACCGAACCCAACTGCCCCCACCCCGATGACGACCCGTCCCCACCACGCTGCAGGGCTGGCACTGGGGCAGTCCCAGGCTGGACTGGGCAGCAGACAGGGACGGGAGGCAGGAGCTGGGCTCAGGCCCTGGATTCAGGGACGCACGGGGCGGGATGGACGACAGAAGGACAGACAGAGCCCTCCTCAGGTGTCGCCACCAAAGAAGAGAGCTTGACCCTGGGGACCCCTCAGCTTTGCACTGACCGTGCTGTCCGTGGGGTGGAACACTCGGTGGGTCAGGTTTGGGTCCCCTGGCCGGTTCGCTCCTCCCTGCAGGGGCGGCCTTTTTCGGGCTGGGGACCCTTTTCCCTCCCGCAGCCCAACACGGGGAAAAGACTCAGCAGTGACCTTGGTGGCTCCAAGAACCAGTCCCAGGCAGGGCCTCTCTGCAGCCCATCCCTTGGGGCTGGCTGTGACCCTCAGGGGTTGGCACCGCTGGGAGCAGTCCCTGGCTGGAAAACCGTGCTGCTGGTTCAGAAAGTGCCGTTAGTTGGAGGAGACTGAACTGAAAAGTTAAAGCACCAAACCAGAACGAGTTCTGGTTCAGCCTAAACCAGGACACATCACACCCAGCTAAGGCGCTGTGGACTTCCAGCTTCGTTTTCCCTCGCGCCTCCCCACAGAGCCACCGCGCGAGTCACGAGTTACGAACTGCCGGGTGTGGGCACCTGCCCGAAATCGGCCTTGGTTTGGAGGAACCGCTGCAGGTGGCGACCGCAGGTCAACCCAAAGGAGACAACGGCTGCGTCGAGGTCTCTCGCCAGGACAGCAGCCATCTGGGAGCGACGGGCGGAGGACAGACGCCGCGCCATTGCTCACCCCCTGGCCCTGTAAAAGGGAGAGGCAGGGCTGCGCGGTTGGCCGGGTCTGCAAAGAGCTGGGACCTGCTCGCGCTGCTGCCGGGGCGGCAAGAGGAGAAGACGCAGCGGAGCGAGGTCCCCAGGTCCGCCCCAAAGCACACGGAGGTTTCCAGAAAGACCAGCACAGGGCGCTGCTTCCTCTGTTTCAAAAAGCAGGGTGTGAAAAGCACCCCTGTCCCCAGGAGCTCGACAGTGAGGTGACTCCTCTGGTATCTGGTGGTGCGGGCTGGAGCGTCAGCTCAGCGACCCAGAGAAACCCCCCAAAAGGCACGGGGTAAATGTTAAGCCTTTGATTTCCCTGGAGCTGAAGGGATTATCTCACCGGATTATTTACTTACCCTTCTCCTCTCACCTTCCTGATCTGCTTTGCTTGAGAAATTGTTAAACCGGGTCTCGCTATTCACTTCGCAAACGACCTCGAGCCAAATTACCGCCCCATCCCTGGGGCTCTCCTGTGTCTCATCCTCCTTTACCAGCCCGGCTCTCAGAGGAACTCCCCTCGTCCAGGGAAACTGGGGCAAAGCAAACCAGGGCTGGTTTTCCGAGTGTTTCTGCCGCAGCAGCATCCCAAGGAGACAGGCATGGGACGAGGAGAGCACTGCGCCGTCCGAGGGGGCTTTAGGTGGGTCCCTGGAGCACCTGCAATGCAAAACAAAAACCCCCCATGGTTGAGAGAAAACTGCTTCTGGGCCGTGAGAAGCATTGTTTGGGATTTTAAAAGGTCTAGAGGATAAACACAGCTTTGGGGCACAACCTTGGAAGGGGAGAAAAACCCCTCAACCCCCGGCCACGGGGGTGGGAATAAATGAAATCCGTGGGACACAGAATTTGGTGTTACATCCCAAGGGCCCCTGTTCTCCCAGCCCTTCCCCACGTGCTCCTCTTTCCCCCAGGGCCGGTCCATGCTGGGACCTCAGTCCCACACCAGAACCCCAGTTGCAGGTAGGGGCCCCAGTGGCATGCTGGGATCCTTATACCATGCTGCAATCCCTGTCCCATGGACAGACACCAGTCCCATACTGGGATCCTTGTACCACACTGGGATCCCTGACCCACGGACAGACACCAGTCCCATACCAGGATCCTTGTACCACACTGGGATCCCTGACCCATGGACGGACACCAGTCCCAAACTGGGATCCCTGTCCCATGGACGGACACCAGTCCCATACTGGGATCCTTGTACCACGCTGGGATCCCTGTCCCATGGATGGACACCAGTCCCATACTGGGATCCTTGTACCATGCTGTGATCCCTGTCCTCCTATGCAGGGTCCCCAGTCCCATGTCAGGACGCCAGTCCCATGCCGGGACCCCAGTCCCACACCATGATTCCCGTCCCCTGCTGGGACCCCAGTCCCATGCCAGGACCCCACTCCCATGCTGGGACCCCAGTCCCACGCTGGGACCCCAGTCCCACGCCATGATGGCTTGTCCTCAAGGAAAACGCTTTGATTTTCCATTTCCAAATGACATTTCCACAGCGAGATGAGAGAGTGAAAACAATTCTTTCAAGAACTTTCCCTTCCATGAGAAAAGCAGGTTTTAATTTCAATTGGGGGGGGAGGGGGGGGGGGGGCGGGGGGCTGTGCTCAAAAACCGCCAGCCCACGCAGGGCAGACAGGTCTGCCAGGGGCACCGGGGAGCAGACGGGTGCTTCTGCTGCGAGCTGGAGCACGGGTTTGCTCGGGGAAGAGCTGTGCTTGCACCCAGAGGCAGTTTAAAGGGAATTTATGTCCCTTTCAAGTCAACGAGGGGAAACTCTTCTGCTTCCCACCCTTGCCGAGGCCCGTCCCCTGCCCGGTGGGTTCCTGTTGACGCCCGACACGCGTTGCGAAGCGGAGCCCAGCGGTCCAGCTCCAACCGGGGAGGGAAGGGGGAGGTCGGGTACGGCACAGCCAGGTGGATGGAGGCTCCGTCATCCCGCTGGGGAGGCCACGCTGGGCTTCGTGCAGCGTCCAGCTGCTGGGACCAGCCGGACACGGCGCGGTTTTGTGCACGGAGATTTGCTGACATCTACAGGGCGTTTCACAGAGACGAGGCCGTGGATCCACGGGGGGCGCGTGGTCACGCTCCCCAAGGAAGAAACGGACGTTAAGGCGTTGTCGGGAAAAAGGGGGGAATCACCCCGGTGTGGTGCGGCCGGCGCCGAATCTGCGACAGACGCGAATCGGGAGGGAAACGTTAACGGTTCGTTTACAGCAACTTTTACAGGTTCTTTTGGGTTGCCGGGGATAAATTAACAGCTACGGGGATAACATGAGGTTTATCACTAATATACCACCACACACACACACACACACACCCCCAACAACAACCACCACTTGCCCGCTGTAGGCCCGGCCACTGGGCAACCAGACCAGCCCGTCGAACAGGGCTCCAGCGGGACAAGGGACAGTCAAGTGGTGACAAACAAGAACCCGGGGGCACTCGGGGCAGCCCCGAAAGGCACCCGAGGAGAACGTGGGAAACGCCCCCGGGGAGGACAAGTGCATCTCTCGGCGTGAGCTGAGGTCGATCATCACCCATACGGCGTCCTGAGTGGGGGGTGGAGAAGGAGCGAGCTCGGCCGGTTGTTGGTGTGGGTCTGAGTTGGTCCTGTCCTGATTTCGGGGCCGAAATTGGGGTGATATTTATAGTGGAAGTTTTACATGACATCATCAGGCTGGGGATGACTCCAGACAGCCTTCATCGCTGGTGTTAATGCCACAAAGTCCATTCATGGGGGGAGGTGGTGGCTCCCTTTGGTTTAGGGCAAAGAGAAGGGGGGACTGGGTCTCACGCTCCTCCCGGCGTCCACCTAACACCAGCTCTAGCGACGGTCACCCCCAGCCCAGTGCTTACCAGTTCGCCCAGTGCCGAACGTCACGCTTCCAGGCGTGCAGCTACACGGTGCAGGTGACGCGGGCTTGGTGATTCCCTCGGCGCTCTCTCTACAGGCGTGGGACAGCCCAGGTCACCAATAACTCACCCCAAATACACCCGCACGGCGGAGCGATCGCTGGTCACCCAGGCCAAGCGTGAGGGGCACTAGGCTGCCTCCTGCCCAGGGAAGAATAGGGTAAAACAATAAAAACAGCCCCAAAATAACCCCCGGGAAGACAGTTGGGCTTTCAGCTCAGTAGAGAGCCCCGAGGGGGTCCACAACCACACGCCAACATTGGAGCCCGGCGCTGGATGCTCGCTGGCCCGGGTAGGTACGGGTCTCCCCTCGCTCCATGGGATGTCCCGTCCCCTGGTTGGCCCCACGTAGCTGGGAAAGGGCCCTCCGAGGGGTGACAAGCACCAGCCCAAGGAGGGGACGGAGCAGGGATGGCTGCAAACACCAGGAAAAGGCAAGCCAAGGCAGCGGGGAGGGAGCTGGGGCCGGAGGGGTTTAAGCTGTTGGCGCACAGCTGGAGGAACGAGGGGGCGTTTCACCAGCTCCTTGCCCCCAGCCCGTCATCGGGAAGGAGGAAGGGGGCTCCCGCAGGCGGGAAGCCCCTCAGGTGTCCTCCCCACACGCACCCACAGAGCGGGGGGCGGTAGCGGGAGCTCCTGGCAGAGGGACAAGCGCCGCTCAGGCTGTATTTGGCAGGGCTGGGCCTGATCGCGTTCCCGGGTGGGGACCCGGTGACAACCTGAGATGGCAGCTCCACAGCAGGCACGGGGGCAGAAACGCCACCCCCGCCTCCAAGGCAGGCTGTGGCCGCGGGAAGGACCTCCCCCCCCCCCCCCAGCAGCTCTTTTCAATGGGCTTTTAGAAGCAGCAGGAGGCGTGCATTAATGCCGATTTCGGCACTGAACTCTCCCGTAAACATCGCTGTCGGAGCCACACGCGGCGGGGGTTCCACCTCGGGACAAAACCCACTTTTGGATCGAACACGGAGGATTCAGCAGCCCGAATGATCGGGCTTGGCCAAGGCACCCACCCCGCCAGACGGGCTCCAAGAGCCCCAGCCAAGGTTCCAAGGAAGATGCAGGGTCAGCTCAGCCGCATCCCCGCCCGCTCGCTTCTTCCAGCGGCACGGGGTTGGCATCACCCCACGTTGCCCCAGGGGTTGGGCTTGACCTGCTGCAGCTACAGCTCCGTCACCTCCAACTTACAGGAACTGAAACCCGCTGCTCCCCAGGACAGCAAAAGGGGACAGGGACCAGCCAACACCGGTCTGAAGTCCCCACAGACACAGAAGCGGAGCTGCCTCCACCCGGACCTCTGCAGAACAAGTGACAACCTCTTCCACTGCGGGACTGTTTTATTACGAAAAGCTTCATTAACAACAAACTTTGTGAATTACAAAACATAGAGAGGAGTGGTACACGCTGCACACGAGCCTGGAGGGTCAGGAAACTTCAGGGAACAGAACAAACCCCACGTTAAACTCAGCTGGACGCAGAGGTCCCGAGCCACACAGCCCCTTCCAGCAGTTATTCTGCACGTGCTGGTTTCGACCATGGAGGTTCCCAGATACTCACAGCCAGCTCTACAGAGCGAGAGACCTCGTTGTTCCCCGCCACACGGCAGTTACACCAGCTCTTCTGCAGAAAGGAGCACCTTGAAAAAGGCATCTCCGAGCAGGAACAGGAGCATCAGTTCCCCTGGGAAGTGGCTGTGCCTCTCTAAGGGCTGCTGTCGGCTCTGTGGGCATCTTCTTGCTCACCCAGCGAGCGAGAGGAGAGTTAGCCTGAATTTACCTGCTCTGGCACTAGCCCTTTGGCCCACCAACTCCTTGCTCAGAGCCCTGGCAGCCTGGGTTCAAGCTAACGTGGGTGTCTGTGCTGCTCCCGTCGGCCCCGCCACGGTCCCCAGAAGCTGTCTGTGAAGCCTTCCTCAACGTCCAGACATCGTCCAAGAGAGGACAGCAGGGCTCCTCGGACCTGCCCCTCGCCCCTCAGGCACGGCAGGCTTTGTGGGCTTCTGGCAAAGCGCCGGTGAGCAGCGTGTCCCACCGAGGCGCCCCTGCCCGAGAGCAACGGGGATCGGCGCTGCTGGCCGAGGCAGACCCGCAGAGCCCCGGCCCGAGGCTGCCGGCGGGACCTCCTCAGTCGGAGTCGCTTCCCTCCTGCTTTGCTGACCCGACGGCGGACGCCAGCTCCTCCTCCTGCCCTTTCAACCGCTCTCCTGCAAGTGAGAACCAGCAGCGGTTTAGCGACAAACCGGCTGTACCGGGGCTCCTACCCAGCAGAGGACCCCAACTGCAGCTCCCGAGCCCACAAACCACCCCTCCCTGCGGCCTCGGGGAGGCTACGGGGGACCAACAGCTTCACCGACCCTTTTGGGAAGGGGATGGAGCTCCTCCAGTCCCTCCCTGGCCCAACAGCAAGGCGCTGAGCTCCCAGTAAGGATCGCTTGATCCCTCTGGAACAAGGGGCGAGCCCGTAACGCCATCCCCGCGGCACCATCACGCACGGATCAATTCGGCGATGGCTCTCTGCGTCCTCTTCTCCAGCTTCTCCAGCTTCTTGGACACGTCTCGCTTCAGATCCCTGGGGAGGAGAGCGACAATGCCAGAACAAATCCTCGCCCCAGGCAGATGTGAACGCAGGGGCCACGTCACACCTTCCCCAGTGGAAGAGAAACTCCTTCTCTCTCCTACGAGCGTGTGTCTGCCACCAGGGCAGCTCGTGGGCCAAGCAACCCAACATCCAGAGCACCCCTTGTCACCGAGGCCACCATGGTGACAGGCACCCCAAAGGGATCAGCGGAGTCACTCGGTGTAAGCAGGAAAAGGGAAGACAGCCCCGTGCCTCGCATCTCCCTCAAACAGCAGGGCTGGGTTTCCCATTTCTAGCACTTTTAACCCAACCTGGACAACCTCGAGGGGATGGGAGCCCACCACGGATGCCAACACGCCTTTCCCAGGAGCGGGGCTCTGCCGGTACTCACCAGTCTGGCTTCCTGGGGGCCAGGTTGGCCAGATCCTAGGGAAGAAGAGGAGACACCCAGTGAGAGCCGCAGGGGAGGTTCAAGCCTGGACGCAGACCGACGCACAGGGCAGTTCCGAATACACCTACCACCTCGTCGATGATGGGCTCCAGCTTGGCGGCCTCCAGCTGGTCCTTCACCTTGTCTTCCACTAGATGGGGGAACAGGACCAGCATCAGGCGAGGGGACAAAGCACGGGGAAACCCACCAGAGCTCCGGGCTTGGTTGACAGAAGCTTTTATAAAAGCCCGTTCGAACGGCTTCGCTTTCAGAGCGCGGCACACACGAGCGACTACGCGTGGGTACGCGCGTCCCTCCACACCCAAACCCCTCAAAAACCACCCGAAAGACGATGCGAAGCCCGACCACCGTTAAACGGCAGCAAGAAGGTCTGCTGGGTCCGCGTCCTCTTTCCCTAAGACCCGCAGGGATCAGCCGCTCCGCAGGCGTTTAACCGGGAATTTGACTCGCTCACAAAGCCACCGCCTGAGACACCTTGGAGGAACCAAGCTCCCGACCTCACGTAAAGGTCCGTGGATACTGGGGGGATAATGGCAAAGCCGGTGCAGAAAACAGCCCCCCCCCCCCCCCCCTCGTCCTTCAGCTCGGGGGTCTGTGCAAGAAGGGGGCGCGGGCAGCAGGGAGCACACCCCCGAGGGGTGAACCCCGCTCCAGCGAACGGGTGTGCCCGAGGCACGAACCCACACCAAGTCCCAGCTCCTCTGTCCTCCTCCCCTCCCCAGAGCCTCCACAAAGCACCCGAGGACAGACAGGTTGGTGACTGACTCCAGACGTGGGAACCGGAGCCGAGGGGACACTGTGGCTCCACAGGAAGGCTGGCAGAGAGCGGGAGTTTTACTGGGAAAAGGTCAAAACGGCCCCGAGCCACGCGCCGGGGAAGAGTCAAGGGAAGTTTTAAACTTTTACGAAAGGACAAAGAAAGCGCGGCGTCAGCGCTCCTACCTACCAGCTCTCCGCCGCGCTCCCAAAGGCGGCTGGCTTTATTTAGGGCGTTTTTAAAGAGCTCTATTCCAGGAGGACTCGGTATTTCAAGATCAAGGGAATTTCTACCCTTCGCCTCCCTCTCAAGAGCTGTGCAGAGGTTCGGTGCTAGGAACTAGCAGACCGAACGCCCCAGACTCATGACTAATATTTGTCTAAAGGGAACTCAAACAAAAACCAGCCTGAATCTCCTTGAGAATCCTCCAGACGGAGCTCGGCTCCTCTGGCTGTCAAGCTTTTGGGTTCGGGGCTGGACTCGGTGCGCTCAGAGACACACCCCACTTGTGCAACGCAGGGCGTGAGGTCCCCACAGGCGAGAGGAGACGATGAAGCAACGGGGGGTTGCAAGCACCCCGCTCGCCCAGCAGCAGCGGCGGGAGAGCACCGGCGCTCCCACCACGGCTGCTCCGACGCGCCAGCACCCTCCAGGGCCGCAGACGCTCGTCTCCCTAAACGCCTCACACCAGCAAGCTGCCGCCAGAATACATCCCAGTGGCTTTTCCACCTTGGGCTGGAGGCAGTAGGAACAGAGGTTTTCAAGCCACCTCATTTTTGGAAAGGAAAGGTTGAACCCACCCCCTTTGCAGCCTGCTGGCTGGGCGCAGGGTCCCGTGCTGTTTGATTTGTTCTCACAACCACAAGCGCTGCCTCATTCATTCCCTCTGGGAAGGCCGCTGGGGAGGGAGGCTGGCCAGCAGGAGCGGGTAGGACATGCTGTTAGGGAGAGGCTCGTTCCAGCAGTCAGTGAATCCCAGCAAAAGGCTCTGCGTGATCTGCTTTGCTTTCAAGCCTTCAGAATAGGCGAGAGCATTGTGGACCTCACCGCAGGCTTTTGCTTTCGTGCTCCCCCCTTTCACCTCCCACACGCCCGCTTGCACCCACCTGAGGCTGGCTTGGCTTGGGGCACCTTCCTCTTCTTCAGCTCCTCATCTTCTGGCTCGTAGTTTCGGAGTTTGAGCTCCCTGGGGAGGAAAGAGAAGAGCACGGAGTAGTGAGACACGTCCGTGTCGCCCCGGACCGTGGGGTCTCGCTAGCGAGGGGCACATCCGCATCCACAGGCTGCGGCCACAGAGAAGGCAGGGTCAGCCAGGAGCTTGGCAGGATGAAGAGGACATCTTGGCAAGCCAAGCAGAGGCAGCTTCCTAGCTAAAAATCTTGGTTCCAAGCTGCCTTGCAAAGCTCTGAAGTTCAGCTCAGCTGCCTTTGAGGTCTCAAGCCAGTGAGAGACTCACAATAGAAACACCAGAGAAGATCCAGAATCAGGGAAAGAAAAAAAAAACCCCACCCCAGAAGGGTAGATGGAAAGAACGGGGGGGGGGAAGAGTATTTAGGGTATAAGGTGGTTACCCAGTCACCAGAGATGCTTCTGGAAGTGCTACACACAGGTCAGCACGTGGTGAAAATAAGGGGAGGAAATTCAGGTTCCTGAGCGAATGGGAGGTGGAGCTGGTGGTGACAGGGATGCTGACACCCAAACGACACCCACAAGTTCACCCACGGTTTCATCGCCCTCCAGGGGAGCTCAGGAGTCAGCAGTCAGCCCTCTCCCCAGCGCACACGCCTCCCCGGTATTCGGATGTCAATCCTCTCCCTCCCCAAGGCCGTTCTCTTTACGCCTCTCCCAAATAATTGGGGCCACAAACGGACAACCATGAGACAACCTCAGCCCTGTGCACCGCCTCCCAGGGCTGAGATTCCTCACCCTGCAAGCTTCAAGCAGAGGCATTTCCAAAACCGGAGCCCCCAAAAAAATCAAGCTCGCAGGACCCCACCCCACCTCCGGCTGCTGACGCGTGCCTACGACCCGCTCCGCAGGCTGCTGGATCTATCGAGCAGCGCCTGAGCCTGCAGGGCCAATTAAGTAGATTAAACTCATTTAACACCGTCGATGGGTTTAATCAGTTTAAAGAGAAACCGAAGCACTTGCTGCCCAGCAACGCTCCTGCCCTGGCACCAGCAGCGCTGAGGGCGGCTGTGCCGCAGCAGAAGGGGGACGCAGAGAACCCCGAGGCAAACGCAGGGAGGGGGAATTTTTACCAAGCAGGAAAATCAAGGGTTGAACAGAACCGTTTTTCCTCCCAGCAGAGAGCTGATACCTGGGGCCGCTTCCCTGCTAGACTCTGCTGACGGAGAGACAAGCGAGAGACAACCCGAGGGCTTGCAGCCAAAGCAGAGAGAGGCAAAAGAAAGGGTTGAAGAAGCTACAGCCCAAGAGCGGGGAGATGATGATCACCAGCGGTCAGATGGCCACGTTCACCTGGAGTAAAACCCAACCTTGGAGATCCCCGGAGGACAGCAGGAAGGTCCAGCCCTTCCCACATGTCCTGGGTTACAGTGTAAAATGTGCCAAAAGGAAAAAAAAAATATTCTATGACCATCTTCAGGAGCTGTTGAGGCCAGGTGGGGCGGTGCTCCCCGCCTCCCCCCTCTGGACTATCTCCTGTTCATGGCCCATCAAGGAACTGCCTCACGACTCCCCATCCCATGGTGAGATGCTCCGCCCGGGGGGAAGGAGCCAAGCAGTCCATGCCAAATAAAAACGGAGATTTTGAACACCCTAGCCGCCTTTCTTCCACTGGATTCCCAGAGGAGCTCTTCCCCCCACTGGAGTTCCAGAGGAGAGGAGCTACCTACCTACCACTGGACCTTCGGAGGAAGACCAGACCCTTTTACCTGATCGCTGCTTCCACAGAACTGCATCCATCGCTTCAGGAGGACTGCAGCCAGCATCTTATCGGACTGCTACTGCCCCCCTAACAGGGGGTCAGGTTGTATTCCTGACTCTGTCAGTGTAAACCAGGGGGTTGTTTGTTTTTCCCTGCCTTGTGTTTTATATATATATATATATATTAGTAAAGAACTGTTATTCCTATTCCCCATATCTTTGCCTGAAGGCCCGTTAATTTCAAAATTATAATAGTTGGGAGGGAAGGGGGTTGCACTTTCCATTTCAAGGGAGGCTCCTGCCTTCCTCCACAGACACCTGTCTTTTCAAACCAAGACACCACACCACCCCATCTGCTTGCCAGCCCCGAGAAGCCATCGGGGCTGAACAAGCTCAATCGGCTTTACAAAGGGTCCGGCCCACGCCACAGAGGTGGTAGGAGCACGCGGTCGGAGCTCAGCGGGACCTCACTGGGATAAATGCAACCAGCAGACTGGAAACCAGGGCCCGGGCAGACGAGGAGACTTGCTGACATTTCTCGTGTAATCCAGCCCGGGTGCCCCGAGCCCTTACATCAGGGCAGCACCGTGAAATAGGAACAACTTGCCCCAGTGCTGCGAGAAAAGACGCTTAAAAGAAACACAGGAGAGATCAGTACGTAGCTGCAATACCTCCCCCAGGCCAAGAGCACCTTCACCCCACGAAGAGAAGCTGCTGGGCAGAGTTTTACTTGAATTTTTTTTTTTTTTATGCACACATGCCCCGGGAGGAGGGATTTGTTCAATTAACCTGGACTGATCACCATCAATCCCCAGCCAGAAAGGCAGCTCTCTTCAGGAAGGTTGACCTTGGAAGGTCAAGTGATTATTTATTTTTTTTTTTGCAGAAGGAGATGCCATCGCCGTTATTCTGTGATTTTTATGGACAATCTCCACCGAGCAGGGTTTTGTTGCTAACCTGGGAGGCCGGGAGAGGAAGAGGAGCAGCTAATTCATCCCAGAGGTAACAGGACGTCAGGCTGCGGCGTCTAACATCTGGCCACAGGCTGGCTCGCGCTCGCCGGAGAGGATTTATCGGACAAAGCGGGCAGACCCTGCAGAACACCAGCTTCCACTATCTCCCAGGCTTTCTGGTCTCCCATTTAGAAGGATTTACTGGCAGCTGAAAGGGAACCAAACACAGACTCCCTACGGTCAGATCCCCTAAAATAAGAGAGCCTCGAGCTAGGCAAGCTGTTTCTTTTGGTCCAGCAAGCCGTTACCGTTACACCTCGACGAGCAACGCTTTGAAATCACCGTTTTGGCACGTACCAAACCAGCACAGCTCTTCTGTTTGCTGCAGAAGCTCCCAGATCCCACGTTTCAAGAGACACACACTCTGCAGGTCGGGTTCCTGCTGTAGCGGAGGAGGGGGGTCCAGCCCTTCATGACATTGCTGCGGGGCTTCGGGACCACTTGGGGAACACACAAGGAAGGAGAGTTGGGAGTTTAAACCTGCTCCCCGACCGTCTTCCTCCCCCTGGAGAAGCTCCATCTCAGCTTGGAAATCAAAGCCTTGAAACCCAGTACTTCTGCTCACCGGAGGTTTATCCCCAGGATTTAAAAAGAAAAAATAAAACCACAACTCGGCAGGTTCTGCCACAGATGGGGTGAGCAGCAACGTGGGTCTGGCAGAAGGGGAAGCACGGGGGCGAAGAGGAGAAGGGCTGCGAGGCTGCACCCACAGGATCCTCCACCCCCCAGCCCCGATGCCTGGCACCAGCGCTTTGAGATCCTCACTAAACCCGCGCACCGCCGCAAGCGCCAGGAGAAAACCACCAAAAATGGATCCTTTTTCACGAACGGCGCGAGGCGAGAGCAGCTCTCGCACCTGCCTCCGGTAATTCCGGCTCCCCGCCGCCTCGGGGGGGGGCTCGGGGATTTCACCGGCCCCACCTCGGGGGGGGGGGGGGCTCAGGGGTTTCACCCGCGGCGCCACGCTCACCAGGAGCGGAAGACTCGTCTCCCCCTTCTTTTGTGCATGAGTGCGTCTGTAAAGACGGAGAGATGAGGAGTAGGGCAGTAACTTGAAGGCAGGCAAGGATTAAATACATATATATATATATTTAGAAGAAGCTGCAGGTCTTCCACAGAGGTGGGTTAACCAAAGTTCAGGTGCCAGCGGTTCCTCTAGCGCAAGACAGCCCGGCACGCTTCACAAGCGACGAATTATCTGAGTTCCCGCGAAAACAAACACACACGCACAAACCAACCCAAAACCCAGCGCTCACAAGAAGCTCCCTGGCAGAAGGGGCAGGTAGGAGCCGGGTTCGGGAGCTCCCGCCAACGGGGGTGGTGAAACGCTTCTCGGGAAGGACTGAGCACCCTGGGTTTGAACCCCAAACGGTGGGATCGAGCTCGTGAAGATTTTTTTTTTTTTTTTTATCAGCATCTCCTGAGAAGTGAGGGATACACCCAACTCCAAAGATCTCCTCGAGCACCTTGTGCAGCGTTTCCCAGCCCGTTTCAGCCCAGGGTGGCTTGGGGATGGGGGTGGTTACAGCCTTAGAGCCAGCAGCGAGTGCAGGTCTGTGCTGGAAGCTCCGAGAACCACAGGAGGATTTGGGTAGCTGCAGCGCTTGCAGAGGGAAAGGACAGACAGGGCCTCCCAGCACCTCCTAAAAGCCTGCCAGGGGTGGCAGGTTCCCTGTTTTGGGTCAGGAATACCTCCAATCCACTTTCCCCTCAGGCCTGGAGCTCCTGGCTGGGGAAGGAGAAGAGATGTCAGCTTTTCTTTGAAGCAGGCAGGCCGGCATGCAGGGTATGCACAGAATGCAAGGAGCTATCTCAATGCAAAACACAGGGACACTCAAAGCTGCCCTCGAGGTTGTTTTTCCACTTTACCCCTCCAGCCCCAAGGGCTTTCGGGAGCCAATACCCCTTCTCAACTGACGAAGGAATCCTTCTGAGCCGTCTGGTGAAGCGGGGCTTGCCCACGGCCTCGCGTCAGGAGCAAGGGGAACGGGGTTTTGCCGTGAAATCACACAACAGCGATTTCCTCAGCTGTCAAGAGCACCCTCGCTCCTGTGGTTCCTATCACAAAACAGGCACTGCCCCGACCACACTGCTTCAAGAGCACCTTCCTATTTTCACCCCTCTGAGGACAAGGCTAGGGGCCGAGGAAAGCTGGCTAGGGCATCTCCATACAGTTTTCTTAGTGCTTCTGGAGGTGGAAGAGGCAAGCAGACCTCAGCAGGACAGACAGGAGTCCAGTGGCATTTGCAGACCCTGCTTAATCCGTCCAGGAGCCGAGGTGGGCGTCCTCCACGGTTCTTCACCCCTCGGTCTCCCTTCAGGCCCTTCACATCGCTCTGCTTCAATGTTTCCTGTGCTCCCCAGCATCAGCTCTGGGCACCTGATGAAGCCAGAAAAAAAGCAAGCTGCTTCCTCTGCTGCACCATCAAAACAAAGTGGTTTCGAACACCCAGAACCCACACGACTATTTTTGAAGAGCCATGGTAGAGCCTTGCCATTCTTTGGAAGCAGTTTAGGGAAGTCCCTCAAACCTCTCTCAGGTGTTTCAGGCAATTTCTTTCCCCAAACCCTGGTGAAATACTAGCTGGTTTGAGAATTTGCTGCCCCTTGATCTTCCCAAGCTGCTCCAGAGCCCTCATTTTCGGAGCTTTCCATTTTTGCAACAGCTGTTCCAACTTGCTCGGAACCAAACGTCCTGGGCGACTATTTCCACATTGTCCTTTAAAGAGGAACCAGCGCAAGAATTTTATTTTGTTTCTCCACATCTCCAAACTTCACTTACTCTTGGGTGGTCCTGGGAAGCCACACTCAAACTTACGTACAGACGTTATCGCTACAGACGATGCGAGGGAGGTCTCAAATCCTTGAAGACGGGTGGCTTGGTGGACCCTCCTCTGCTCCATCACATGCTCTGTGAGGGCAAGAAGGTTTGAAGGAGCAAGGACCAGGCAACCAAGAACGGCAAAGCAGGAGACTTCTGCAGCAATGCAGGAGGTTTTGGGCCCAAGCTGGAGGGAGCCCACGCTGGGCTCGGGCTGAGCTACCGCAGAACCTGGAAGGAGGGGGGACGCTGGGGTACCTGCGGGGCCGTGCGGTGAAGGTGTCCGCTGGGGCAGCACTCGGATGCTCTTCAGCGGCAGCCAACACCTCTCCTCAAAGTGCCCCTTCCCTTTCCTGTTTCCAATTGCAAACCACGCAGCAGAAGTCGTTTCCAAGCTTTTTTCTACAGGTCTCCCAATTTTTTCACCAGGGGAAGTTTGCTGTACAGCGAGTTCAACCGAGGGACAAGTTCCTCGTCTTCCTTCTGTCTGCAGAGCCCATGGAAAGAACCAGACTAAGGGCATCTGGGCAGAGACTTCAGGCCTGGATTCTTGTACCCTCTTTGCTCCCCTCAGCCACCCGCCCGCCCCCCCCCCCCCCCCCCCCCAACCTGCTGCACTCCTTTGCCAAGTCACCTCCCTCATCCAGGGGGCCGCACGCTCACCCGTGGGTGCTGAGGGAGCTCTAGAGCACCATCACCCTGCGGGGACACTGCCAGACTTGCTATACAACACCCAGCCATCCTAGCACAGACCTAATTTCACAACCCCCTTGGGTTTTGGTGGGTTTTTTCACTTTGCTTTCCTGTCCAGCTCGTCCCCTTGCAGACATCTTTGACGTCTTGGGTGCACCACCCCCTGCTGCAGCTTTCCTGGGGGCTGCCCCACAGCTGGGCTTGTAGCAAGGGCCATACGCGCGCCCAGTGACCTTCCCAGCAACCAAGATACCCACCGAAACGATCTGCATCTGCCCCAACTTCGAAACCAAGAAACGGCTTTCACATCCCCCCAGGCTGGCCAAGGCTCTCCTCGCACCCTCCCTTGCGGTGGGATAGAGACAGCTCCAACGCAGAGGTCCAGAGGCGTTGTTGGATCCAGAGGACAAAGCCATTCCCGGATTCTTCGCCCAAGGCAGAAAAGGAGCGAGCAACAAGCAGAGACCCATCAGCACCCACCCCCAACCTCTTCTCGCTGGGAGAGGGCTGCCCCTGCTCCAACAGCTGAGCGTGCCAGAGCACATCCCCCTCCCGGAGCGGCTGCCGAAAGGCACTCGAGGAATGCCAAAAAAAAACCAAAAAAAACCCAAAACCACCTCTAATAAGACAGCGAGCCCCCAAAACTCGCCGAGGCAGGTGGTTTCTCAGGATGTGCTTCTTGGGGCGAGGGGGGGGGGGGAGCACGGATGGGGAGAGACCTCACCCCAGGTGTTGGAGGAGGAGAGCCGCAAGAAGCAGGCCGGCGCCACGAGGCTGGCTGGCCTCCCCCCACGCCGCTTGGGCCAGGCAGCTGAGCGTTTTCCAAGCCACTTTCAACATCAGTAAACACAACCGGAACAAAACCCGCCCTCGATCCGCAGCGCGGGCCTCGGGCTGGTGACGCAGCACCAGGAACCGGCCGAGGTGCAAGCCCTGACCCTGCCTGCAGCACCCAGCTGCACTCCTCTGCGCGCTGGCGCAAGACCACGCGCCGCCCATGCTCTTACGGGGCTTCTCCAGCTTCTCCAGCTCGTGGTGGGTCAGAAACAATCTGCCACCCTCAAGGTTCGAGCCAAAAAGAGGCCCTGAAAGTATCTCGGTAGCATCTGGATGGTCACAGGACCTCAACGTCTTCCTAGCCGGCCTCAAAACGGTGCCAAGCACGACTTTGCCACAGCTCTGCATTTCAAATCCACTGAGCACAGAGCCAGCGCAAGGTCTGTAAGCAAAAACGTGCTCCAGGGAAGCTCAGGGCTGCGTCCAGCCCTGCTCCCACGCCGCACCAAGAGCTCTCCCACTGGCAGGTTCAAATCGAGGTCTAAGCACTCAAAACTCAACACCCAAAATGCTGCGTGGTCTGGTTACAGCAGGGATGTGTTCCCAGCAACGACTCCTGAAAAAAAACCCACAACAAAACAGTGGACTGCTGAGAAGACGCTGGGAACTCACAGCCAAGGACTGGGTAGGAGAGCCCAGGGTTTCACCTGCGGCTGCTCAGCCTTGCACCCTGCTGCTGGGGGGACAGGCAGAGGGGCACCCAGCGGGTCCAAGGCAAAGCCCCAGATCACCACGCACCCGTTGAACACATCAACGGCCTCTGTGAGGAGGGTGCAGCCAGGCTTTGACCAGCTGAAGCTCCACGGAGCCTTCCCTGCACCTCCCAGCTATCTCCTCCAGAGTGAGATGGGCACAACTCTGACCGGAGGGAGCGGCCACAGCATCCTCACAGCTCCGGAGGGGCAGAAGGGCTCTGTACCGCATCAAAGTGGGGACAAGCATCTTCAGGATGGAGCCAAGATCCTGCTGGCTCCTACATCTCCCCAGCCAGCACCCCTCTGGTTACCAGCCAGCTGGATTCAGCCTTCTACGCTCCCTTTCTCCCTTCTCCAGCGCCGAGCAAACGGTGTGACGCTCCAGCCTTGTCCCTGCCCACGGGCCAAGCACTTCCCCGACGGAGGGGTCCCGGTGTCGGTCCTTGCGGATGCGGGGTGGCGATGGAGCCTGACTCCTTGCGGCATCCATCCGGACGGGCCACCAGCACTAACAGGTTCGGCCGTCCAGGCAGTCGCTGATCAAATACACCCCGTGGGCCGAGCTCAGCCCCTACACCCCAACGCTGCCATCTCTCCTGTTTGCCTCTAATTGTTGTTTAATCTTTTTAAACTCTTCATTAAGCTCTCCAGGCTGTAAGGCAGCACCTCCGCACAGCAGTTACCCTCGCTACTGCCTTGCCTGTCCTGCCAAGCCAAAGCCAACACTGAGCAGACTCGCTGCTGTCTTTTTGTGCGTGTGCAGAGATTATCAAAAAAAAAAAAAATAAAAACACCAAAAAAAAAAAGGCGGTTTTGACCTGCCCCGTGACATTCTTCCCACAGTGAGGGGCGAGATCGCGTTTCCCAACCCCTGCCTCCCCCAGCTCCTCCCAGAAATTCACCTCGGCGAGCGGCGCAGCGCAGAGCTGCAATTTTAAAGGATGACTAAGTGTCAAAACACCGGCAGCTGATTAACAGCAGCTCACTGAAGCTTCATTTCTGCTTAAGTTGAAGAGCTGAAGGTGTATTTTTTTTTTTCATTACCCCCCCTTTCCAAGCCCTACCTCGGATTTTTATTTACACCCTTAACATCCCCGACGAGCTCCGCTCGCAGAGCCGCAGCCCGACTTCAAAGCTCAACGCGGCGCTCGCCTTCCAGATCCCCGAGCCCCAAACCCGGCTGCTTTTCCCCGCGGGAACAGGGTGGATGGGCCAAAGTCCACCCCCACCCTGTTCCTCGCCGTGGCAGATCCGCAGGCTGCGCCACGGCAGAAGGTGTTTCCTGGTCAGGGGGCTAAGTGTAAGTGGTTAAAAAAATAATAATAAGCTGAGCGCTTTGCAATTACAGAGAGAAACTCCCCTGGGAGCTCAGATTAGAGAGCGCCCGAGCTGAAACTGCTGCGAGTGTATCAGGGTTTTCACAGAGGGCTTCGTCAGCACTTGTTCCTGGGGTGGTAGCTTGCGGCGTGAAAGATAAAAATAAGAAAGAAGAGGGGCAAAAAAAGGAAAAGAAGAGAAGGGGGGGCAAAAACAAAGGAAAAGAAGGGGGCAAAAACAAAGGAAAAGAAGGGGGCAAAAACAAAGGAAAAGAAGGGGGCAAAAACAAAGGAAAAGAAGGGGGCAAAAAAGGAAAAGAAGGGGGCAAAAACAAAGGAAAAGAAGGGGGCAAAAAAGGAAAAGAAGGGGGCAAAAAAGGAAAAGAAGGGGGCAAAAAAGGAAAAGAAGGGGGCAAAAAAGGAAAAGAAGGGGGCAAAAAAGGAAAAGAAGGGGGCAAAAAAGGAAAAGAAGGGGGGAAAAAAGAAAAGAAGGGGGGAAAAAGGAAAAGAAGGGGGGAAAAAATGATGAAAAAAATAAGGGAGGGGGTGGGGAGATTTGAGTCGATCAGAAAAAAACCAACAGGAAGCTGCCAAAAAGCGTGTTGTCACTTCGGCAGCGAGAAAATATTAGTAAAGGCAGCGCCCGGCGGTTCTGTCCTTCCGGCAGGGTCTGAAGGACGGTCTCGGGCACGGGCTGGCGCAGGGGGTGCAGCTGCAGGGACGGAGGAGGAACCGGCCTGGAGCGAAAGCCTGGGGTGCTGCCCAGTTTTTGGGGTGGTTAGCGCACCTCAACCCTGCGTCCAGGCCACAGGCTTATTCATTGAACCACTCGGTTTTCCCCTCCCCACGTCGTGCTCTGGGTGGTTTTCAGCTTGAGAGAGCAGCGCAGTTGGCGGGACGTGTGTTTGGGGCGTGAAAGATAAAAATAAGAAAGAAGGGGGGAAAAAAAAAAGAAGAGAAGGGGGGAAAAAAAAAAGAAGAGAAGGGGGGAAAAAAAAAAGAGAAAGGAGGAAAAAAAAAGAAGAGAAGGGGGGGAAAAAAAGAAGAGAAGGGGGAAAAAAAAAAGAAGAGAAGGGGGGAAAAAAAAAAGAAGAGAAGGGGGGAAAAAAAGAAGAGAAAGGAGGAAAAAAAAAGAAGAGAAGGGGGGGAAAAAAAGAAGAGAAGGGGGGAAAAAAAGAAGAGAAGGGGGGGAAAAAAGAAGAGAAGGGGGGGAAAAAAAGAAGAGAAGGGGGGGAAAAAAAGAAGAGAAGGGGGGGAAAAAAAGAAGAGAAGGGGGAAAAAAGAAGAGAAGGGGGGAAAAAAGAAGAGAAGGGGGGAAAAAAGAAGAGAAGGGGGGAAAAAAAGAAGAGAAGGGGGGAAAAAAGAAGAGAAGGGGGGAAAAAAGAAGAGAAGGGGGAAAAAAAGAAGAGAAGGGGGAAAAAAAGAAGAGAAGGGGGAAAAAAAGAAGAGAGGGGGGGAAAAAAAGGAAGAGAAGGGGGGAAAAAAAGAAGAGAAGGGGGGAAAAAAAAGAAGAGAAGGGGGGGAAAAAAAGAAGAGAAGGGGGGGAAAAAAAGAAGAGAAGGGGGAAAAAAAGAAGAGAAGGGGGAAAAAAAAGAAGAGAAGGGGGAAAAAAAAGAAGAGAAGAGGGGAAAAAAAGAAGAGAAGGGGGGGAAAAAAAGAAGAGAAGGGGGAAAAAAAGAAGAGAAGGGGGAAAAAAAGAAGAGAAGGGGGAAAAAAAGAAGAGAAGAGGGGAAAAAAAGAAGAGAAGAGGGGGAAAAAAAGAAGAGAAGGGGGGGAAAAAAAGAAGAGAAGGGGGGGAAAAAAAAAAAAGAGGGAGGGGTTGGCAGGGAAGGCAGATCTCCGTTAGCAGGACCCCTCGTTTCTCAAATTTGGGGTGAACCCCAGCGGATGGTCTCAGCTCACCTTGTGCCACCAGCCAACAGGGCACCAGTGCACAGCAGTTCCCTTTTGAAAAAGGCTGAGAAAGTTCAGCTCCACCGCTGGGAAATAAAAACCCTACGTCAAAAATCAACCGATTGGCTCACCAGCCTTCTCGATCGCGTTAAAAACGCCCCTCCCGTTCCAGCGACGGCAAAAAGGACGTTCAACGAGCGAAGCAAAAGCTAAAAAAAAAAAAAAACACCTCGGCCAAATGCGTGATTCGAACATTTCCTGCAGGGCAGATCTTGCTCTCATTTGCCTTGCAAAGTTGCACTTGGATCCTGACAAAACACGCCGCGGTTGGATGGGCGGACAAAGAGCTACAGACTCGATCTGGAAAGCAAACTTTTCACCCCAAAAGCTGCCTCCCCAGAGGCATTTCTCTCCACGTGTTTCAGGAGGAGCCCTGCGCCCACATCTGCGGGGAGTTTCATGCATCAGTACAAAGCTGGCTGGACACGGGAGCTCCTACTCAACACTTTTGCTCTCCACGTATAAACAACCTCGGGGAAGTTCCAAGGGCATCACCCACAGGCAGGGGAAGGCTTTTTGCTGAACCTGCCACAAGATGAGAGCTCAGAACAAGTGGCCGTGGAAAAAGTGATTTACCAGCTTGATCAGTGAAAAAAAACAACCCCACATCGCCTCTGACAACCGCTGCTGAGCAGCCTGGAGCGTGAGCAGCAGCCGTCCCCAGCCTGAAAGTCAGTCGGAGTAGGAAAAGGGAAAAAAAAAAAATGATTATTTTTTCACAGACTGAGCAGAGCAATTCAGAATTCCAGTTCGGGAGCAGCAGCGCATCGCTGCCAGCCCAACACCGCCAGCTCCAGGCCTGCTGCTCCTCCTCGGGGGGCCACCGCACGCCGCAGCGCCTCGCCACGCAGCGTATCGAGTGGCAGGGCTGGAAAACGAGAGCTGTTTATTCATTATTCATCATCCCCTCCAAGATCTCCAGCTCCCGTTTCAGCGTCAGCCCATACCTCGTACCTTTTCCGGCCCAAAACCCAACCGCGGCGCCCTACGAAGTCCAGCCTGGGTTCTCAAGAAGCACTCCCTGCCCCAAATCCAGGCGGGCGGTTCTCAAGAAAGGCTGAATTTTCTGCCAGGAGTTATTCTCAAGAAGCAGCGAGGATTTTGGCTCGGCTTTCTCAGCAGAGCTCATGTGCTCATCTGCAGCAGCGTCCCTGATGCACACCTCCCACAGAGGAGGTTTCTAGCCGGTAAAGCGATGAGAAAAGGTCACGTCCCGTATCTTCAAACCAAACTTTACCCCCCCCCGCCCCGTCGTTTCCCAAGGAGACCTGACGGCGTTTTTACCGGCAGGAAACCAACTGCACCGTCAGCTGGTCCTGCCAGGAGTGACACCCTGCCTCGGTTAGTTTTGTGCTCACATTTTCCAGTGACAAAAGAGAACGGCGGTGGGCCACGGTTAAACAGCCACGTGGACCCTGCGGGCCTCCGTTCACAGGGAAAGAAAAAAAGAAAAACCCAAACCAACCCATAATCTGCACTTCAAATGACACACGTGCGGGGGACAGGGCTGCAGCGACGGCTGCTGAATTCAAGGGAGCCTAAAGCAAGGCAGCCTCAACGCTCCCGACACCTCTGATGGCACCCCCTCCCCGCTGCCACCCCCCAGAAACGCTGCAAGTCAGCCCCAGGCTCTCCCTCTTTATTCCCCCCCCTCTATTCCGAGCTCATTTACAGCAGGAGATCAAATTCACGTTGAAAGAAAAAAAAATAAATCGCCCGTTAGAAGCCCAGGGAAGACCCTAATTAGCAAATAGGAGAGCACAGCCCGAACGACACACACAAGAGAGAATAAATAAATAATTACTTGTGCTTGACCGTCTCCTCTTCCTCATCTTCTCTGAGCCGCTTGTTCTCACGTTCGCCGCTGTCCTTATTCTGAAAGAAGGAGAAGTCGATCTGTCAGGCCTCGGCCTCTCCAGAAACACCAGAGAGCAAACAGCGGCCCCGAAAACCCTCCCGGAGGGCACAGAGCCAACGGCAAGGCGCAGTCCAAACCGACTGTTTTTAACTTACGACACCTTTAAACTAAGCCCCTTTTCCTTTTTCTCCCTGCAGTATCCCGCACGACAAGCAAACGGAAGAACAGGCCAGGGAAATGTAATTTTCCCCGCGGAGGCGATCCCGCCGCTCAGCGCCGACATCCCCCTTACGGCTGGCAACCGCGCCAAGTCAGAGCGCGACCGGCGAGCGGCGGTCGGTAACGGAGCTCAGAAACCTCGTCCCGTGGTGGAATCAGCGCCTCGCCGCGAACGGGCGAGCGAAAGGAGACCGGGGCGCTGAGCAAGGCAGGGGACAGCCGGCGGCCGCGGCCGCCGTCGGGGCCCCTGAGGTTAAATCCCGCGCTCCCGGATCCAGAAGAAAGGACGGCTGGGTTTGCGTGGGTGGAAGGGAGCTACAGGCAGAGAGAAGCGGTAACAAAAGTTCCGGAGGCGAGCGAGCCGGCGCAGCGGATCCCCTGCTTCGCGCCGGTCCCTCTTCTTCCTCCCAAGTAATCATTTCGGACGTTTCGGGGAGGGGCAAAACGAGCGACCAGCACAACAAAGGGTCTCATTTCAGCTCCAGAAACACCGCGCGGCGACATGCATCCAATTCCTCTTTACCAGGGTGCGTTACAGTGTCGTAAAGAGGCTCATTTCGCAGCATCCAGGCACTGGCACTAACAGCTTAGGAGTCGAGTCACCAATTCTATTTATCACCCAGGCAGACGCAGGTATCGGGCGTTAACGATAACGAGCCGGAAAGGGGGTGGTTTGGTTCTCACACCCGTTAAACCGATTGCATTCAACCGCCCAACAAAGCACAAACCACCTCTGCCCTCGCTCTGCGGAGCGTATCGTTACAGCGAACGCACGACGTCCTCGGAAGCTGTTGCTTTGCTCATCGAGCTCCCCCATCATCCCCCAAAGGAAAAGCAAAACGTGGCAGCTCTGGCTGACGGGAGATTAAGGTTTTGTTTCCTTCAGCGTGGCCGGTTCCAGGAGGAGCCTCACCCAAGGTACCCGGTGAGAAATACACAGCATTGGTAGCGTCTGGCTGTGATTCACGTTGCCACGAGCGCCCGGGGGCTGTTGTGCCAACGTTCATCTACCTTTCAACAGCAACAGCTCAGAGACCAGAGAAACCATGTTCAAGAGACGTCCTTTCATCGCACCACAAAGGTTACCGGCCCTTTCTGCCCAATTCAAAGAGATCAAGTCCTTTGGGTCAGTTCTCTTCAAAGTATTTTTTCAACCCTGAAACAGGTTCACATCTTGCTTTGGAAAACTGCTTTGAAAAACTGGTTACAACCAGGACACGACCAATATGAATTTCAGATCAGAAATGACTTCGATTGGGTACTTGCTGGCTTAAAAGCTTCGCTGGAGAGTCCAGACATCTAACAGCCAACTTCGGGACACCAGAATTATTTACCAGCTACAATTATTCCTACCCTCTGAAAGGGCCAGAAAGGTTTCCCTAGTGTTTCCCTTGCTTACCACGTGTATCTCGACTATACAAACTTTTAAAACTCCATTCTGCGACCCGGGTTAAAAATTAAGATTGCACGGACACAGGGAGACGCGCCAGTAAACAGCTCAGTTTGGTTCAGGCTCAACCGTGACCGGACTCGTTCAGGTTCAGCTCCTGACCAAAGGGCAGGAAAAATGGTCCTGTCTTTCCAGAAAGAAAGAAAACAACAACAACAATCACTCCTGAATATTTAGACCAGTTTCAAGTCCCCGTTTGCAATTTTAAGTCCATAGTAACCCTGTGATACGTGCACAGACATTTCTTGGTCAACAAAGACCGCGAGCTCGGCTGGGCGAGCGCGCGTGCAGCCCGCTGTAACTTGCGGGTGTGAGCTTGGTGCCAGGTAATATTTAGCCACCCTTCAGCCCACGGGATTGACGGGGTGGGCAGTACCTTCTTCCACTCTTCGGTCCTTTCCCATTCCTTTCACCTCTTCACACTTCCAGCACACAGACCCTGCATTCCCCTCGTCCTTCCTAGAATTTCATCCAGGAGGGTTACAAGCAGGTTCAGAAACCCTCAAGAGCTATTTGGCCAAAATATTCCCATCAAGCCGTGGCCGTTCTTCCCACCTCAAGCCTCGCTCGTTGCAGCGCCCCAAATCTTTCTTGTCGCCTTACGCCGAAATAATTTGATCTTGAAATCCTACCGCTCTCCTCGAGCTTGCCCCAAACCCCCAATTCCAATTTATTCCCGCTACAACCCAAATATTTTTCTGAAGTCTCGGTGCTATTCCCAGGAAAATGGAGCACTCCACCAGCAAGCGCAACAAGTCCTGTAGTGCCTTCAACCAGGGACTTTTTTTCTCTGCTACAGCTCTCCCCGCAGCACCTCGTGGGACGGCGCGGAGCAGGCACGCTGCCCTTCGGCAACACGAGAACCGGTGCGAGAGTCTCCCCGGGGATGTTCTGAGCGGGGAAAGGACGAGATATGGTCCCTCCTGTACTTCAGCAGAAGGGACGGGAGGATGACAAGGATGGCAGCACAGTTCAAGGAGACGGCGTAACGGCACGTAACCATTTCCAGCCCGTTCACCACCATAAATTGCGCTCCCTGCCATCGCCCGCCGCCGGCCAGGATCCACCAGGCAGCTCAGCGTGCCAGCGGAACACAAACGAGGCCCGAAGCGGATACCCGAAGTCAGGCTTCCCCACCCCCAGCAAGAGAAATTCACGCTGGTTCCCTGTTTGCAAAACGGTCTGTAAACAACATTTGGGTTGCGTGAGCGGCGTGACGAAAACCCCCGGCCACGGGGCAGAGGCGACACGTGGCGAAGAGGCCACAAAGCTCCAGCAGCGCCGGGAACGCTCGCGGCTCTGCAAAACGGCAGCTCGTCACCACAAAACAACCAAAAGGGGGGTCTGAAGCGGCGTTCGATGGACGCCGCAGAGGAGGATCGCTGCTCCTCTTCTGATTGCCGAGCTCTTCGCTCGCATTTCCAGCCAGGCCGGCTGCCTCCCCGCTCCTGACCACGAGGGCTTCCCGGGCTGCCTTCAAGCGCTTGAATTCTCAAAAAAAAAAAAAAAAGAAAAAAAAAAGGCGAAGCTGTGAGATGACAGAGGCTGACTCTGGATGCTGCACGGAGGGAGCAGTCGCGGGTTTCGAAATCTAGGTCTAAACTGCAGCTTTCTCGCTGGTTTTTCCGCTGGAGGGGGCAGCAAGCGGGGTGCACGGCCAGCAGCACTCAGCCAGGCTTTGGAGAAGATCCCTCCTCTGCTTTCCACGCTGTCTCACCCAAAACGCTGGGGTTTCCCGCTGTGTAACAAAGCTGAACTTATAATTACTTCAGCAGAAAGAGGTAATTAAAGTGTCTTCAGCCTTAGAGACTGACTGTGCACAACAGCAGCAGGACACGGAGGGGAAAGGGCTGATTCGGTGCTCGCAGCAGCTCGATCGGTTAGATCCGCTACCAGATTTAATTGAATTTATTCCCCATCATCACCGTCGTATTTTCTAAAAGCGTGGGGATATTCCTAGGAAAAAAAAATTCTGTTAGATCCCCCCCGAGATCATTCCTCCTCCATGAAAACCAGAGATTCCCCCCACGGCTTGGCAACACCCCCGGCTTTGGCTAGCGTTGGGAAAGCTTTACCACAGCGAGCTTCACCCGCAGCCCCTGCGCTCCCCAGGCTCAGAGCATGCCCTCAAATGGCATTCAAAACGTGCTGCCCTTTAGTTTGAAATAACACAACCAAATTCTTCAGGGAATACCGACCAGGAATCCCTGGGGTATCTGCAGGGAGCTGCGGTCTCGCTGAAACGCCGTCCGACGCCGGGCGCGCTCACCCGCTCCAGCGCGACAGCAGGCGGAGCAGCTCATCAAATTAACCTGCGAATTAACCCAAAGCCTCCTTGTTCACGTCAGGTGGCCTGAGCGTAGCTGAGAGACGGTGGGACCGAGCGAGCCTTTTGTAAGGAGGCAGAAAAGGGGGAAAGAACGTTCCCTTGATATCCTGCTGGGTGCAGAAGCGGATGAACCGGCCGGCCTCGCGACGGGGGTTTGCGACCCACCTCTCCCTCCTCCTGCGCACAAACGGCCGCACGAACGCGGAGGAGCTTCCTTCTCCCAGAACCCAAAACCACGCGCAAGGCACGGGGCGTGCGGCGAGGAGGCCGTGCCTCCTCGGGAGCGAGGGGTTGTAGGAAGGCAGATCCCATCACCGTGACTGTTTGTGGATTCGGAGACGGCCTCTCCAACACGCAACTGATCTTAAAGCTCCACGTTTCACCGCTGCCCCATCTCCCTCCTCTTCCTCCTCTGCCCATACTGGATTTATCCAACCCCTCGGGACTTCGACACAGCGGCAACGTCTTGGGGTTCTCCGCTTTGCTCTGAATTTCTGTGTTAAGATCTGCCCCTTCGAGTATTTCTGTTCCACAGTTGTGTCACAACTTTCATTTCTTAACTCAGGAAAGGAAGTATTCCTCCCCCAAAACAGCGCTGGCCCTAATTTCTGGTTCATCCTTCAAGCGTTTTAAGGCTTTTCCCTTCGCTTGCTGGTGGTCACTTCCCACAGGCGCACAGCAGCAACTCAACTCTCACTGCTTTTCGGTTCAGCTTCATTTTCTCACGTTTCAGACCCGAACGCCACAAAGGGAGCCGAAAATAACCCCGCTGCCGTTCCACTCTCGCTCTAGCGAGGTGTTTATTATTAGCTGTAAGTCACACGACTGGAGACACACACACACACACACACAAGTCTACAAGGCGGCTCACCAACTGCCTGCAAACAAAGTCCTTCCCACCCTTCAGTCTCTGGAAGGAGACACCCCGAAGACAAACTCCCAACACGAAAAAGCTTGCTCGCTTGCAGCCTCCTTTTCATTTGCAGGCGTCGCCACTGGCAGCCCTCGGCTTGTAGCTACCAACACGAAGGCTTTTGCTCCACAGACTCCCCCTCTTCACAAAGAGGTCCGAGGTGAAGAGCGTCTAATCCACTGCCTGTTCAAGGCGTAAAGCCCAGAAGATTCGCCTCAGGTTGTTCAAAGAAGGGTGTCAGCTGCCTCTTCCCAACGCCCGCAAGGCCCGTGGCCATGAGTTAATAGCTTGTGCTCAACAGGGGAACTGGATGATGCCTCCAAGGTTCAGAACCTGGGTCCTGCAAACCTGGGATGTAAACCACGTTACGCAGCCAGCATTAATGGCATTCGTTTGCTTTCCTCCTGGCCAGCACCAGGCAGAGAGAAGGACGTATCTAACAGCTCACTATCCAGATGGACAGTGGCAGCTCCATAAAAACACGCCGTAAGCGTGGCCGAGCATTTACACGTAGCAGGAGGACAGCAAAGAAGGTGGCTTCTGGGTCATTACTAGGCAGAGGAGTCCACCTCCTGTCACCACCCACAGCCCTGCCAGGCCGAAGCTGTTATTTCCCTGCTGAAGAACAACCGGATTTTATTGAGGTCCCGTGGCAAAATACCAGGCTCCTCCAGCGTTTTGGGGAAAGCACCGGATTTCACGTTCTACCACTTCCCGGACTTCAGGCAGGTGGTATCACAAAGCAGGAGGGAAGCCTTGATAATCAGCGGAGAGGAATGCGGTCGAGGAAGGCGTTTTATCACCCCCTCTCCCGGCACGCAGCTGAACTTTGCCTATGAAATCACAAAACACGAGGAGGCTTCTTTTACCTGCAGCAAAGCAAACTCTCCTACCCATCACGCGCTCCGCGGCGCGCGGAGCAGGTCTTGGCTACCTGCGAGAACCATCTGCTCTGGGGAATACAACGTTTTTGAGGACTATGAAACTTTTCCCTGGGTTTCAGCACATTATTGTGATTTTTTTCCCCTCGCTGGTAGGAGCCTGCCCAGCTATCCGGTGCCTTCCACCGTAACAACAAGGGGAGCAGCTCACTCTGCATCGCATTCAAACACTGAAGGGATGTTTAAAGCGCCTCGCCTGACTTTTTAAATGCCTCTGATCCGGAAAGGCTCAGCCAGTTCTCCCTACGCCGTGGCAAACCGCAGCCGAGCAAAGCGTTTTTTCCCAAGAAAAGGGAAAGGAGGCGGAGGAGCCGCTCCTTCCTTTGGCAGCTTCGCCCAAAGCCCGCGCGATGCTCCACTTCGTTTCCAGTTGTTGGTTCCTGCCAAAGAGCGTTTCAAAGGGCGCAAACACTCGCCCGCTCCGATCGAGGACACTCCTCGAATCTTTTTGATAAACCACCCAGATGAACGTGGCTCGCTCCTCCAACCCTCCCCCCCCCATCCCTGACTTTTTAAGATGTCTCCCAACGGACCACGTGAACCAGGACAAGACGGAGGGGACGTCACCCCTCACCCGATACCCGAACCCAAGAACCTGCATCCTTCTCAACGCCGCGGGTTTCCCAGACATGAACCCATTTTACGGATAAACCCTGTAGTTTCGCCCCCGCAGGTGCTCAGAGCACCCTGCATCCCCTTTTTGGCTCGGAAGGGCTCACACTGGACACCAACGGACGACGAGCGCTACTCGGACCTCACCAGCCTTCCGACTCCGAGTCAGCTGTCATTAAGCCAGCCGAAAATGGACCGGTATTTCCAAACGCCGAATGGAAATACTGGGCGCACAGGCCCCCAAAAGCAGCACTTCTGCCAGACGACGAGTCCTCGCCGACAGCTATTCAGCTATCGGTTACCCACTTCAGAGCTGTCATTTTTAACCAGCACCTTGTGCGACTGCTAACCCTTCACTAAATCGAATCTACATGACAAATAAGACCCTCCCTTTTGCTCACTCTTAGGTAAAAGAATTGCAAATCAGGCTTTCCATCACGCCGCTCGGCACCAACAGCGGTCGAACTGGCTTCCCCCAAGTCACCCCTCTCGCCTTTATTTTTAAATAGTGGTGGTTTATTAGCACTTTTCCAGTCCTTTGGAATTTATCCAGTATTCAGAAAAAGATGTAAATCCCAACGCAGCGGGCTAACAATCTCTTCGGCTGATTATTTTTGGATTCCTAGGTGCAAATTACCTACAACTGCTGATTTTAAGTGTTTTTGCTAGATGTCTAATATCCTCTCATCACCGCTGGTCTGGAAAGCAGCTCATCATTCTCATATGACACAAGTGTGTCACTTAACTCCTTCCCAAAAACATCTTATCAACTGAACCTGATATTTGTTTCCTTCTCTCTTCTCCACCGTCTTTTAAAAATCTCTGTCTGAAGAACGGCTTCTCCCTCTCATCAGGGTTGGCCTCTACCCAAAGTTACAATAACCAAACTGCCGTGTTTTGGTATCTGCCTAAACCTTCCAACGTGTATTTCCGTGCCTCCCCAGCTTTAGCAGAGCGGCTCTTTCAAATCCCACCGGCTACTTAGCTGGCCCATATTAAATGCAACCCAGCCCCAGCGAGACAGCCCCTGGCAACCCCTAAAAGTCAACAAAATGACCCGACAGCTTCTCCTCTTCCCGTGAACTAATACCAACTTTTTCCCCCTCGGGGATTGACCAAAATACTAAAGATCTCCTTATCTTTTATTTAAGGTTTAAAGGATGGTCGCGTTACCAGTCAAGTGCTTCTTTGGCACAAATAACTGTCTCTTTCTGAGGAGTCTGGAATAGGTCAGTGCTGGAACAAAGCAAGTTTGGTCTCCCGAGCTGTTCTCTGCCAGCTGAGCTGTAGCTGCTCCTATTGCCACTCACCAGCTGCCGAGAGCCAGCCCCGGCGAGCCCGGGCAAGGCGAAGCACTAGCGGTCAAACCAGCAAGAAGAGCAGCCCGTACAACAGCCCGTCCCCACAGCTCTGACAACCGGGAAGCTCCCAGGTCATGTAATCCGATTTTCTGCCCCACACAAGTGGACAACTTCATCCAGGTAACGAGCATTCGTCTTGTTTGGTGGTTATGTTCACCACTGGCCTCGGTATTTCTCTGCACGGTGGCCAGGTCGGCTACGAGGTGAGGACAGACTGACAGCGCCTTGCTCCGAGCGCGGCACGTACCCGTGCTTTTTGCTTCCCGCTCGGCCAGGAGTTAAGCTTAGGTGTCCTTGACGTCTGGCTGTGCAGCCCTGCTCCCACCTCGCTGCTCTTTCGAGATGTTTCATGCCAGAACGCAAAAAGCCAAGTCATGAAACGTCACCGAGCGGCTGAATTAAAGCAGCAGCATTAAGCAACAAAGCCGTGTTTTAAAACCGATGGAGTTTCAATTCTCTAAATAGCCAAAAAAAAAAAAAAAAAAAAAAAAAGGAAAGGATCTCGGGATAAAATTTTACAGTAAGAAGTTCTGAATGTAAGAAGCATCCACCGGTATTTTTCAAAAGCTGTTTGGACTCCATTTGCTCATAGCAGCCCTTGAGGTAATTGTGCAAAACCATGATTTTTAACAGCCGGAGCTTTTGTGTCCCTGCTGCTTATTTCTTATTGAAGTCCTAATCCTGGTTCAGAGTCATAGCTGGTTACTATGGAAATGGTTAAATCGGAGCCCGAACAGCGTGACTTCCCGTAAGAAACAAACACAAGGAACAAAACTGCCTCTGAAAATGAAACACCTTGGTTTACGTCCCTGCCTCCAAAAAAATAACCTCGCATTTCCAAAAGGAAAGGTACTTCTAATAATACCCTTTTTTTAATAATTGGGGTGTTTATATAGCAAACAAGTATTTCTTCCCTTCAAATAACCCAAAATGACTGCTAAGCGGCTGCGCTTTGCCGGTTTAAATGCACGTATTATCAGGATTTCAGAACCTGCGCCTTTGCGCCGCAAACGCTGCTGTTCAGGGGCAAGGACTGGAGAATGTTTCTGGCAGCAAGTTGCTGTCCCCTGGTGAAATTAGTGACACAGGTAATTCCCCCCCGAGATCAGAGCTACAAACTGTTTGTTGAAGAAAATTGCGGATGTGAAAACACACGAGTTTCAATTCGACGGGGACAGCGTGGGGGGGAAGAAACAAGCACTTCTGAGCAGGAAGAGCGAGACGTTTCAAAGCCAAAACACTTTTTCAGGCAACAAAGAGCTGGAAAAGCCACGAATGAGCTTCTCCATCCCGACACAGTAGAAAAGTCACGAACTCCCTTCCATGTAGGACACCGTCAAGGCAAAAACCTCAGCACAGACCAAGAGCACTGGGGGAAGGTGGCTGAACCCCCAGTCTACTGGTTCCCTCCCCAGCCCAACAGACTACCAAAGAGCGCCGTTTCCCGCCAAATTTCCTTGGCATCACCCGTTTTGGATAAATTCTTACCACTCTTCTCCAAGCCCTGAATAAGACTGAAGATGACATTTCATTCCCCATCCTCACCCCCGCGTTTCTCACGACGCTGATCCGATCAGGTCGGCGCGGTTCGCGTCGGCGCGAGACGCTGCCCCAACGTCGTTACCGATTCTGGTAACGATGGGTAAGGGCGTGGATTGGTGTTACCTGCCTGAGGCGGTCACCAGAGGTGCTCCTGGTGGTCACCGGAGGTGCTCCTGGTGGTCACCGGAGGTGCTCTGCCCCTGCCCTCAAACCTGGCGTGTATGACAAGTCCTCTCTCCCAGTCCCTGGGCCAAGCACCTCCCGTAACCCTCCCTACGAACGCAAAACTTCACGGGAACTCGCTCCCCGCAGCCAAGCCGCGGCCCCGGTGTGAAGCCACGGCACGCCACGTCCCACCGCGACCCTTCGGTGGGAGGCAGCGGGGAGCCCCGCCGCGCCGGCAGGGAAAGGGAGACTGGATGGAGCTGCCGATTTGCAAAAGCACCGAATAATTAACGTTGGAGAGGTGAAGCGGCGCTTTTTGGAGGTCTGAGTCTAAAACCGTTTCCCCAAAGGACATCTGCACCACCAGAGCCGCTGCCTTAAATAGAGCAAATGCCCATCAGCTTAACTCCTAGTCTGCAAAGGTGCAGCAGGACCATCCATCCTGGAAATGGCAGAGCAACTCCTTTTGGAGACGGGCAGTAAATCACCACTCCCTAACCCCCACGAATACGAGTGCTGGGATGAGCTTGGAAAGCTTTACGGGTCCTGCAGGCTGCGTTCAGGGCGCCGGCACGATCGAGAAGATACAGCCAGTCCTTCTGGACAGGCAGCGCTGGCAAAGCAAAGCATTACAGCTTGTTCTACCCACGACAAAACGTCTTTCTTTGAATCTGCCAGGTTAATGTGCTCGCAAGAACCATCCCGCCCGCCAATAAAAGCCGTTGATTTACAGGACGCCACACTCAGGAATCAGCTGAGTCTCTACCAAAAAAGGGGTTTTAACTCAAAGAATTCAGTCTGTTTGCGCCGAGGAGCAGTGTGCCTGCTTTAACCCCCGTCACAGCTTCACTAAAATCGCATCATTCTTTTCTACCACCCAGGAAAAAAATAAATAATAACTTTAAGAAAACCACCCGTTAGTCACATTCAAGCTGAGAAGGCACCGCTGCAGGCAGGGACAATGTTCCAGTTATCTTCTTGTTCTGGGTGGGAGGGAAGAGAGGGGCCAGGCTGGTTGGGTTTGAGAGGCATTTCAGTGAGTTAATATGTCACTTCGGTTGCTCTCGGATAAAAGCAGAAACAAAACCAAACGCTACACATGGGCAGTTCCATTTCTCCAAGGAAGAAAGAAAAAAAAAAAAAAAGGGGGGGAAAAAAATGAGCAAGACTACAACCAGGTTTGTGTAGAAAGGTCAAAGGTTTGCTGCAGCCAAGAAGCTCCACACATGAATCCTCCCAATCTCATACTTTCATCCATTAAAAATAAATAAATAAATAAATGAGATAAACTACCGCGAGTTTCACCAATGTAAATCACAGCTTCGCACGCGCTAATTAAGCGGTGCTGCTCAGGCGCAAGACAAACCTAACTCTGCATTTTTGGAGCTGATGATTAACCTATTTTCTGGAGGTCTCTTTTTTTTTTTTTTTCCCACCCCCTTCATAAATTAAACAAAAAAGCCCGTTGAAAAGCAACGCCAGCTGGCCATGCGGCAACACGGCCGCCGCTCCCCAGTGCCCCTTTCCTTTGCCTTTTTGCATCCAACGTTTTGTTCTTCCCAGGCAGAAAGATGCTGGGGAAACTCGCACATGGATGGAGATCACCAGGCCCATCCCGTCTTTGTAGGTATTATAAATTATTTGCTTGGAGAATACGAGGGAACTAAACTTGAAGAGAAAATTCCTCTATAACTAACAGCAACGTTATGTCCGTGCAGCGAAAGGATGGCCCAGCAACACACCCCCATTCATTCAGGCTTTTTACAACACGCATTATTTCAGCAACGAGATTTTTAATTTCCCCATCCGTGAAATTGGGATGGTTCAAAGCCACCCGAGGGGGACGTCGTGCGGCTAAACGAACGCGCAGGCCTGGCAAATAACTCAACAATTTCATAGCTGGTGCAACCCAGGTATTTGCAGTCCAGCCCTGAGGTAATTGGGCGTCACAGGGAGGCACGGCGTTCGCAGCGGCAGTTTTCTCTTTTCTGTGATTCACACAAGGTCGTGGCCACAGGGGACTCTCGAAACGTGCAGCAAACCGGCCGGGGAACAAAATGCTTAATTGAAAAACTAAATAGCTCCTGGCAGAAATGCGGACACAAAGGGCTCCTTTGAACCTTTCCTTCCCCGTGCGCCGCAATCCTCCGCCAGGCTGCGGTGGGTTATGGAATCGTTTAGGTTGGGAAGGACCTTTAAGTGCATCAAGCCCAACCGTTAACCCAGCACTGCCGAGCCCACCACTAAACCCTGTCCCTCAGCGCCACGTCTACACGTCCTTTAAACACCTCCAGGGGTGGTGACTCAACCCCTGCCCTGGGCAGCCTGCTCCAGGGCCTGACAACCCTTCTGGTGAAGACATTTTTCCTGATGTCCAACCTAAACCTCTCCTGGGGCAACCTGAGGCCGTTACTTTTGTCCTGTCACTTGTCACCCGGGAGCAGAGACCGACCCCCACCTCGCCACAACCTCCCTTCAGGCACCTGCAGAGCGATGAGGTCTCCCCTCAGCCTCCTCTTCTCCAGACTAAACACCCCCAGGTCCCTCAGCCGCTCCTCATAGACCTGTTCTCCAGACCCTTCACCAGCTCCGCTGCCCTTCTCTGGACACACTCCAGCACCTCCATGTCCTTCTTGCAGCGAGGGGCCCAAAACTGCACCCAGCATTCGAGGGGCGGCCTCACCCATGCCCAGCACGGGGGGACAATCACCTCCCTGCTCCTGTTGGCCACCCCATGGCTGATATGCAACTATTTCTCTCCTTCTGATGGCAGGAGAGGGGCTGTGCCGCGTCCCCCGCGGCCACCACCAAGCACCTGCTGAGCCTCAGCTAACATTTCAGGCCTGGGCTGAAAATTCAGTTCAGGGCCTCATGGTTTTTTGGATAAGGAACAAATATTTTCACTCAAACTTCTTATCTTTAGCTCATCGAACTGGGCGACAACCAAGGTCTCTGCCTGGTGCTGGGACCCCAAGCCCTGACCTGCTTCAGCCTTGTTTTATAGCAAAACAGCGTAATATTCACTTCTGCAGAAAGCCTGAAACACTGTCACGGGTCAGGGGCTCAAACCAGGGCAAACATCCAGAAGAAGATGGTATAAAGTGCTCAACAGCTGAGCTTTGCGTTATTTTTTTCAAAAGGCACTGAATATGAGCGGTCCCCTGTATTGGTGTGTCTCCGATTTATTTTTAAAAGAGTCTGGCAACCTTTACGAGTGTTTAATTGCTCCTTCACACACCAGAAACCCCTGCAGCACCGTTGCAGGACACCAACAATTCAGATGATGGAGCCAGCAGCAAATATGGCCCCAAGCAAACAGCTTGGAAATTCAGCGTTAAGTAGTGGGAAATGGGGAACGTAAAGTAGACAGAGAGAGCACCAAGGGCTCTTTGACAAGAGGTCAGCCAGAACCTCGGCTACTCCTCTTGTTGGGAAACTGCCTGGAGAAAGGCTGGATTCCCCAGCGCTGCCAGGGGACAGAGCTGCAGGTACCTCCGGGGAAGAGCATCGTGGTCCGAGTGCTCCCACGGTGATGTCCCCGTGGGAAAGGAAGTGGCAGTGCCTCACCGTATGCAGCGGGATGAGCTCGGATGGACCCACAGGACGCACGCCACGGCTCCACCAAGTGTGGTTTTCCCCATAGTCAGGTCTAATTTCCACCTCTCCGCAACAGGCAGAGAAGGAGAATAACGTTGTTTTGTGGGGGAGGGAAAACAAGCCCGGCACGTTCCCTCAAAACAAAAGCGCCCAACGCAGCTTTTTGCCGGCCTCGTCTCCAAATCCCTCAAGAGGCCACAACCCACGAGAAAGCACAGGGGAAGGGAGAAAAGCTCCTCTCCCACCTGCACCAAAGCGCGAGGCCGCAGCGGGGAAGAGGCGCGCAGGGATTCCCAAACCCAAGCGCAGCCCGATGAACACTCAAATCATGCAGAACAAAACGTTTTACCCATCCATCTGGCTCTACGACCGTGCTGCTGAGGAACCCCGACCGCACCACACTCGATGCGTTTTGCTGACGAGCTCGATTATGTCACTCTCTCACCACCATCTTCTGGAGAGGCGAGAGTTAGAGATTGAAAAGCTTTTGTGGCACTAATTGCTGCTGGTTGCAGGACGGGAGGGATTCCCCCAGCTTCCCCAGCAGCTCTGCGGATCCCCGCCTGACTCCGAGCAGGTCATCAACCTCCGTGCTGCGCTTTATCCATCCACGAACGACGGCGAGACCGGCCGCCCCCCCCCCGCCCCTCCGAGAGCTGGGGGTCCGGAGCCACGTCAGAGCAATGCAGGTGGGTGCAGGGAAGAAGAGCAAGTTTGGGGGGAGTCCAGCGTCTCCCAGGGGTGCACCGCATCGCTCTCAAGCGCCTTTCAAAGTCATTAAATCCATTATCCCGGAAGCCTCCGTGCCAGCGCCGTGTGGCGCGACTCAAAATAATCCCACCACGTTCCACGATTTATACCCGGGTGCTGGCTGTCACGGGCTTAAAAATAAATATATCTCACCCAACGTCCCAGCCTGCCAGCCCCAGCCCCGGCTCGGCGAGGAGCCTTCCTTCAGGGCGGCCTCGCCGGCCCCCAGCCTGTCCCATCGAAGGTGGCCATGGCGGAGTGCCCCCCGCCCCCCTGCGTCCCCATCCTCCGTCCATCCCCGCCAGCCGCACCTTCCCACCGCTGGCCCTCGCCTCGCCTCGTGGGAAACCACTTCAAGGACTTGCCCTCCCACAGAAATTCAACCAAACCGACCAAACCCAGGAAAACAAACAAACAAAAAAAGATTAAAAAAAAATAAATAAATAAAAGCAGCCAGTTTGCTTCCTGAACCAGTTCATGGTGGGGTCAGACACATGCCAGCACAGGCAGCTACGGGCAGGACGCGGCCACAGTAGGAGCCACTCCGATGGGTGTAAAAGGTGGTTAAACTCCAGCCTACAGCCACGGTTTCGCGGCTGCACCAAAGCCAGCGCCTAAACGAAGGTGCGGCCCGTCCTCCTCCCCACCCCGCTGCTCGCCAGGTCTCCCCGGGAACCAGATCCAGGAATCAAAGCGGAGAGAAACCCAGCGTTTCCTTTTTCCTGCTGGGTTAGTTGTCACCTGGCTGGGGTTGTTTTCACCTCAGCTCACCGGAGGGAGGGCAGAGAGAGCAGGAAAAGCAGGACCACTCGCTTCCCCGGTAGCGTCGGCTTCTGTCTGCACGGCAGCACCTTGGGAACTAGAGCCGAAGCGAAATGACTTGTGTTTTTCTGGCTCCCTTGCGTAAAAGCTGTCAAACGGCGCGTGGAGGAGGCAGCTGTGGCTGTCACTGGGAATAAGCAGACGTGAATTTGAGTCTTGACGATAACCACCAGCTTTGCGCATCCTTAAGGGAAACGGAGGGACCCTACAGAAGGGAGCACAGCTCCTCGCTTCCCAGGCCCGTCGGCAGCCACGTCGCTGCTCGCTGCAAGGCTTTGCTTCCCACCTCTCGCCTGTGCTGTGGACGGCGCTGCCTTCAGGAATGACACATCGTCACAACGCCTCTGCTCCCAGACCTTGCTTCCCAGCCTTGCCTAACCACGCGGTCACAAAAGGTTTCCAGAGGTTAAGGAAAAAAAAAAACAAATAAACAAAAAAAAAACCCCAGATCACACTTCACGCTGGCCGCAGGACAAACAAAACGAGCGTTCAAGAAGATATTGCTTTTCAGGTTTTACTATCAACAGGTTTCCCATCGAGCAACGCAACGCCCGAGCCTGCCTGGCCAAGGACCTCGCTGCTGCGGGCACCAAGAGACACCCAGGATCTCCAAGAGACACCCAGGATCTCCAAGAGACACCCAGGATCTCCAAGAGACACCCAGGATCTCCAAGAGACACCCAGGATCTCCAAGAGACACCCAGGATCTCCAAGAGACACCCAGGATCTCCAAGAGACACCCAGGATCTCCAAGAGACACCCAGGATCTCCAAGAGACACCCAGGATCTCCAAGAGACACCCAGGATCTCCAAGAGACACCCAGGATCTCCAAGAGACACCCAGGATCTCCAAGAGACACCCAGGATCTCCAAGAGACACCCAGGATCTCCAAGAGACACCCAGGATCTCCAGCCAAGGACCTCGCTGCCACAGGCACCAAGAGGCACCAACACCCAAGATCTCCAGCCAAGGACCTCGCTGCCACAGGCACCAAGAAACACCCAAAATCTCCAGCAAACTCCTGACGCGAATTAACGCCCGAGCCCCCTTGACCCCCACCTTCCCCGTCGCTCCAGGGATGCCCAAGCCCCACCACCGCACACCCTGGCGCGCACCCACACGGCTCTGGAAACCCCTCTCGTCTCAAAGTCCAACGGTGACGGGGTGGCATCGCCGAGAAGCGCCTCAAGGCACATTTCCCAAGGTTAGATGCCCGACCGCTCCTGGCCACCCACCGCGCGGGTATTCGTGCCTCGCTGGTGGAAGCGCAATCATTTTGTCTGCAGGCTTCCACCTCCAGCCAGCTGAGCACCGCTGCGATCGTTTATTACTTTCCTAATAAAGCCTGACTAGAAATGAAGCCTTTGTAGCCCTAAGTGTGCGTTTTATTCTCGCTGCAATAACTTTACAACGCTCTGTTTCCACAGCAACTGTGTTCTCAGCCGCTCCGCGCTTTGCTTTCGGGAACGCGCGGCTGCTTCGCTCCGCCAAAAAGAAAAAAGAAAAAAAAAAAAAAACCCCAACGCTGAGGACAGCAGCAAGCCAAGCTGCCGGACCACACACCGGTCTTCAGCTGGAGAGACGCTCCGGTCAGAGTCCCCCGGTGGACTGACTCTCCGGGAGAGTCAGGAAAACGGGCAGAAAGGCTCCTCGGCCGCCGCAACGGCAGGAAAACGCGGCGCAGCGCTACGCCGCGAAGGAAACGAGCAGCGCCGTGGCCTTCCTCCCCCTCCTACCTCTCTTGCCAGCACGGGCAGGCGTGGAGGAGCAGGGAAGCGAGCTGGCTGCAGAGCAAAAGCAACGTTAAACAAAAGGTTGGGCTGCGGCCAAAGCTGGTTCCCCCCCCGCCCCGACGTGGGGTACGACACAGCCGCGAAAGCCTTAGCGTCGGCGCGGGGGTGAGGAGCAAAGACCCTTCCTCCCCGCCCAAACCCAGCCTAAAGGTCGGGCGGCCTCGGAGGGAAGGGTCCTGCTTTTTTTTTTTTTTTTTTTGCCTCGTTTTGAGGCTTTTTTTGGCCAAGAGAGCAGGAGAAACAGGTACGCGGCTGTTATGCTAGAAGGCTCAAGGCGCCGAAAGGCATCGCCCCTGCTCCAGCATCTCCCGCACGATGAGCTCCGCCTTGGTTTTGCCAAGGGTTTGGAAAACGAGCTACAACCACACCAGATATCCTGTTTTAAAAGGAGAACACCCAGGTCTTCTACTGGGCAACGACTTAGGGGTGGATCCTGTTATTCAACCACGTCAGTCAAACGCTGTCCCAGGATGTAACAGCGGCAAAGCCAAGTGCAAAAGGAAAGGGAAAGCCTGGGCGCCCAGAACGCGCCCGCACAGTGAGGTCTGGCCACGATTGTACACGCTGAATACTACCTCCACAGCAAACACCTTCCTCCACGCAATCTCTCCTCCCTAAGTGACCGAAAAAGTCCCACACCACCCACCTCGCGAGGGAAGAAACCGAGGGAAGGCTGCAAGGAAGGAGAAGGTGGAACCCGAACGCAGGGACTCCTATATATCTCTCTGTGCGCTTATATTAGGCAGGCCATACCGAAATACGTGTCTACAACAAGCCTTTCCACAGAGGCCAACAGCACAACCATCTGCTTTACTCCCTTGGAAATTCAAACACTACAGACAAAGGATGCTTAATAAGCTGCTTTATCCTCTGCCGTGCCGGTTTCACAGCATTTCGTCTCGTTATTTGCTTTATTTATTATTCTCTCGTATTTTTTTTTTCACGCCTAGATACAAGGGAACACTTTTGGAGGGCTCTCCTTCAGCCGATCTGACAGAGAACCTGAGCAAGCAGCACCAAGGCATCCGCCTTGTGCCTCTTTTCGGTGCCCCCAACGCTTACCTCGGCACAAAATCCCCAGCAACCTGGGGTTTTCCAGCACAAGTGAAGCTACAACCCAGGGCCGGCTTCTCCCCAGACCCACGGGCATCCCTGTTGTTTACCTCCGTGCCTCGTTTCGCCCGAAGCGACGGGAATAACCCGAAGCTGCCACATTTTCGGCACGAAGCCACCTGCGTCCCGGGAGACGCGGGAACGACGGCAAAGCCAAAGGAGGAGAAGAGCAGCGTGCCTCGGCGTACGGGCTGCACGGGCTCAACCAGCCTGCGTTAGCCACCAGGAACGGGTGAAATCTGGGCGTTTACAGAGCAGAGTTTCTTATTTCAGCTCAGCCCTGACTTTCAGCAAACGATCTTTGGCCTTAGGTGCTTCACACCACCTTCCCCACCAGCCTGGATCACCCCTTCAAGGTGCTTCACTGCCTCCCATCACACTACTAAAGGCCATTTGGTTTTTGCTTGTTCACAACGTCCCTCGTAGCTCCCCTAAATCCGCTCAGGAACGCGTCTGCTGCGTCGATCAGCTTTTGGATCCGCGTTTCGGCACCGCGTTCGCAGCTTAAGGAGCGTGTCTGAAAGTTCACACAGACGCTACGCTTCCCTGTCGGCATTTGTATTCCAAATTACTTTCTTCCAGATGAAAATACATTACCCTTGAAACGTTCCCGCTCGGCACGAGGCAGCGTGAGGAGCGGCTGATTTGCATTTGCCGTATCTGCGGAACCAAGGGCACGAGGAAAACAAACGTCGAGCCCCAGCTCAGGGAGACAAAAAGATGCTGCGAGCCCTCCAAGGAGACCGATCCAAATCTGAATAAAGGAAAAGCTTCTCAAAGCTTCAAAAACAGAATCGGAAAGGGAATCAAACACTTGCACGGAAGGAAAAGCTTCAAACTGACCTTTTAACTACACAAAACACCTTCTTGAATTTTACCACAATTACAAAGCCAACGAGCTCAGGACCACAGTGACGTTCAAGAAGCGATGCCGAGTGAATTCCCGCAGGGATTGCCGTAGGTTCAGACCTGCTTTGCTACAGGTTTGACTCCTGGCTGTGTTCTCCCAGGTCCAACAAAGCAGGAGCTCCGATTTCCACATTTTCCACGGTTAAACTTCCCAACAGATCTCCCAAACGGACTCCCCGACAGCTGAGCTCACACTGAACCTTTCAGTAGGGTGGTAAAGAACCAAAATTCTCCCATATCCAACCTTTTTTCCTGAAGTTTACAGGGGCCTTGGAGCTACAGAGCGCCCACCCTCCGCCCCTCCAGCGTCAAACCAGTCAACGGGGCCAGCAGCGAGGGAGGAGAGACACAATCCTCAAGCCCTGCAACAGGGTTTCTCTGTTGAAAGCTAAAAAGCCACCTACAGCGGGTAATTTAAATAACCTAAAGAACATGCGGTTACAGAGACGGGTTTATCCACTGGAAGGTTGAACGAGACTTCCCCAACGGAGAGCTCGGATCAGCCGTACCCCCTCTCGCTACCACAACTCATCCCTCTGGCTCCGCGTTACCCTTCGGAGCTCCCGCTCCTTCGAGGGACGCTGGCAGCGACGGATGACAAGAGGCTTCGTGGGAATCATCGTTTCCACGGAGCCCCTTCAAAAGCTCCAGCAGAAAGGCAGCCCCGCCGGCCCAGCGGTAGATTAAAGGAGCCGGGGGTTTAGCGCCGTCTAGGTCGGGTTGAAAAGGAGGGCTTAATCTTTTTTTTTTTTTTTTTTTTTATGGGTACAGATGAAAAGAGAAAAATTATGTAAAAACCCTCTGTCCCTTACCACGGCGATGCAAAAGTCAGTCAAGATTAACGAGCACCCAGAAAAATCAGATCTCTCAACCTTGCTGCTGGTTTCTCCCAGGGAAGTTAACCCTCCACGTACAAGATGCGCCCCCGACCGGGTTTATTACACCACAGAGGGTTCATACCAAACAAACAAAAAAAAAAAAAAAAAAAAAAGAAGGAAAACATCCAGCAGGGTCTTTTCAAAGATTTTGCCTCCAAATGCCGACTTCTGCCGGGGCTGACGAGGTGGCAACGGTGCCTGCGGGCGACGCCAAAAAAGCAATACGGAAAAGAGGGTCCAAGTCAAGGTGGTTCTGCCTCAAACATCTGCTCGTACCAGCCTTGGCCTCGGGAACAGCACCCAAACCCCCCCCAGGAGCGACCCCGACAGCGCAGAAGCCAAGGGCCAGCACGTGCGTGGGGGAGGGACAGGGAGGCGACGGAGAGAAAAGGACGTCGGGGCTCGCACGGGACCGGCGCTGAGGACGCGTGGGCTTTCTCACGCCCAGATGGCACCACAAGCTTCTCTCCCTTCTCTTTAGTCAGCCCAACGTGCTTTTCCGTCTCCCCACGCGTCACCCCTTCCCACCTCGAGCACGCTGGGCTGTCCGTGCCGAACCGCCGAGCCTCAGGCAGGACCCAGCAGCCCCTCAAAGAGCCGGGCGAAAGAGAAAACGGCGGCTACGCGCGTCTTCCCGGCCCCGACGCTGCCGCCCTCCCGTCTCCAACCTACCGCCACCCAACCCCTCCCCACACGCGGCGTCACTCCGCCTTTACAGGGGCCACAGGCTGAATTTTAGAAATGAGGGGGGGGAATCACCCCCAACCCCTAGAAACCGGCAGGGAAAGGGCAGGGAGCTCCTCTGAACACCTGCACAGCATTTGGCGTACGACAGCCTGGCCCGGCGCGTCGTAAATCCCCCTGCTCGCGGTCTCACAAAGCCAAATTTGGGAAATCCGAACGCCCTCCTCTCGTCACCCACAGCGGCAACGCGCCACGGCCCCCTCGCACCACCGTGACGTGTCTCCTCCCATTTCACCAGCAGCCACGCACACAAGAGGATTTCGACAGCTGGATCAAAGGAGGAGGCCCAGGTTACACGCGGCGTCCGAGGCGATAGTGCCTCTGCTCGGATATCGCCTGCTAAAAATAAGTAGCTGTGGGAAAGGCGCTTTGCTCCTTGCAAGAAAGATAACGTACGTACTTCTTTATTCCACTACTGTTTTGCTCCTCTGCTGCTATCGAGAGGAAAAGCCTATCAAACCCTTTACTAAATATACAGACACTTGTTTTTAACTAAAATAAAACTCCTCCCTAAGCCAAAAAGCACTGGTGGACGACACACACGCGGCACAGGGACACCCGAACCAACTAAAGGGCCCGTGACCTTCCCCTCTCCCCCCCTTTTGTGCAGGTTTCCTCGTGGGGGATGGAGCCCCAAGACCAGCTTAGCTTTTGAAAAGACCTCACGAGCTTGAAGCCACGAGCTCTGCCGTACAGGTTGCTTCCAGAGCCGGGGCCTGCCGGAAGAACCGCCACGACGCGGCGATTTTAACGGGGCTCGAAGGAAGGTAAAGGCCGGCGCGCGCCGCAGGCCCGGCAAAGACTTTCGTCTCACGCCGCGATGCGAAGGCGCCGGAGAACCGGTTTCAAGGGCAAGCTGCAGACAAGGTTTTTGTAGACCCAAGTATCTACAGTTAATCATCAACTCGCTCAGCAGAGAGCTGTGGTTGGGGAAACACGGCTTCTGGCGCGCTCAGGAGAGGACTCGCAGCAAACCCCCAAGTTAGCAGGCGGGCAGGGACAAGAGCTCCCCTTCGGACCGGCCAGCGGTGATCGACAGAGCTCCCCCCGTGACCTTAGGACTTGTTTTCTGCTCCAAACACCGTTTTGGGCCGAACCCTCCGTTCGGCAAAGCTGCCCAAAAGCTTCAGCCCCATCTGCAGCACAAACATTTTACGGTCAAGGCGGTGCAAGTGCTTTCAGCCCCTCGCTGCTGCACCCCTGGGTGTTTTTTAACCCAGAAAATTGCAAAGCGCTGTTGAAACTCGGCCTGTAAGGTCTCCATCCTGAAAACACCTGCGGGTTCGCATCCCTCGCTGCTGGTCAAACTGCTCCAGCAAGCGCTTGCAGGACCTCGGTGTGTGCAAACACACGGTCACCCCCAGCCGGGCGGTGGTAAAGAGATCCAGGAGACCTTGCTTTCCCATTTTGCTTCAAAATGTAGAGTTAGGTGGCAGTCAGGAACAGTTAAAGGCGCTAAAGACCGCCGTGCTAAGCTGAAGCTTAAATTGGGCAAAAAGTTCTTCTTCAGCTAAAAAAAAAAACGCTTCCTGAGAAACACAAACAGAATGTTTTAATCTGATTTTCAGCCATCAGGCAAGCAAAAAAAAAAAACCCCAACATCGCAGATAAACAGGGCTTTACGGCACGAAACTGCAAGGATAAAGCCTCGGCGCCACCATTAGCATCGGCACAAGGAGCCTCGGGCAAAGAGACCACTACGGCCCAGTTCAGGCCCAGTTCAACACTCCCGCAGCTTTCACTGCCCGTACTCAGTCATTTGAAAAAGAAAAGCCCCACGAAGAATCCCGTTTTTCAGCCCTTAACCCCACAAACACCTTCCTTCGGAGGTCTGCCGTACCCGGCAGAGCGTACTTAGGAAAAAGGCCGGCCCCGCTGCAGGACTCCGGGAGCTGGAACGATTCGCTCCTTAAAACAAAAACCCACCCGCCCTTCAACTGGAAAAACTCCGACGTCACCGCCTGACCTTGCGAAAACTTGGTGGGGTTTTCCTGTTGATTGAAGGCGGCAGCGACAACAGGAGCTCAGCGCCGGTTATAGAAGCTTCGGAAAGGCGCCTTTTTTTTTTTTTTTTTTCCCTTCTTTTTTCTGTTTCTGAAATGTCATCGCTGGCAGAAAACGTGCACAGCCCCGTTACGGACTACGGTCCTTCCCTGGGCGATTCCGCTCCTCTGGAAGAAGGAGCTTAGCTTCAAGGCTGCTCCCACCTCCTTTTCACTTGACTCTCTAACAGCTCCGAGCTCACAGGACACTGCAGGGGGGTTTTTTGGGATTCGCTTTCCTTGGTTAGAGATTTTGGGGGGGGGTATAAAAGAGGGAGAGACCACCTTTCAATCAGCAGGATTCACGGAAACACTAAACGATGCACAAAGCCCAAAAGGCTCCGCTGCCCAGCCCGCCTGAGCCTCCACGGATCAGGCTTAGCCCCAGGAAGGAACAACGGTCCCAAATAACAACCCGGCGCCCCGAGAAGCGCCGAGGGGGTCAGGCTCAAAGAAGGGGTTGGGGCGTTGCAGCTACGCGCTGGCAGGTCGAAGGCAGCAGCCCGCGGGGCTCGCGAGCTTAGCGGGCACCTGCTGCGAAATATTCTGATTTTTCTTGGAGGCGGGGGGGGGGGGGGAAAAAAAAGGAGGGAGGAAAGCTCACAAACGAAGGTGACAGCGCCACAACTCACACCTGCGCTTATTTCTTTTGTTTTGCCAGAACAGGACGCGATACTCAAGGCGCCAACACGAGCCCCCGTCGCTCGCTTGCTCCCGAAAGGCGATTTTAATTAAGTTTCGGAGGGAAACGGCCTCTCTGATACCGCACCCGGCCCTCGACGTTGCAAAGGCTGCTGATGCCGAGGCCGTGCGCTGAGGTCAGGGACCCAGCGCCACCCTGCACGCTGTTTTAAGCGCCTTCGGGTAAGCGAGCGGCGACTGGAGCTTCTCACACGTCGGTTACGCCCAGAACTCCAACGCACGCACACGCTTCTCACTGAGCAACGGCCCCGTTTGCCGGTGGTTGAGAAAAGGCAGGGGAAGCACAAGATCAGCCGCCGGGTTTTGGTACGTCTGGGTGTCGCCTCGCTGGTTTCCTCGCTGGCTGGGGAAAGAGGAGCGTCGGCATCGCGCGGAAGTCGAGCGCGCGGTGCTCCGTCTCTCCTGCCAACCCCCTCGGCGGCTCCAGGAGAGGATCAGCAGGTCCCCTCCTCTTCTCTGCCAGGGTCTGGGCTGCGGGAAGCACGACTTGGGCAAGATCTGCCTGGTGAGCGCTCGCAGGGGAGAGCGCTGGCGAGGAAACCCAACAAACAGGGAGGTTGGAAAATCGGGCCTAGCTGAGCAGCGAGCCAACAGGTGAAATTCAGAGCCCGGTGTAAAGCAGCGCACGTCGTGGGGGGAACAATTCTGGCTACACGTGCACAGGGAGCTCTGCTGGTGGGGAAAGGGCTCGGTTGAGACCGATAGGACTGGAAACAAGACGAGCTTTGACAGTTGAAGACAGGCTTGTGCGGCCCAAGTGAGAAAACAGAAAAAAAAAAATAAAACCCCAACACAAACCCCAAACAGGAAAGCACGTGCCAGCGCTGGAAGGCCACGAGCGCCCCACATCCTGAGCCAGGCACGCAGCCCCCTCGGGGAGGCACCGGGGAAAGTCACCGAGACGATTCAGAGAGACCTCGCGTACCACGAGAGGCTTCAGAGGCGCTGGAAGAGAGACCGAGCGCGCCGCGGAGCCCTGAAGGCGAAGGCGGAGGGATGGTTTTGTGCGTCTCACGAGGGCTGCGCGAGAGAGCGCCCAGGGCGCCTTCCACTTCACGGGTTTACAGCCAAAGGAGGTCGTTTGGCCGTTAAACGGTGACGCTCCGCCTCAGGTTGTTGCAAAAACCACCAGTAAATTGACTCGGAAGGGCCTGGGCAAACCCACCAGGAGGAGCCGTGCTGACCCATCCAGCATTCCCCCTCGAAGGCACTGCACGCCGGGGCTGCTCATGAGATCCTCCTCATGGAAAAGCAGCGACAACAGCTTTAGCCCTCGCAGGGACCGAGTCAGAAAACACCTCACCCCAATATTTAAAAACAAAAAAACAAAAAAAACACCCACCCCCACGCAACGATGAAGCCGGTTGGGACGACACCCCGCGTGCCACCACCGCTCCACGTCAATTCGCCAGCCAGGATGGAAAAGAAAGGGAAGAGCTTTTCTTTTCAACAGCTTTTCCCCTCGGTAAGGCTGGGCACGGGGCTGTATCCCCCCCTTCCCCTTCCAGAAAGCTCAGCTCTCCGACAATAACGAGCGTCTCGAGGCGAGAGACTCGCCAGAAGACACGTGGCCTGCCCACCCCAGGAGCAACCCCAAGAGAAGGTCCCTCCGCGGAGGGACAGGCCACGTTCCCGCGTTACCGGACCGTACTAAGCGGGATCCACAAATTCAGGATGACGTGGCGGAAGGGGAACAGAGCTAGCGCCGCCTCACCAGCCCAAAAAGAGGAGAATTGAGCAACGCCAGGACGCGCCGAGACACGCTGCAGCACGGCTGCCTTCCTCGGTAGGCGCTGCCGAGGTGTTAACCGCCAAGTTTCCCCAGTTTAATCCATCCTTCTTTCACCCCCAGTGAAAAAAAAAAAAAAAGATAATAAATTCTAAGATTCAGCATTTGTGGAGGCAACAAGGCCAGTCAGATCAAATAACTGGAGTTTTTTAGGGTGAGGATTCAACCCACCACAAAACTTTCCAGATAAATTCCTCCAGAACCGACCCCGGGTATTTTGCTGCCGGCAACGAGTCACAACCACCACAGCAAATTCCTCCGAGGCAGAGCGAGGGGCCTGCTGCACCAGCCGAGAAGAAAATCCCAGCTGACAGACCCACTCGGCCCCTGGCTTGGGTCAGGCCACACGGCCGGTTCCTCGGTAGCCTCAAGCCTGTGCCAAAAGCTACCGGGTCTCGACGTCTCTACGGAAGAGAAGTTGAAGGCCCACAAAGCACCAGAGGAACGTTTTAAGGCCCACAAAGCACCAGAGGAAGGTTTTAAGGCCCACAAAGCACCGGAGGAAGGTTTTAAGGCCCACAAAGCACCAGAGGAAGGTTTTAAGGCCCACAAAGCACCAGAGGAACGTTTTAAGGCCCACAAAGCACCAGAGGAACGTTTTAAGGCCCACAAAGCACCAGAGGAACGTTTTAAGGCCCACAAAGCACCAGAGGAACGTTTTAAGGCCCACAAAGCACCAGAGGAACGTTTTAAGGCCCACGAAGCACCAGAGGAACGTTTTAAGGCCCACGAAGCACCAGAGGAACGTTTTAAGGCCCACAAAGCACCGGAGGAAGGTTTTAAGGCCCACAAAGCACCGGAGGAACGTTTTAAGGCCCACAAAGCACCGGAGGAACGTTTTAAGGCCCACAAAGCACCGGAGGAACGTGTTGTTAATTAACCCCGGGGTGAAGCTCTGGTTTCACCCTCACTACCCAACCCAGGCTGCAGCCTGGATGTCGGACACGACACGAACCCAGCGAACGGAGGGGGATAACGTGGAAAACCGAGAGGTTTAATCACACAAAGGGGGGGGTGAGCAAAGACCAGGGGCAGCACCACGAAGGCAGAAGCCCAAGGCCACGGGATCTCACGGAGCCAGCAGAGGCCGCACAGACGGGACCAAAGAGCCCCAGTACCGTCACTGGGGCAGCGCCCAAACCCCAAGCCCGCTCCCCCTGCCTTTTCTTGGACCCCTCTTGCCCCACGTCCCCAGCCCCATAGTGGGGACCCCCTGTGTCCCACTCCGCTCTGCTTTTCCTCTCTCCCTCCCCACAGCCCCCTCACCCATCCCTCTCCTGTCCACCCCACCAGCCGTCCTTGCCCCCACTAACCCCCAGTGTCCCATAACCTGAACCCTTCGCTATGCCCAGCCCCCCCAGCACGGTGGCCCCAGACCCCTCAGCCTTCCCCACGCACTCCTGAACCCCCACTTCACCCTTACCACCGTCTCCCTATCCTCAGGCCTCCCTTCCCCCCTCCAAACCCCCCCTTACCCCCTACTCTCAGCCCCAGATCCCTCCCTACCTCCAGGACCCCCCCCTCCAACCTCTCTCTGCCTCCAGGCCTCACTACCTGCAGACCCTTGCCCTCCCACCCCACAGCCCCCAACCCACTACACCTCCCAGCCCACCCCTCACTCTTCTCCCCAAGCTCTCTTAAACCCCCTCATTCCACAGCCCCCCAATATCCCCAGCCCCCTCCCACACCCCCTGCTCCCCAATCTCCCGTATCTTCTCCTCCAGCCTCTCTGCCACCCCCCTTTATCCCAAACAACTGCAGACCCAGCTAAGACGCTCTAACCGCCCCCCACCACATCCCCAGGCCCACCTCAGACCCTCTGTGCCTCCCCCAAAACCCCAGGCCCCCCCTCAGATCCTCTGCCCCACACACACCCAGGCCCACCCCAGACCCTCTCCCCCTTCCGCAAAACCCCAGGCCCACCCCAGACCCTCTCCTCCTTCCCCAAAACCCCAGGCCCACCCCAGACCCTCTCCTCCTTCCCCAAAACCCCAGGCCCACCCCAGACCCTCTGCCCCTCCACATCCCCAGGCCTGCTCCAGACCCTCTCCCCCTTCCCTAAAACTCCAGGCCCACCCCAGACCCTCTAGGGCCCCCCCAACACCCTCAGGCCCACCTCAGACCCTCTCCCCCCAGCCCCACTCCGGATCCTCTCACACCCCCCTCAGTATCCCCAAGCCCACCTCCAGACCCTCTCCCCCTTCCCCAAAACCCCAGGCCCACCTCAGACCCTCTGCCCCCCACATCCCCAAGCCCGCTCCAGACCCTCTAGGAACCCCCGCAACACCCTCAGGCCCACCTCAGGCCCTCTCCCACCCACCCCCCCCCCCCCCCCAGGCCCACACCAGACCCTCATACCCCTCTCCCGCCCACCCCAACCACCTCACACCGCCGACCTGAAGCGTCCGCTCCCGCAGGGCCTTCAGCCTCTCCCGCCGCCGCCGCGCCTCCTCCTCCAACCTCCCTAAAGCCGGGCCCGCCGCCTCCTCCTCCGCCTCCACACCACCACCGGGCGCCGCCATCTTCCTCCTTCTCCTCCCCTTCCACTCCGTACAACCCGCAGCGCGCATGCGGGGCAGGTGGAACCCATCGAACGCCGAGCGCATCGATTGGGGGGGGGGGTGTAAAGCGCGGCGGGGGGCGCAATCGTTGCGGGGGGGGGGGGGGGGGGCATAAAAAAATTAAAAAAAAAAAATAAAGAGGTAAAATAGCCCCAAATCCTCTTTCTCTGCGCGGCCAGGCTTATTCCCTCCGCGGAGCGGAAGGTTCAGCTGTTTTAATGGGGGGGGGGTGGGGTGGTAATTATTGGGGGGGGGCATTTTATCTTCCTCACCCCCAATTTTACCTTCCCCCCCCGGCATTTGGGCTGCCGGGGGGGGGAAGGTAAAATCGGGGGGGGAAGGTAAAATCGGGGGTGGGAGGGATACCCAGCAGCAGGTACCCGCTCTATTGAGGGAAGGGGGGGGGGGGCGGGGGGGGGGGGGCGGTGACAGCCCCCCCCCCGTACCTGGGGGAGGGCCCGGTGATGGGGAGGGGGGGGAGGCGGAGCTGCCCGCCGTGCCGTGCCGTACCGAGCCGTGCCGGCCCGGCATGGCTTCCCGGGAGCGGCTCTACGAGCTTTGGATGCTTTACTTCGCCAAGGTGAGCTGGGCACCGGGGACCCCCCCGCCCCCCCCCCCCACAAGGAAGAAGAAGAAGTGAGGGGGGGGTGACAGCACCCCCATCCTTCTCCTCCCCCCCGCCCCGTGCTCCCCATTTCGGGGGGCACCGCATCCCCCCCTGCACCCTCCTGCTATATTCCCCCCCCCCCCCCCCCCGCGGGTCACTGCACCCCGAGGTCCGCGATATCCCCCCGCCCCCCCCCCCAATATTCCCCCTTTGGGGGGGGCACCGCGTCCCCGTGTATCGTGTGTGTCCCCCCCCCTCGCCGCACCCGTGTTCCCCCGCCACCCCCCGCCACCCCCTTCCCGCCTCTCCCGGGGGGGGGATCTGCACGCCCCCCCTTACACCCAGGCAGGAGGGTTTTTTTTTTTTGGGGGGTGGGGGGGGTTGGTGTCCGTGCCCCCCCCTCCCCGGGTCCCTGCGCCCCCCCCCGGCCACAGTTGTGGCCGCGGTGACATTGAAGCAGCGGCGGGAGCAAGGAGGGGGACACACACACACACACACACGACAGGGGGGTGCCCTCCCTCTGGGGGGGGTGTCCTACTCAAGGGGACCCCCCCAGCCCCCCTTTTGGCACCCCCGCTCCCCCCCCCCCCCTCCACTGCGTCGTGTTTCCCTCTGCTCCGGGGTCCTCGGGGGGGGGGGGGGGGGGGGGGGATGTCCCCAGCCAGGAGCCTGCGGGGACCCCGCTGTGTCCCCTCCCCCCGAGGTTGGGGGGGTGGGGGCAGATTCTGGAGGAGAGAAGCCCCCCCCCCCCCGTGTCACCCCCCCCAGCTGCTGTGCCCGCGGGTTGGGGTGACCAAGATGGGGTTGGGGGATGAAGGGGCATCATCTGTACCCCAAAACCCCAGGACCCCAGGAGGGATGGGGACAGCCGTGGTGTCTGTCCCCTCACCCAGCCCCACTGCGTCCCCCGAGACCCCCCAGCTCTTCCGCACCCCAAAACGAAGCTGCCCCGCGCCCCCCCCCCCCCCCCCGCCCCTTTCCGCTGGGTGCTGGGAAAAGGGGTTGAAGCATCTTTGGGTCCCCTCGGGGATGGGCACTGCCACCCCCCCAGTGACCCGCGGCCTTGCTGGGGCAGGGCCTGGGGGGCTGGGACAAGGGACACGTGCCGTGCCGTGCCACCGGGGTGTCCGTGGTGTGGGGACACGTGCCGTGCCACCGGGGTGTCCGTGGTGTGGGGACATGTGCCGTGCCACCGGGGTGTCCGTGGTGTGGGGACACATGCTGTGCCACCAAGGTGTCCGTGGTGTGGGGACATGTGCCGTGCCACCGGGGTGTCTGTGGTTGTATGGGGACATGTGCTGTGCCACCAATGTGTCCATGGTACGGGGACACGTGCCGTGCCACCGGGGTGTCCGTGGTGTGGGGACACGTGCTGTGCCACCAAGGTGTCCGTGGTGTGGGGACATGTGCTGTGCCACCAAAGTGTCCATGGTACGGGGACACGTGCCGTGCCACCGGGGTGTCCGTGGTGTGGGGACATGTGCCGTGCCACCGAGGTGTCCATGGTATGGGGACATGTGCTGTGCCACCAATGTGTCCATGGTACGGGGACACGTGCCGTGCCACCGAGGTGTCCGTGGTGTGGGGACACATGCTGTGCCACCAAGGTGTCCGTGGTGTGGCGACATGTGCCGTGCCACCGAGGTGTCCATGGTATGGGGACATGTGCCGTGCCACCGAGGTGTCCATGGTATGGGGACATGTGCCCTGCCATCGAGGTGTCTGTGGCTGTATGGGGACATGTGGCATGCCACCAAGGTGTCCATGGTACGGGGACATGTGCCGTGCCACCGAGGTGTCCATGGTATGGGGACAGGTGCTGTGCCACCAGGGTGTCCGTGGCTGTATGGGGACATGTGCCATGTGTGCCGTGCCGTGGAGGTGTCCGTGGTTGTACGGGGACACGTGCCACATCGTCGGGGCGCGTGTGTTTATACAGGGGACACGCGCCCACGCCATGGGGTGTGCGTGGTGGCACGGGGACACGTGCCGTGCTGTCAGAGCGTGCGTGGTCACACGGCGGGACGCGCGCCGTGCCATCAGGCGTGCGTGGACAGGTGCCGCGCCATCGAGGCGTCCCGGACACGTGGTGCGCCATGGGGACGTGCGTGCTCGTACGGGGACACGTGCCGCGGTGTCAGGGTGTGCCCGCTCGCCGTGCCACACCGGCCAGGTGGCCGTGCCACCTCCGAGAGGCACCTGGGCCGAGGCAGGAGCTCGGTGTCACCACCCCCAGCCGGGTCACGCCGCAAAACCTCGCTGGCCTTCGCCACGGCGGTGTCCCCAAGCCCCCGGGGAGGACAAGGGCTGCCGGGACGCGTCCCTGGCCCGTGTCAACCTTCTGCCGTCCCCGCTGCCGGGCTTCAACCCGGGGCATCGGGTGATGCCACCGGTGCGGGAGCCACCTCGATGGCAGCGTCCCCTGCCACCGTCCCCCTCCCCGGCTGGTGACATCGGAGGAGGGCTGTGGCGCCGGCAGCCGCTGCGTTATCTGTCGCGGCTTTGAAACGGGGCAGAGCTCACGTCACCACGCCACCGGCGCTGGCAAGGGACAGGGATGTCCCCAGGGGTGGCCCACAGGGTGGCCGGGCCACGGCGGCGATGGTGCCAGCCATGTTGTCCCACACCGGCCAGGCGGTGGGGGGGGAGCGTCAGGGACCCCGGTTGGGTCCCACCGCCAAGACCCTCGCTGTCACCCCATGGGACTCCACGGCAGGGAGGTGACAACCCGGTGGCTTTGCCACCATCGCTTCTTGGGGGGGCGGGAGGCGGGGGGGGGGGGGGGGGTCTGGAGCTCTCGGCAGCACCGGCGAGGGCCGGAGGTGCCGGCACAACGTTCCCAGGCGGCACCGCGCCGGCCGAGCCCAGAAGCCACCCAACAGGCTCTGCCAGCTGGCAACCGGCTGGGACGGGCACCGGCGGGGGCGGCCACCGGCACCAACCCGGTGAGCGCCGCGCCGGGATGGGACGCCGGCTCCGGGTGGGTGCAAGGCTGGGGGGTGGCGGGGGGGGGGGGGGGTGGGGTTGGATATTGGGTGGGGAGGGCAGCGAGGGGTGCTGAGGACTGGCAAACTCAACGCACCCTGGCTTCGCTCGCCCCGCGGCGGGGAGCGACAGCAGGATTTGGCCGGCGGTTTCGGCACGATCCGGTTCCCCGCGGTGTTTGAAACCCACCGGGCCGGAGCTTCGTGTCCCTGCCGCCGTGTGCCGGCACCGACGGTGACACCCATCATCCCACCCGCCCCATCGCCAACTCCCCCCCCCCCCCCCGGCACCTCCGCTGCGCCCCTGGCCCCATCCCGGCGTTTTATTGGGGTGGGGGGGTGTGCACGGGGCTGGGGGGCAACCGGCGACACCCCGGCACCCCGAAAAACGCTGCCGGGCGCGGTGAGAGGAAGCGCCGTTGGGGCGCCGGGTGACTTGGCATTTCCTGACGCTCTGCGGGTTTGGGGTTTTGTGTTGTTTTTTGGGTTTTTTTCGGGCGCTTTGCGCGGAGCGAAGCGAGGCGGCGGCGAGAAAAAAAAAAAGGGGGGGGGGGGGGGAGGGGAGGGGGAGACGTAAAATAACAACACCCCCCTCCCCAGCGCCAGCGCCGGCCCGGTTGTGCCGGCGCGGTTCGCCGTGCGCTGGGGGTCATGGATGGCCGCGGTCACCCCGCCAGCCAGGTAACGGGGGGGGGGTCTGGGGGGGGGGGTACATGGAGGGAAAGGGGGTGTCGTGCCCCCCCCCCCCCCAACCCCAGCTCACCCCGTGGGGTGCTGGTGCTTGCGGTTGAGCAGAACTGGTGGTAAATGGGACAAGGGGGGGGGGGACACGACAGGTTTTGGAGGGGAAATGGGTGACATGGGGGGAAATGGGTGACATGGGGGAAGTGGCAGCTCGGGGCGGGGGGGGATGGGAGTGAGGGGGTGGGTTTGGGGAGGGGGGGGGGGTGCGGGTGGGAGGCGCGTGAGGTCCCGGTGGGATCCCCTTCTTCGTGGTGGTGCTGTGGAGGGTGACTGGGACACCCCCCGCCATGTCCCCAGGGATGGCGCAGGGGGGATCCCTGGTAGGGAGCCGGGTGTCCCCAAGCGGGGACAGTCCCTGCTTGGGCTGGGGACACCCTAGGGTGCTGCATGGGGGGTGAGCGGGGCCGTGGGTGACCCCAAGGTGCCACGTTGGGGTGAGCAGGGCCGTGGGTGACCCCAAGGTGCTGCGTGGGGGTGCTTGGGGACGTGGGTGACCCCAAGGTGACACTTTGGGGTGCATGGGGACGTGGATCCCCTCGAGGTGCTGCACTGGGGTGAGCAGGGACACGGGTGACCCCGAGGTGCCCCACTGGGGGCTCAGGGCCGTGGGTCACCCCAAGGTGCGATGGGGGGGCCCAGCCCGGGCGCGGTGGCAGCAGGGGGTGAGTCACGGTGTTGCACCACAGCCGGGCTGGGGGGTGTGATGGGCGGGGCCAGCAGCAGGCACCAGGCTCTGCCTGCTGATTGGCTGAGAGCTGCCTGTAGGGGCAGGTGGTCTGCGTGCTGATTGGTCAGCGGTTCCACAGGTTGTGCTGCTCTGCGTGCTGATTGGTCAGCAGCTCTACAGGTTGTGCTGCTCCGAGTGATCATTGGGCAGCGGTTCCACAGGTTGTGCTGCTCTGTGTGCTGATTGGTCAGCGGTTCCACAGGTTGTGCTGCTCTACGTGCTGATTGGTCAGCAGCTCCACAGGTTGTGCTGCTCTGAGTGATCATTGGGCAGCGGTTCCACAGCTTGTGCTGCTCTGCATGCTGATTGGTCAGCAGCTCTACAGGTTGTGCTGCTCTGCGTGCTGATTGGTCAGCAGCTCCACAGGTCGTGCTTCTCTGCTTGCCCATTGGCCGGCAGCTCCTCCCAGGGGTGTGTGCTCACACCCCTGGTGCCGGCATGGGTGGGGCTTAACCGCTCTGACTGCTGATTGGCTGACACCTCCGGGGCGGTGGTCACTGTGGGATCCGATTGGCCAGCGGCTCCAGCCCCGCCCTCGCCCTTGCAGAAGGACCTCTCCTACCTGCAGCAGTGGCTGGAAGCCTTCGTCATGAACTTCGAGAAGATCATCGCCCTGCCCTCGCTGGAGCCCAGGAGGTCAGCAGCACCCCGGCCCCCTTGGGGGGCGCCCCCTGTGGGGGGTGGGGGGGCAGGAGTGACCCCCAAACCTCGATTCGGGGCTTGCCACCACCGCGGCGATGGCTCGTCCACCCTCGGTGGTGGTGGACCGTGTGGTCTGAAGCTTAAGGGGTGGGGGGGTGATGATGGGGAGGGTGGGGGTGTCGCATCCTGACGCCCCCCCCCCCTCCCCCCCTCCCTCTTGTTTTCGCCCTCGCAGGCCGGAGGAGTCGGCGTCGGAGATCCCGGTGCTGCCGCGGGAGGTGCTGCAGGTGCTGAGCCAGCGCCTGGGGCAGAGCGTGGCCCAGGTCCCGCGGGAGGAGGGCGGCGGGGCCGGCCTGGGGCAGGCGCTGCTGCTCCTCAAGTTCTTCATCATCATCTGCAGGTGGGTGACGGCCCCCCCCCCCCCCCCCCCTTCCCTCCATCCCCCCACCCCCACCCATGCTTTTGGTCCTCCCGGTGCTGCAGGATCCGCCCCGAGTGCAAGCCCAGGTGCTGGGGGGCACTGAGGGGACCCATCGCTGCGTCCTCTAACCCCCCCACCCGAGTCTTCGCTGAAGGGGCCAAACTGGTGTCACGCTGGTCCCAACCCACCCCGTGTGATGTGCACCAGAGCATCACCCTCCCTCCCCCAAAACACAGCATCCCCCCCCCCCCCGCCCCGCCCCCACCGGCTGCCGTGCAGCATCCCTCCCCCAAACGGCACTCCCGCCCCCCAAAGTAGAGCGTCCCCCCTCCAAAAGCCCGTCATGACCCCTCCCGAAGCACATCACCCCCCCCCCGAAGTGCACCACATCACCCCAAACCACAATATTTACCCCCAACACCGCACAGCGTCATCCCCCCCCCCCGCCCCCAAGTGCATCCCACCCCCCTTGGCCCTGCCACCTCCTGCCAGCCAGCAACCTCCCCTTGGTGCATTAACCTCCCCCCTTGGTGCAATAACACCTCCCCTTTGGTGCAATAACTCCCCCCCTTGGTGCAATAACTCCCCCCCCTTGGTGCAATAACACCCCCCCTTGGTGCATTAACCCCCCCTTGGTGCATTAACCCCCCCTTGGTGCAATACCCCCCCCCCTTTGGTGCATTAACCCCCCCCCCCTTGGTGCAATAACCCCCCCTTGGTGCAATAACACCTCCCCTTTGGTGCAATAACCCCCTCCCCCCTTGGTGCATTAACCCCCCCCTTGGTGCAATAACCCCCCCCCATGGTGCATTAACACCCCCCCCCCCTCATGTCTTACTCCCCCAAACCTTACAGGAACCCAGAAAACATCCAAGCGGACAAAACCCCCGGCTTCATCCCGGAGGTGCTGAAGCTGCTGCGGGTCTGCGCGAGCAAGGTGAGGGTGCGGGGACAACCCCTGCCCTGATTTTTTTTGGGGGGGGGGGGGGGGTGTTTCTCAGCCAAAGAAGGATTTTTTGGGGGGGGGGGGGGGATGGTGTTGATCCTGCTCTGGTTTTCCACCAGCTGAAGGGCAGCCGGGAGGAGGAGCGGAGCAGGGCGCAGCTGGAGAGCGGGATGCTCCACGCCCTGCATCTCTGCGAGTGCCTCTTCGACCCTTACCAGACCTGGCGGCGGCAGCTGAGCGGGTGAGCGGGGGCGCCCCCTTGCACCCTCAAATCCCCTACACCCCCCTCCTCAACTCCTTATTCCCCCCCCCCCCCCCCCCCCCAAACTTCTCTTTCCAGGGAAACCATCAGCGCGAAGGAGAAGAGTAAATACAAATTCGCCCCGGCCCCGTTGCCCCCCGAGTTCGGCGCCTTCTTCCAAGGTAAAATCAAAGGGGGGGGGGGGGGGGGGTGTCTGCCCCCCCCCCCCCCACTGCAGCCGGGTGTGGGGGCAGGTAGAGGGTCAGGATGGGATCCATGGGTGCTTAGAGCGGGTGGAGGATGCTGGGATGGGGATGCAGGAGCATTTATAGGGTCCAGGGGGGGATGTATTATCCAGGGGATGGTATATTATTCAAGGGTGGATAAATCCTAGACCTTCCCCCGGGACCCCGTACGTGCCCGTACGGGCACGTACGGGGTCCCGGGGGGAGGTCTAGGATCCTAAAGCGACGATGAAGTCGCACGCGGCCCGAGGAACCCGCAAAAATCGTTGCAAAGGGGATTTTTTTTTAATTTCTTTTTGTGCCCTCGGGAAGCCCCCCGCAAAACCCCCTTCCGAGGCAAAGGCGTCGCCATAATAAAGAAAATCACCCAAAACTCCCAACGTGCCCAACGGCCCGTAAATCCCCAAACTGACCCCTGGTTTTAGACCGAAACCCTGGTGGTTTGGTTTTGGGGTTTTTTTTTTTTGAAGACAAAACTGCAAAAAAAAATTTGAGCATCCTCGTCCCTTCCGTCATCCATAGGGTCCAGCATCCACATGGGGTGGATTTGGGTAGGAAAGGGATTTTTTTTTTCCCTATTTTCATTGGGCTTGTTTGGTTTTTTTTGCTGCTTGCTCCCCGAAGTAAATCTTTCCCTTCCTCATCCTCACAGAGAGTTTTCAAGCCGGAGGGCAGCTCCCTGAAACACTCCAGCTCCGACTTATCCATCTTTTTGGCGCCATCCTCTCCGGATCCAAGGTAGCGTTGGGAAGCGGATGGGGGAGGGCTCGGGCTCATCATCCAAGAGATAAAGCCCAAAGTTTTGGGTTTTCCACATAAACGCTGGAATTAAACCACTTCATTGCCAAAAGCCTTTAAAAATGGAAGGAAACGAATTAAAGATTTAAAATTCCAGCCCTAAATTCGGTGGGTTTACCTGAAAAAAGAAAATTAAAGAGGGGTTTGAGCCGAAGCTGCCGGTTCACAACCGGTTCAGCAGATGAGAACTTTGTGGCTGGAGAAATTCGAGCAGAAATAGGTTTTAATTAAGCGCTTGAAAATCAGGATTTAACGAATAGCTCCGAATTTTGCTTTCAATTAATTTGCACGCGCCCAGCGGCGGGGTGCAGGGAGATGGGTAAAACCTGCAGCGCTGCAGGCGTCGGGCTCGGCATTAATAGCTTAAATGGAGGGGTTTATATCGCGATAGGCGACATAAAAGCCCGTCACCCCTTCGTCCCGACAGCCCAACGCGCTGCGGGCCATCACGCCGGCGGCGGTGGAGGTGCTGCTGGGGGTGCTGCAGCGGGGAGGCGGGGGGCCCCCCCCGGCCCCCGGGTTGCTGGAGCTGGCGTTACGCGGCGTGGTGGCCGTGGTCCACGTGCTGCACGGTAGCAGTCCCGGCGCCGGCCCCGTGCCGTTGCGTGTCCTCCTGGATGGTTACTTCAGGGTGCTCAATTCGGACCTGCCCGTCGCGTCCTTGGCGCCGGAGGCGGCCGGTGGCCTCATCGCACTTCGCGTCCTCATGCTGGGTAGGTGGTTGGGGACGGGGACGGGGATGGGGACGTGGGATGGGGGGTGCTCAACCATCTCCACCTCCCCGTAGATGCCATCCCGGCCATGCTGAGCTGCGAGGACCGGCCGGTCCTTCAAGCCGTCTTTCTCAGCAACAACTGCTTCGAGCACATCATCCGGCTCCTCCAGAACAGCAAGGTACCGGCGTGGCCACGTTGGTGTCCCCTCCTTGGTGGCACGAGGGTTGGGCACCCTCACCTTCCATCCTCAACCTTCCTGCCTCTGAGCGGTGCCGGGACAGGGTGGCTGCGCTGCAGCAGCATCCATGGGGTGGGGGGACCCTCCATGACCCTCTTCTCCCCATCCCATGTCCCACAGCTCTACCTCGGCGGCTCGCGGGACGCGGGTGGAGCCCAGCACGAGGTCCCCACGTGGCCACCGGTCAGGGATGGGCTCCAGCAGGTATCGTGCGGGGCCACCCCAGAACCAAACCAGCAGGCGTGGTGGGCTCTGTCCCCTCCGTGGCTCAGCAGACCCATCGCCCCCGTGTCCCCGTAGGTCTTCGACGGCAGCTGCGACGCCATCACGGTCCACGCCATCGGGGTGCTCACCGCCATCATGAGCAACTCGCCCTCGGCCAAGGTGGGTGGCGGACCAGAGGCGGGGAGGACCCTCCCCAAAAGCAGATGGGTTTGGGCATTTTCACCTCGCGAGGTGGACCGGGGTGAAAGCAGCGCTTGGTGGGGCTCAGCCGGGGGTCCCACGTAGCCGGGTGCTTGCAGGAGGTGTTCAAGGAACGCATCGGCTACACCCACCTCTATGAGGTGTTGAGGAGCCAAGGCCAGCCCACCCAACGCCTGCTCCAGGAGCTCCTCAACATGGTGAGCACGCCTGCTTCTCCTCCTACGCCGAGCACAGCCCTCGGCGCTGGTGCTTTGGGGGAGATCGCAGCCCCATTCCTCACCCCCCCGCCCCCAGTCCTCTCCACCCTGCTGGTTTCCCGTCGGCTTCCTCCTGAGGGGTCCTGGGGCATCTTTAGCTTGGAGTCAGGCTCAGCTTTGGGGTGTTTTGAGCTCCAGAGGAGGTGCTGCTTGCTGGGGTACTGCTGGATACATGGGGGTCTCCAAGGGGCTCAACGCGTGGGGGTCTCCAAGGGGCTCGACGCACGGGGGTCTCCAAGGGGCTCGACGCATAGGGGTCTCCAAGGGGCTCGACGCACGGGGGTCTCCAAGACTCTTGACGCACGAGGGTCTCCAAGACTCTTGACGCACGAGGGTCTCCAAGACTCTTGACGCACGGGGGTCTCCAAGACTCTTGACGCACGAGGGTCTCCAAGACTCTTGACGCACGGGGGTCTCCAAGGGGCTCGACGCACGGGGGTCTCCAAGACTCTTGACGCACGGGGGTCTCCAAGACTCTTGACGCACGGGGGTCTCCAAGGCTCTTGACGCACGAGGGTCTCCAAGGCTCGACGCACGAGGGTCTTTGATACGCTTGATGCACGCGGTCTCTGCTGCCAGCCCATGGTGGCCAGAGGGAGGATCCATCCTCCTCCACGGGGCCGGGGCTGTACCAACCACCATCTCGTGTTTCGGCAGGCCGTGGAGGGCGACCACAGCTCCTTCCCGGTGCGCCTCATCCGCAACGAGCAACCCTTGCTCATCCTGCTGGCCTGGCTGCCGGCGCTGGCGTGCCGGGAGCTGCAGGTTTTCCTCTCGGACTGGCTGCGGCGCCTCTGCGAAGCCTCCCTGCCCAGCCGCCTCACCTGCGTCAAGGCGGGCATGGTGGGCTGCCTGCTGGGCGCCCTGGCCACCGAGCCGGCGCTGCCGGCTGCCTGCTCTGAGAACTTACTGGAGCTCCTGCGGGCGTTGGGCAGCCTCTCCATCCGCCCCGGGGAGCTGCGGCAGCTGCTGCGGCTGCTGCGGCACGAGCGGGGTCGGGGACCCCATCCCTACGCGGCACCCGTCATCCGGGCGCTCTCGGGGATGGCGCGGGTCGAGGGACCCCCCCGGGCGCTGCAGTGCTTCGACCTGACCCCCGGTATGGCGGGGATCATGGTGCCCACCATCCAGAAGTGGCCCGGTGGTGCCTTCGCCTTCCACGCCTGGTTGTGCCTAAGCGAGGAGGAGCCCGAGCCACCGGCGAGGCCCAAGAGGAGGCAGCTCTACAGGTGATGCTCAAGGGAGGGACCGGAGGGGACTGAGGTGAGGATGAGGAGGGGCAGCACCACCATCCCCACCATGCTTCTCCTCCATCAGCTTCTTCACAGCCGGCGGGACGGGCTTTGAAGCGTTCTTCACCGCCGGCGGCATGTTGGTGGTGGCCGTCTGCACCAAGAAGGACTACATGACAGTGGCATTGCCGGAGTTTGCCTTCAACGACTCGGCTTGGGTGAGCATCCTCCCTAACCCTGCCCCCAGACTCATCTCCGTCCCCATCGCGGGGGGCTGCAACGAGGACACCGGGATGCCTGACGCCCCCTCCCTGTCCCCCCAGCACTGCGTTGACGTTGTCCACGTCGCCGGCCGCCGGCCCTTCGGCCAGAACATCGTCAGCATCTACGCCGACGGGCACTTGCGGAAGACGGCGCAGCTCCGCTTCCCTTCCCTCCACGAGGTGGGGGAACCCCCCGGCATCCAGCCGGACCCCTCCCCGTGGCGTGGGGCTGGGGGCCAAGCACAACTCCTTCTCCCTTCCAGTCCTTCACCTCCTGCTGCATCGGTTCCGCGGGCCACCGGACCACCACCACCACCGCCACCAGCACCAGCCACCCACCGGCATCCCACGGGCCGGAGCTGGTCTTCCCCCCGCACCCCACGCTCGGCCGCTCCCAGTCCGTCCCCGCCGCCCTAGGCCCCCACGCTTGGACCCCCACTCAGCCCCCCACAGAAGGAGTGGTGGCCACCACAGCGGCCGGCAGCCAGGACACGGAGTGGGGCAGCCCCACCTCCCTGGAGGGTCACCTCGGCTCCGTGGCCATCTTCTGTGAGGCTCTGCAGCAAGCCCAGGTCAAGGCGCTCTTCTGTGCGGGTACGTCAGGGTGGGGACACGGGGTATGTCCGCAGGGGTAGTGGTGGCAACTGGGGTCTCCTCCACCATGCCCCAGCTCATCCCAATCCTCTTCCCCCCACCCAGGACCAAATGTCACATCACCATTTACACTGGAATGTGACTTGGTGGAGCTCAGCAGCAAGCTCTTGCTGTACTACACCCCACAGGTGAGGACAGCCACCCGCCCCGGGGAGGGGGACAGCACTGGTAGACCCTCTGCCACAAGTGACATCTCCAGGAGCATGAGGATGCTCCCACGGTGCTCTCTTCTAGGCCTGCAGGAACAACATCTGCCTGGACCTCTCTCCCAGCCACGGCTTGGACGGGAGGCTGACGGGGCACAAGGTGGTCAACTGGGACATCAAGGTACGCTGAGGGCAGGGTGGCCCGTCCGACTCCTAGCGTGGAGGCAGCTGGGTCCCTCCTTGGGTAGGAGGCCAGGCCAGGACCCCCACAGGGTGTTGGATAGCCATGGTGGTTCCCCTGGACCCTGCAGGGACTCTGCTACGTGGTATTGCGTCCACCAAGGACCTGCATGCCCCGTAGGTCCTCGGCATCCAGGGTGAGCCCCACGGGTGGTGCAGGGGGAGCAGGTGCTTTTGGGGGACCTGGTTTAGGTTTGTGCTGGAGGATGGGTCTGGTCAGACCCCGATCTTTGCTAGTCGCAGGGCCTGGCTCTCCCCAGCTTGGGCTGAGCCCCTGAGCAGGCAGGATGGCCCCTGGGTGCACGTGCAACCTCCTCCTCTACGCTGCCATCACCCCCCGCAGCACCCAGCAAAGCCTCTCGCCTCCCTCCGGCAGGACGTGGTCAACTGCGTGGGTGGGATGGGCGTGCTGCTGCCCCTGCTCGAGCAAGTAGCGTCCAAGAAGGAGGAGCCCGAGGATGAGCAGGAGACCAACGACCTGGTGGGCCCGGAGCTGACGTCCTCCAGGAACGCCCAGGGCATGCTCATCCCGCTGGGCAAGTCCTCAGGTGAGGACCTCAGGGGACGTGGAGTGGGAGCCATCCTGCTCGGGTGGCTGTCGGTAACACGTGGGCGCTACCTGGAGCGGGCTGGTGTCTACCTTGGGCAGGAGAGGTCTTGCCCGGGGCACCAAGAGTTATGGGGTAATGGAGAAACCGTTGACATCTTTTAATGTTGTTATGACCTAATTAGTCATAAACAAGCCGTTCTGGGAAGATGAGGGTGGCTCCAGCCTTGCTCACCCCTGGCTTGCCTTTGCGTGACGTCTCTTGTGTCTTGTGGTAGGGCTGGGTTCACGCAGGAGCTTTCTCCTGGGTAGGTGGAACAGGCTTTCTCCTGCCACCCAGCTGCTTATTTCCAAGCTCAGAGCAATGGAGGTTTCCACTCACGTAAATTTGGGGGAAAATAGGAGAACAGGCTGAAAAGTTTGCAGAGAAAAGTTGATGGTGGGGTCTCCAGGACGTGCCCTTCGCAGGCAGCGCTGCAGGAAGGCGTTGGGGTGGGCACAGGGCTCACAGCTACCGGTGGGGCTTCGCCCTGTGCCTTGCAGAGAGCAGGCTGGAGAGGAACAGCGTGGCCGCCTTCCTGCTGCTGGTGAAGAACTTCATCCAGAACCACCCGGTGAACCAGGAGAGCCTGGTGCAGTGCCACGGGCCGGCCATCATCGGGGCGCTGCTGCAGAAGGTGTTGGCGGGGGGCTCCATCCCACAGTCCTCGGGGCTGTTCCCCGGGGGAGGGGGGGATGCCAGGGCTGCAAGCTTCCCGCTCTCGCCCGCGGCAGGTCTCCGGTCCGCAGCTGGACATGAGCACGTTGATGGCCTCGCAGATCCTCATGGAGCAGGTGGCCTCCGAAGGCAGCGGGCTCCTGCTGCACCTCCTCTACCAGCATCTCCTCTTCGACTTCCGAATCTGGAGCAACAGCGACTTCGCCGTCCGCTTAGGTGGGAACTGGGGGTGCTTGGCGGTGGCCCCCATCCCAACCAGCCTCCGTGGCTACTCACACCTTCTCCCTGCAGGTCACATCCAGTATCTGGCCAACGTCATCAAGGACCACAAGCAGCGCATCCGCAAGAAGTACGGGGTGCAGTACATCCTCGACTCCATCCGGACGTACTACGGGTGAGTTGCTGCTTGTAGCCGGGCCCCCTCGCCCCGAACGTTGACGTGGTGATGGGGGTCACCCCTCAGAGCTGCGGTTTGGGGTAGACACCATTTGCTTGGGGCAATTATCCCCCTGCAAGCACCTCCTGGGATCATCTTGCGGTGTGGGAGCATGGGGGTGGGTGCAGGACCTTCCACCCCCTGTGGCCGTGCCCTGTCCCCAAGCCTCCACCCAGAGCTGTGCCCGGTCAGCCCCAAAATCCACCCCCAGCATCTCTCGAGGAGCAACCAAGAGCGTGGTGGTTTCTGCCACAAGCTGATGCCATTTTCTTGTCTGACCTGCTGCGTTTCTGCACGCCGGTGATACTGGGGGTGCTCACACCCTGCAGAGACCCGAATGGACGGGGTGGACATTTCCCGGTGGGCAGGGTTGGCCAGAAGGGACGTCCACCCCTGGCTGCCCCCGAGCTCCTCAGGCTTCATGGTGGGATTTGGGAATCATGCCGGCGATGGGTGACAAGGGGCAGGAGGGTGGCCGTGCACGCCCCGAGAGGGAATGCCCACGCACGTCTGTCCATCAGCACCTCCAGGGAGAAGACCATGGCCACCGATGACATCAAGACAGTGCAGACGTCCCTCTTCAGCCTGGTGAAGGATTTCTTCTGCAGGAGCTTCTCCGGGGAGGAGATGCAGAGCTTGCTGAGCTACGTGGCCGGGGCACAGGATGAGCAGCAGGTACGGCATCGAGCCACCCAGGTCCTCAAACACCTCAGCGTGCCGTGGGCTGGCCCAGCACTAGCACTCGTGGGGCATGTGGAGGGCAGTGGACAAGCGGCCCCGTGTCCTGCAGGTCTGCGGGGCGCTGGAGGTGATCCACAGCCTGCTGAAGGGCTCACCTGCCCAGGAGCAGCTCTTCACCTTCCTCTTTGAGCCAGGCCAAGTGGAGGTCCTCTTCTCGCTGCTGGTGCAGAAGAAGTTCTCGGATGAAGTGCGGGAGAGGGTCTTCAAGGTAAGGCGGGTCCCCGGCACCAGCCTCTTGACATGCCCAGCGGCTGGGGGCTTTTCTGCAGCGGCGTTGGCCACCTCTCTCTGTCTCACCAGGTCCTCTACAAGATGCTGAAGTACGAGAAGGTCCCTGAGCGCAGCAAGAACCGCCTGAAGCTGAAGGACATCGGGTACCAGGGCCTCATCGCCTGCCTCGGTGACATCCCCAGCTCCATGCTGCTCTTCCGCTGCCTCTCGGAGCAAGTCCTGGGGGCAGGTACCGTGTGCCTTGCCAAAGCCAGGCTGGCCCTGGCCACCCATCCCAAACACGTGCCATGGGGTCGTCGCTGGTGGCTTCCCACGAGGCTCAGCTGGTCTTGGGGCTGGGGGTCTTCGGTGGCTTTTGGGGACAGAAGGAGGTGTCCCACCACCCTACTGTCTCTCCTTGTCCCTAGACCCTCCCAACTACAAGGACCTGGTGGCCGTGGTTTACCTGTCCCACCGGGCCGAGCTGGCCGTCCGGCTCGATATCTGCCGCAAGGTAAGCAGGTCCTTGGGTGCAAATTGTCACCCCAAGGCTGAGCTCCCTGGGCACCTAGCCATGCCTGAACGCGGGGGCCATGGGGGTGGTGGTAACACCCCATGCCAGCACGTGGGGGTTGGTGCAGCCCCGGCACCCCATGATGGTTATGGAGGATCTGGGGTGCTCAGGACCAAGCAACCTGTCCCTTGGAGGGGCCAACCGCTCCAAGAGGCTACCAGGAACCGGGGCAACATCATCAGGTCTCCCCCCGCTCGCTTTCTCTCGCAGCTCTTCCACTTGATCTACGCGCAGCAGGACATGGTGAAGCAGCTGGCGAGGTTGGCCGGCTGGCAGGACACGCTCACCAAGCTCTACGTCAAGGAGTCCTACGAGTCCCGCCAGCGCAGCCTGAGCAACGTGAGCAACGGGGGCTGCCTGGAGCTCCTCCGCTTCTCGGAGACCTCTGGCAAGGAGGGAGCGAGCCCGCCGCCGGCCGAGCTGCAGGAGCTGGATGTCTTCCTGCCGCTGGGCTACGAGGCCTCGGACCAGGAGCTCTCCGAGGGCTTCTCTGACCACTCCATCTCCCCGAGCGGCCGCGCCAAGTCCTTCCACTCCTACAACTTCAAGTCTTTCGACTCCTCCGACCGGGCCAGCCGCTCATCCTCCAACCCCGGTGATGGTCCTCCCTTCGATGGCGTCTATCACCCGCTCTCGCCTTTCTCCACCTCACCCTTCGACCTGGGGCTCGACCTGGCCAGCACCAGCTCCATCGCCACGGCTGAGAGTGGCACGCAGACCCCTGCCAGCGGCCCTGGCACCCCCTCGCCCCTGGAGAGCTTCAAGCCCTTCCCGGGGATGCGAGCACGCAAGAGCTCCAGCCTCTCAAACGTCCTGGATGAGAGCAGCTACCAGGACGCGCTGCCCAGCGACAACATCTCCAACACCAGCAACCCCCAGGTGAGCCCCAAACCGTCGTGCCCACCACCCTGGGCTAGGCTGGACCCTGGACCTCTCACCCTTCTTCTCCGTTGGCAGCAAACGCCCGAGGAGGAGCTGTGCAACCTCTTGACCAACATCGTCTTCTCGGTGACCTGGCGCGGGGTGGAGGGCTGGGACGACGCGGCGTGGAGGGAGCGCGGGCAGGTCTTCTCCGTCCTCACCAAGCTGGGGACGGCGTGCGAGCTGGTGCGGCCGCCCGATGAGATCAAGCGTAGGTGAGTCCTTGCCCGGGGCTGGGTGGGGGCATCCCGAGGAAGGACCCCCCCCCCCTCCCTACGGAGCCGCCTGCTCTCTCGCAGCCTGCTGGAGATGATGCTGGAGTCGGCGCTGACCGACCTGAAGGAGTCGGGCTCGGCCGCCCTGCCCGGGCTCACCCACAACGCCCTCAAGCTGCTGCGGCTGCTCCAGGACTTCTTGTTCTCCGAGGGACACAACAACCAGGCCTTGTGGAGCGAGAAGGTGGATGGGCCACGCGCAGGGGTTCCTGATCCCAAACCCCCGAGCTCTGAACCCTGACGCTAACCCCTGGTGTTAGCCCTGACCCCAAGCGCTCCCCCTACCTGCAGCCCTTGAACCTGACCTTAGGAAATAACCTGGGACTTAATCCTGAACTGTAACCCGTAACCAGTAAATCAAACCCGTACCCCTAACCCTAAACCTTAGCCTTAGCCCTACACCCTTGTCACAAACCCCAGCCCTAACCCTAAGCCCGCACCCTCGCTGTGAAGCCCAGTCCTATACCCTAGCCCTAACCTATACCCTAGCCCTAACCTATACCCTAGCCCTAACCTATACCCTAGCCCTAACCTATACCCTAGCCCTAACCCCTCATTCTGACCCTCAACCTTAACCCTACACCCTTGCTGTAAACCCAAATCAGACACGCTAATCCTACATGCTGAGATCTAACCCTAAACCCTATCCCTAACTCATAACCTGTAAATCTAACCCTAACCCTTGCTGTTAACCCTAGCCCTACACTCTTGCTGTAAACCCTAACTCTGATCCTAAACCCTGACCCCTAAACTGAAACTTTAGCCTTAACCCTACGCTCTTGCCATAAATCCAGCCCCCTAACCCTATACCCTAACTCTAAACCCTACCCCGAACTCATGACCTGTAAATCTAACCAGACCTCCTAAATCCAAATCCTAAACCTTAGCCCTCCATCCTTGTCCTAAACCCCAGATCTTAATCCTAATATTAACCCTAACCTTACATCCTTACTGTAAACCTAACCCTATACTTTAACCCTATGTGCTGAGATCTAACCCTAAACCCTATCCCTATCCCTGTAAATCTAACCCTAACCCTTGCTGTAAACCCTAACTCTGATCCTAAACCCTAACTCTGATCCTAAACCCTAGCCCCTAAACCTAAACCCTAACCTCTAAACCTAAACTCTAACCTTAACCCTACACCCTTACTATAAAGCCAAAACCCTCCCTTGTACCCTAAGCTCTACCCCATAACCCTAACTCATAACTATACCTCCCAAATCCTAATCCTAAACCTTTAACCCTCCATCCTTGGTGTGAACCTCAGCCCTAACGCCAATCCTAACCCTCAACCCCAGCCCTACACCCTCACCGTAGAGCCGTACTCTACGCCCCAACCCATAACCCTCCTCCCAAACCCTACCTAGTTTGTCATTCGGGCTGTGGGTTTGGGCTCTACCCTACCCCGAAGCCCTAATCCTCACCCTACCCGTAACCCAAACCCACGTCAAGCAAAGCTGGGTGGTGGGGACAGCCCTGGTGGCTTTGCGCCCGCCCAGCTGGAGAGGTGGGGGGGTGCGTGGCCAGGCGAGGGGCTCACTGTGGGCCCCCTTGCCCAGATCTACGAGGGGGTGAGCAGCCTGCTGGACAAGCTGGGCGTCTGGTACCACCTGGCCAACGGCACCTCTGACCTCAAGGAGATGGCCCAGACGGGTCTACGCGTCCTCGTGGGCTACATCATGCTGCAGGACCCCCAGGTGGGTCACCCTTTCCCGAAATTGGACGTGTGGTCGTGAGACCCCAACCCTTGGGGCAGAGCAGGTGGCTCCACCTGATGGGCCCGCGTCCCCCTCCCCGCAGCTGCACTCGCTGGCGTACGTGAAGCTGCACAGCCTGCTGCAGACCTCCTCGGCCCCCAAAAAGGATGAGGCTTGCTACCTGCTGGGCAAGCTGGAGACCCCGCTGCGACGCTCACTGGATGCCAAGTCGGAGACCTTCTCCTGGTTGGTGCCCATCGTCCGTACGCTCATGGACCAGTGCTACGAGACCCTGCAGCTGCAGCTCTTCCTGCCCTCGCTGCCCCCCACCAACGGCAGCCCCACTTTCTACGAGGACTTCCAGCTCTTCTGCACCACCCCGGAGTGGAGGGGCTTCATTGAGAAGCATGTGGGTGCTGTGGGGTGGCATCGCTGTTGGGGGAACACCTTCCCAGGCTTCGAGATGGGTCTGTGCTGCGGTGGGGTCACCACTGGGTTGGGACAGCCTGCAGGGGTGACCTCCAGGGCACTGGATGGTGGTTGGTGGGTGCCAAGCCCTGCGAAACGCCTCTCCTCTCATCCTGCTTCTCTCGGTTAGGTGCAGCCCACCATGGCCCAGTTTGAGATGGACACCTTCGCCAAGAGCCACGACCACATGTCCAATTTCTGGAACGCCTGCTACGATGCCATGATGAGCAGCTCCCAGCGGCGGGAGCAGGAGAAGGCAGCCAGCTGCAAGATGTTCCAGGTACTGCCTGCTCCTCGTCCTTGGGAGGTCACCCTGGGGATGTCCCTCATGTTGGAAATACGCTCCTCACCCCAAGGTTGTCATCCAGGGGATGTGCTCCTCCTTCTGGGGATGTCATCCTAGGCATGTGCTTTGCTCCCTGGGGATATTAATCCTGGGGATGTTCTCCTCGTTGCAAAGATGTCATCCTGGGGACATCCTGCTCACCCTGGGGGGCATGGTCCTCGGGAAGTGCTCCTCATCCCAGGGACATTGTTTCAGGGATGTGCTCCTCACCCCAGGGACATCATCTGGGGGTCATGGGGATATGCTCCTCACCCCAAGGGTGTCACCCTGGGGATGTCACCCCAGGGACGTGCTTCTCACCCTGAGGACTTTAATCCTGGGGATGTGCTCTTCATCCTGGGGAGATCCTTTTCACTCTGGGAACGTCATTTAATCCTCAGGATGTGCTCTTTGTCTTGGGGACATCTTCCTGGGGACTTGTTCCTCGTCCTGGGGACATCATCTTGCAGATGTTATCATCCCAGGGACATCATTCCAGGGATGTGCTCCTTGCCCTGGGTACATACTTCTCACCCCAGGGTCATCACCCAGAGACATCATCCTGGGGATGTGCTCCTCACCCCAAGGACGTCACCCTGGGGACATGCTCCTCGCTCTGGGGATGTCATCCTAGAGACATGCTCCACGGCCCAAGGACATGCTCCTCACCCTAGGGACGTTGCCCTCAGGAAGCGCTCCACATCCTGGGGACATTGTTCTGGGGATGTGCTCCTTATCTCAGGAGCATTATGCCAGGGATATGTCATCATTCTGGGGATGTGCTCCTCACCCTGGGGACATCATCCCGGGGATGTGCTCCTCACCCTGGGGACATGCTTCTCACTCAGGGACGTCATCCCAGGGATGTGCTCCTCACCCCACGTTACATCATCCTGGGGACATTCTCCTTGCCCTGGGGACGTCATCCCATGGACATGCTCTTCATCTCAGGGGTGTCCCCAAGCCCCAGCCCTGCTGTCACTTCACTCTCCTGCTCCCTTGGCAGGAGCTGGTGCTGGAGCCGGCAGCGAAACGCTCCAAGGCGGAAAACACCCGGCACGCCAACGTGCTCAAGCAGGCCAACAACCACCACAGCACCGTGCTGAAGCAGTGGCGTTCCCTGTGCCGCCTCCTCACCTCGCCCCGCTCCGCCTGGGCTGACCGGTGAGCCTCCACCTTGGTCCCCAGGGAGGGGTGGCCTGGCTGGGCGTCCCCAGCGTTGCCTCACCCTTGCCTGCCCCCCACCAGGAACCCACCAGAGGTTCGCTGGAAGCTCTCGAGTGCCGAGACCTACTCCCGGATGAGGCTGAAGCTGGTGCCCAACGTGAATTTTGACCAACACTTGGAGGCCAGCGCCCTGCGGGACAACTTGGGTGAGACTGAGGGGCACCCAGGGGACCCCCATGCCACGAGCAAGGGGGTGCCACCGGCTGGATGCACATGGTGGGGTTGAGTTTGGAGCTGTCATGGACCCCACTGGGGTTGGGGAGTGGGATGGGGGCCCTTCACAGGACTTGTCCCCCAGTTGTGGAGGGCCAGGGGGGCCTGCTGAGCCTCTCCTCCCTCATTTCAGGAGCTGACCACCTCCACAACCCCGCCGAGTCCCTCCCACTTGCCATGGCCAAGGAGGCCAAGGTGAGTGAGCTGGAGGATGACCAACTGGCCGAGGAGGACCTCCCCGTCCTGGACAACCAGTGAGTGTCCCCATCCCTTGCCATGGTGCTGGCTTGCCCAGGCTGGGGGTGTCACTGGATTCTCCTCACCCACCCTGTGTCCCCCAGGGCTGAGCCCAAGGAGCAGAACCAGAGGGAGAAGCTGGTGGTCTCGGAGGACTGCGAGCTCATCACGACGGTGGCCGTCATCCCCGGCCGCCTGGAGGTGACGACCCAGCACGTCTACTTCTACGACGGCAGCAGCGAGAAGGAGGAGACAGAGGGAGGTAACAGCATGTGCTCCTCAGGGGGTCCCCGCAGCAAGGTGGGGTGAGAAACCCCACCCACCCATCCCCACCTCCCCCAGGAGCCCGACACGCCGGGTGCTGGTTGTTTTGCGGGGTGGAGCTCCTCCCCGCCCCAGGGCGATGCTGGTCCCCGTCCCTGCCTCAGGAATGGGGGTTTGGGTTGGATGGTGACGCCCGGGGGGCTCTGCCCCCGCCCCACCTTGCCAGGAATCGGCTACGACTTCAAGCGCCCCTTGTCCCACCTGCGCGAGGTCCACCTGCGCCGCTACAACCTGCGCCGCTCCGCGCTCGAGCTCTTCTTCATCGACCAGGCCAACTACTTCCTCAACTTCAGAAAAAAGGTGGTGGCACCCTTTCCCCCCCCCCCTGCTCCCCAAACCCCTCCCAGGGCCACGGCACTGCCCAGGCTCCGGCCGCTCCACGTCGTCCCCCCTCCCCGGTTTCCCCCCTAGGTGAGGAACAAGGTGTACTCCTGCATCCTTGGTCTGCGGCCCCCCAACCAGATCTACTTCGGCAGCCGGTCGCCCCAGGAGCTGCTGAAAGCTTCGGGGCTCACCCAGGTACTGCCCCCACCTTGCCCACCCCCACCCCGTATCTCCCCTTCCCTGATGGCAAAGGGGAGGGTGCCAGCGTGGGGTGGGGTTACCCAAGGGTTGGAGATGCCCAAGGGTTGGAGATGTCCATGGGACCAGGGGTGGCCATGGGATGGGGGTGGCTGTGGGATACAAGGTGGCTGTGGGACCAGGGGTGGCCATGGGATGGGGGTGGCCGTGGGACACAAGGTGGCCTTGGGACCAGGGCTGGCCATGGGATGGAGGTGGCCGTGGGACACGAGGTGGCCATGGGAGCAGAGGTGACCATGGGATGGGGGTGGCCATGGGACACGAGGTGGCCATGGGGCTAGGGGTGGCCATGGGATGGGGGTGGCCGTGGGACACGAGGTGGCCATGGGACCAGGGGTGGCCGTGGGACCAGGGTGGCCATGGGATGGGGGTGGCCGTGGGACACGAGGTGGCCATGGGGCTAGGGGTGGCCATGGGATGGGGGTGGCCGTGGGACACGAGGTGGCCATGGGACCAGGGGTGGCCGTGGGACCAGGGTGGCCATGGGATGGGGGTGGCCGTGGGACACGAGGTGGCCATGGGACCAGGGACAGCTGTGGGGTGGGGACAGCCATGGGACTGGAGATGACCATGGGACCACGGGTGGCCACAGAATGGGGGCGGCTGTGGTACCAGGGATGGTCTGGGACCAAAGATGGGCACAGGATGGGCACAGCCAAGGGGTGGGGGTTTCCGCCCCGTCTCCTGCCCCCCACTCCAGCCCATCTCTCCCTTCCAGAAATGGGTCCTGCGGGAGATCTCCAACTTCGAGTACCTCATGCAGCTGAACACGATCGCGGGGCGCACCTACAACGACCTCTCCCAGTACCCCGTGGTGAGCCCCGTGTCCACCCTACTGTCCCCCCCTCCCAGGGAGCCCGTGCCCCCCACCCACCCCCGGCCTCCAAACCTCACCCACCTCCCACCCCCACCCAGTTCCCCTGGATCCTGCGGGATTACGTCTCGGAGACCCTCGACCTCACCAACCCGGCCGTGTTTCGGGACTTGTCCAAGCCCATCGGGGTGGCCAACGAGCGGCACGCCCGGGACGTGAAGGAGAAGTGAGTACCCCAAAAATGAGGGGTGGGGGGATGCAGGGGAGCGCCTGGCTGGCTCCTGGTGGACACCTCCCCCCTGACACGCACACCTCACCCCCAGGTACGAGAGCTTCGAGGACCCCACGGGCACCGTGGACAAGTTCCACTACGGCACGCACTACTCCAACGCGGCGGGCGTCATGCACTACCTGATCCGCACCGAGCCCTTCACCACCCTCCACATCCAGCTGCAGAGCGGCAGGTGGGCACCCAGCGGGTGGACCCCGCCGGGGAGGGGACATCACGGGGCGGGGACAAGCGGGCTCCAACCTGGTGTCCTGTGCCACCAGGTTTGACTGCTCGGACCGGCAGTTCCACTCGGTGCCGGCGGCGTGGCAAGCCCGCATGGAGAACCCCGTGGACGTCAAGGAGCTCATCCCTGAGTTCTTCTACTTCCCCGAGTTCCTGGAGAACCAGAACGGTGAGGGGCGCCCGTCGTCTCCACCACGGGGACGGCGCCCATGGGAGCACGGCGGGGGTCGGTGTCCCTCACCCCCTGCCTGCTCTGCCTGCAGGCTTCGACCTGGGCTGCCTGCAGCTTTCCAACGAGAAGGTGGGCGACGTGGTGCTGCCCCGGTGGGCGCGCTCCCGCGAGGACTTCATCTACCAGCACCGCAAAGCCCTGGTGAGATGGTGGAGCTCACCCCAACCTCCTCCTCCACTCCCACACCTCGGGGGGGACAGTCGTTATGGCGGGGGGGTTGGGCATTCCTGGCCCACCCTGAGGCCCCATCCTTGGACAGGAGTCAGAGTATGTCTCGGCCCACCTCCATGAGTGGATCGACCTCATTTTTGGGTACAAGCAACGAGGCCCGGCCGCCGTGGAGGCCCTCAACGTCTTCTACTACTGCACCTATGAGGGTGAGAGGTGGGGCAGGGAGGTGGGGGTCGAGGTGGGGTGGGCACCTGCCAGGTAACCCCCCCTCCATGACCATCCTCATCCCCAGGGGCCGTGGACCTGGACGCCATCGCCGACGAGACGCAGAGGAAGGCTCTGGAGGGCATCATCAGCAACTTTGGGCAGACGCCCTGCCAGCTGCTCAAGGTGGCTCATACCCCCCACCCCAAAAAACAGCCCCTTTTTGGGGGGCCAGCCCCTTTCTGACGGGTTCCATCACCACCCCACCACCTCCCCAGGAACCCCATCCCGCCCGGCTGTCAGCAGAAAGCGCTGCCCGGAGGCTGGCCCGCCTCGACACCCGCTCGCCCAACGTCTTCGAGAACCTCGACCAGCTCAAGTCCTTCTTCGTGGAGGTGAGGACAACCCCAGGGGGTCCGTGGGGAGGGCTGGGGGGCACAGGGTGGGGGTGGTTGTGGCCAGGAGGGTGCCCACCGGTTGCTGTCTCCCTGCAGGGCATCAGCGATGGGGTGGCCCTGGTGCAAGCCGTGGTCCCCAAGAACCAGGCGCACTCCTTCATCACTCAGGGATCCCCCGACGTCCTGGTGAGTGCAGGGAAACTGAGGCATGGGTGTAGGGGGACCGGGACCAAACCCCAGAAGGGCTCCAGTGGGGGCAGCTGCATCACCTCCATCTCTGCCCAGGTCACCGTGAGTGCCAACGGCTTGTTGGGGACCCATAACTGGTTACCCTACGACAAGAACATCTCCAACTACTTCAGCTTCACCAAAGACCCCACCGTCTCCAACGCAAAGTGAGTCGGGCACGTGGTCCCCGGGGATGGTCCCCGGAGGTGCCACCAGCCCGCCCGTGGCTCTGCCACCGTCCCAATGTCCCTCTTCGCCAGGACCCAGCGCTTCCTGCAAGGCCCCTTCGCCCCCGGCGCCGACCTCTGCTCCCGCACGCTGGCCGTGTCCCCCGATGGGAAGCTGCTCTTCAGCGGGGGACATTGGGACAACAGCCTCCGCGTCACCTCGCTGGCCAAAGGGAAGGTCGTTGGGCACATCACCCGGCACATAGGTGCGTCCTCCTCCGATGATGAAGGTCCGATGGTGCCCCGGTGGGTTTGTAGGGCCACAAGGGGGGGAGGCAGTTGACACGTGAGCGGGCCGGGGACATCTCCCAGTATCTCTCAACCTTCTGGGGACATTCCAGGCTCCATCTTGGATCCGGGATGGGGTTAGGGTTAGGGTTAGCAGCACCTCCACACCCCAAAACACCTCTTGATGCCATCCGTTGGGGTGCCGAGCACGGTGGGACAGGACCATCACCTCATGGTGTCCCTCTGGGCGTCACAGATGTTGTCACCTGCCTGGCGCTTGACCTCTGTGGCATCTACCTCATTTCTGGGTCCCGGGACACCACCTGCATGGTGTGGCAGGTCCTACAGCAGGTAGGGGGTTGACCCTTCCCCCGCGCTCCAGCCGCGAGGAGCTCACGGTGGGCGCTGCCGCCACCAGGTCACTGAGGTCCCCGTGTCCCCAACACCAGGGTGGGTTTTCCAGCGGCTTGGCTCCCAAACCCGTCCAGGTCCTGTACGGCCACGACGCCGAGGTGACGTGCGTGGCCATCAGCACCGAGCTGGACATGGCGGTGTCGGGCTCCAAGGTGAGCTGGGAGGGAGGGGGGTGGTGGGGTGGGTGGCGGGGTGGCCAGCGCCACCATCGTCACCCGGCGTCCCCTTCCTCCCGTAGGATGGCACCATCCTCGTCCACACCATCCGCCGGGGTCTCTTCATCCGGTCGCTGCGGCCGCCCGGCGAGAGCTCGCCCCCCGCCGTGCTCTCCCACTTGGCCGTGGGGCCGGAGGGGCAGGTGGTCGCCCAGACCGCCGTGGGTCACCGCGCCTGCGTGAAGGTAAGGGCCAGGCGTCCCCGCGTCCTCCCCCTCGTCACGGCCAGCGCGCACGCGTCCCCCTCGCCTCGCTCTGTCTTTCAGGACAGGTTCGCGCTGCACCTCTACTCGGTGAACGGGAAGCACCTCTCCTCCGTCCCGCTGGACGAGGAGGTGACGGCCATGTGCCTGACGGAGGAGTTCGTGGTCCTGGGGACCATGCAGTGCGGGCTGGAGATCCGTGACCTCCAGAGGTGAGGGCTACCACCCGCCTCGTCGCCCCTCGACCACCCTCTCGGGGTGCCCGGAGGGCTCGAGGGATCCCATCCCACCACTCGTCTTCTCAACAGCCTGCGGGCGGCCGTGCCCCCCATGCCCATGCGGGTGCCCGTCCACAGCGTGTCCGTCACCAAGGAGAAGAGTCACATCTTGGTGGGGTTGGAGGATGGCAAGCTCATCGTGGTGTGGGGGCTGGGCAGCCCGCTGAGGTGAGCGTGGACCCCGCCACCAAGGTGGTTGGTGGAGCTGGGGTGGGGGGTCACGCCACGGTGCCCGCTGGGTGCTGCTGGGCTGGGGAAACCTCTGCTTGTCCTCCTTGGTTTCTGGAGGAGAAGGGGACAGGGGTGGGATAGGGTGGGGTGGGGGAGATAAGGGGAAGGGGATATGGGAAAGGGAGGGGATGGGGGACGGAGGTGGAGGTGGGGGATGGAGGGGGGGATGGAGGTGGGGGATGGAAGTGGAGGCGGGGGATGGAGATGGGAGATGGGAGATGGAGGTGGAGGTGGGGGATGGAGTGGGAGGAGGTGGGGATGGAGGTGGAGGTGGGAGGTGGAGGTGGGAGGTGGAGGTGGAGGTGGGAGGTGGAGGTGGAGGTGGAGGTGGGGGATGGAGGTGGAGGTGGGAGGTGGAGGTGGAGGTGGAGGTGGGAGGTGGGAGGTGGAGGTGGAGGTGGGAGGTGGGAGGTGGAGGTGGGAGGTGGGAGGTGGAGGTGGAGGTGGGAGTGGGGGTGGAGGTGGGAGGTGGAGGTGGGGCTGGAGGTGGGAGGTGGAGGTGGAGGTGGGAGGTGGAGGTGGAGGTGGGAGGTGGAGGTGGGGTGGAGGTGGGGATGGAGAAGGGAATGGTGGGTGGATGACAATGAAGAAGGGGTTGGGAAAGGGATGGAGGTGCCAATGGGGAAGAGGATGGTGATGGGAGAAGGGACGAGGATAGGGATTTGGAAGGGGAAGGGGATGCTGTGGGGTGGAGCAAAGGATGGGGTTTGGAAGGAGGCTGTGTGATGGGGAAGGGGGCTGGATGTTTGGAAGAGGTTGGGGCTGAGGAAGGGGATGAGGATGGGGATTTGGAAGGGAATGAGGATGAAGTTGATGAGGATGGAGGTGGAGAAAGCAGAGGATGGATGAATGAGGATGGAGAAGTTAATGAGGAAGGGGATGGAGAAGCAGATGGGACATTTGGGAGGCGATGGGCGTGGAGAAGGGGATGAGGATGGAGAAGGGGACGGGGATTTGGAAGGGAATGGGGATGAAGTTGAGGATGGAGGATGGAGAAAGCAGATGAATATTTGGGAGGGGATGGAGAAGGGGATGAGGACGGGGCTGGAGAAGCAGATGGAAGTTTGGGATGCACTGGGGTTGAAGAAGGGGATGAGGATTTGGAAGGGGATGAGGATGGGAGAAGGGGATGGAGATTTGGGAGGGAATGGGGATGAAGTTGATGAGGATGGAGGTGGAGGAAATGGATATTTGGGCGGGGATGGAGAAAGGGATGAGGAGGGGGATTTGGAAGGGAATGGGGACACAGAAGTTGATGAGGATGAGGACAGACCTTTGGGAGGGGATGGAGAAGGCGATGAAGATGAGGCTGGAGAAGCAGATGAGCCATTTGGGATGCACTGGTGGTTGGAGGAAGGGATGAGGATGGGGAAGGGAATGGGGATGGAGAAGGGGATGAGGATGGGGGGCAGCGGGGTGGACGTTCAGGGTGGCGATGGGGAGGGGGCTGAGGACGGGGATGGCTAAAGGGGGTTCAGAAGGGGCCGGGGGGGTTTGGGGGTGCTCATCCCCCCCCCCCTCCTCGCCCAGGTGCGGGCCGGGCCCAGTTCCACCGGCGGCTGTGGCGCTCCACGCGGCGAATCTCTCCAGGTCTCGGCCGGCCGACTGAGACCGAGTACAACCCCCCCCGAGGCAAGTCCTAGGCTGGCACCCACCCCCCCCCCACCCGGGGGGCCCCACGCCCCCCCTCCCCGGTGCAGAGCGAGGGGGGGGACCCCTGCGCCCCGCAAAGGCGGCGTGGGGGGACACGGAGAGCCCCGTGCTGCTCAGCCCGTCGCCCGTGGCCTTATCCAGCCCCCGCTGGGGGGGGGGGGAGGGGAGAGCGCAGAACACCACCACCCCCCCCCCCAATTTTAGGGGGACGCGTCCACCCCTTCCCGCAGAGGGGACGGGGGAGAGGAGGAGGTGGGGACCCCCTCGCTGGGAAGGGGGGTGCCGTGTGCGTGTGGCCCCCCGCGCCGTGCCCGCTGGCCAGGAGCCGGCCGGTGTGTCCCCCCTCCCCTAGTTTGTTTTTTTTTTTCTATCCATTTTTAGATCTTTTACAGAAAAAAAAAATAATAATAATATATCTATGGGAGCTAAAGGCGTGCGAGGCCCTTGTCTGCCCCGCGCTGTTGGGGGACACCCCCCCCCCCGGTGTGTCCCCCCCTCTCCGGTGTGTCCCCCACCCTATGTCCCCTCCTTCCAAGCATGGGGGGGCTCAGCAGCTGTACACGTGTGTCACGAGCGTGGGGGGTCTCAGCAGGCAGGTACACGCGTGTTACGAGCACGGGGGGGTCTCAGCAGGCAGGTACACGTGTGTCACGAGCGTGGGGGGTCTCTGCAGGCAGGTACACGCGTGTTACGAGCACAGGGGGGTCTCAGCAGCTGTACACACGTGTCACGAGCATGGGGGGTCTCTGCAGGCAGGTACACATGTGTTAGGACCACGGGGGGGGTCTCAGCAGCTGTACACGTGTGTCACGAGCGTGGGGGGTCTCTGCAGGCAGGTACACGCGTGTTATGAGCACGGGGGGGTCTCAGCAGCTGTACACGTGTGTCACGAGCGTGGGGGGTCTCTGCAGGCAGGTACACACATGTCACGAGCGTGGGGGGTCTCTGCAGGCAGGTACACGCGTGTTACGAGCACGGGGGGGTCTGTCTCTGCAGGCAGGTACACGCGTGTTACGAGCACGGCGGGGGGGTCTCAGCAGCTGTACACACGTGTCACGAGCGTGGGGGGTCTCTGCAGGCAGGTACACGCGTGTTACGAGCACGGCGGGGGGGTCTCAGCAGCTGTACACACGTGTCACGAGCGTGGGGGGTCTCTGCAGGCAGGTACACACGTGTTACGAGCACAGGGGGGTCTCAGCAGCTGTACACGCGTGTCACGAGCATGGGGGGTCTCTGCAGGCAGGTACACGCGTGTTATGAGCACGGGGGGTCTCAGCAGCTGTACACGTGTGTCACGAGCGTGGGGGGTCTCTGCAGGCAGGTACACGCGTGTTACGAGCACAGGGGGGTCTCAGCAGCTGTACACACGTGTCACGAGCGTGGGGGGTCTCTGCAGGCAGGTACACGTGTGTTACGAGCACGGCGGGGGGGTCTCAGCAGCTGTACACGCATGTCACGAGCATGGGGGGTCTCTGCAGGCAGGTACACATGTGTTAGGACCACGGGGGGGGTCTCAGCAGCTGTACACACGTGTCACGAGCATGGGGGGTCTCTGCAGGCAGGTACACGCGTGTTACGAGCACGGGGGGGTCTCAGCAGCTGTACACACATGTCACGAGCGTGGGGGGTCTCTGCAGGCAGGTACACACGTGTCACGAGCTTGGGGGGTCTCTGCAGGCAGGTACACGCGTGTTACGAGCACAGGGGGGTCTCAGCAGCTGTACACACGTGTCACGAGCGTGGGGCATCTATGCAGGCAGGTACACGTGTGTTATGAGCACGGGGGGGGTCTCAGCAGCTGTACACACGTGTCACGAGCGTGGGGCGTCTATGCAGGCAGGTACACGTGTGTTATGAGCACGGGGGGGTCTCAGCAGCTGTACACACGTGTCACGAGCGTGGGGTGTCTCTGCAGGCAGGTACACGTGTGTTATGAGCACGGGGGGGTCTCAGCAGCTGTACACGTGTGTCACGAGCTTGGGGGGCCTGAGCAGCCCTGTACCCACATGTGATGAGTGTAGGGGGTCTCAGCAGCGCTGTACCCATGTCGGGGGCGGGGGGGGGGGGGGGGGCAGGTCTCAGCGCCTGTGCACCCATGTGTCCCAAGTGTGCGGGGGGGGGGGGGGGGGGGGGGGGGTCTCAGCAGCCATACAACCACGTGTCATGAGTGTGGGGGGCCTTAGCAGCCCTGTACCCCTCTGTCATGAGAGCGGGGGGGGGGGGGTCTCAGCAGCCGTGCAGCCACATCACAAGCATGGCGGGGGGGGGGGGGGGGGTGTCTCAGCAGCTGTACACCCATGTGTCATGAGCGTGGGGGGTCTCAGCAGCTGCGTACCCACGTGTTGGGGGGGGGGGAGGGATGCCTTAGGGCGTGTGCACCCACGTCACGAGCACAGGGGGGTCTCAGCAGCCGTGCACCCGTGTGTCACGAGTGTTGGGGGTCTCAGCAGCTGTGCACCTGTGTGTCACGAGTGTGGGGGGGTCTCAGCAGCCGTGCACCCGTGTGTCACGAGCGTGGGGGGTCTCAGCAGCTGTGCACCTGTGTGTCACGAGCGTGGGGGGGTCTCAGCAGCCGTGCACCCGTGTGTCACGAGCGTGGGGGGTCTCAGCAGCTGTGCACCTGTGTGTCACGAGCGTGGGGGGGTCTCAGCAGCCCTGTACCCCTCTGTCATGAAAGCAGGGCA